>NC_062971.1:20939880-21539880 GCF_023078275.1 Leguminivora glycinivorella
TATAATGATATGTTATATGAACATAAAAAATGGTATGTTATGTAACCATGTAAAAAATGTGTCCTTGAAGGGAAAAGTATCACTTTGGTCCCTAATAGCAAAGAGGAAAAGTGCCTCTTTGCACCCTCGCAGTGCAGGGAAGAAAATAACCCTTTCTTTTCGAATCCCAGTCACTACACTCAGTATTCAATTACATATAGAATACTTCACTTTGTTCACAATTCCATTTATATCCTCGCTATAAATATGCAATTTTGCTCCCTCGTAACACAATCTACTATAGTGCTGTTAATCATGCTTTAACAGTATGGAGGGCCATAGAAGAATATGGAAAGCCATAGCCGACTGAATTTGATAGTAACTTGACAGTAACTCGACACACATGACACACCTACAACTCAGAAGTAAAATAAAACAACACAATAAAATAAATCAATTGTATTTTATTATAGGACATTGCAAATTATAAAAAAAAATGTATTTTACCATATTTTTCCTATTGGTCTATCCAACAAAATACACATTTTATAAAATGCCACCGTGTCAGATATTTATGGCTTTCTTTTTTATGATATTATTGCCAGCGTGTAACTGCATTTTAAGGTTGGTAAACAAGACACGGTATCTTACACTCAGGTGGTCTTCACAGCAAAATCACACTCTGGTTGGGCAGTTCCTGCCAACCTATTGAGACCAACTTTCCTTCAGCTCCTTTCTTAATATGAACAATTTTAAATCTGGGTTTTTCTGGTTGGTTTTAGAACAAGTTGGTATAAAGCATGTTTTGGGATCCTTATATCGTGTTTATGTACTTGTATTCATTATAACAAATAGTGTCCGGAACTTAAAAGCGATGATCGTCCTTATATCAAGCAAAATCAGAAGTCAGGGAGGCAAAACGGATCGTAAACAGTTCAGCAGGATCAGGTCCAGTGTTTAAAAGCAAACGTCTTCGTTAATGCAAGCAGAATCAGGTCCAGAGGTTAATATCAAAGGTCGTCGTTTTAAGCCAGTAAAATCAACGTCCGGGGTTCGAGAGCGAAGGTAGTCGTAGAAGGAGGCAAAATCAGAGGCCAGGGAGAGAAAATGAGTCGAAAACAGTAATAAATAGTTCACCAGATATGGTTATGAATTCTCCGAGAAAAATGTCAAGCTGACAATCAACTGTCAGTGTCTGTGGCCAGCACAGATTCAAAATGGAATTTTTTAAAGACTAAGACAAATCTCATAACTGCCGAAGTGTGTCGTACGCGCAGTCGAGCAACACGTTTTTATTTTTATAAAATGTATGGTGCTACCAAAAAATCTGTAACTTTTTTCTGTAAATAGAAATGCTTATTCCTATCACCAGAAAAAATATCAGGCGATTTTAAAATTTTCAGACATCCCCCATTATGCTTCCACTTCAGATTATAGAGTAACTAGCTTTTCCCTTTTGTAATAAACTAGCTTTTGACCGCGGCTTCGCTCGCGTAAGAAAGAGACAAAAATTAGCCTATGTCACTCTCCATCCCTTCAACTAAATTCCCTTAAATAATCACGTCAATTCGTCGCTCCGGTTTTGCCGTGAAAGACGGACAAACAAACAGACAAACACCCTTTCCCATTTGTAATATTAGTATGGATTTGACATTATTATTTATATTTAAATAATTATATATGTATAGCCCAATTTCGTCGGTAACAGCGTGTTATGTAATGGCGTCGTTGGTGAAGCAGTCGTCTGTCACGCCGTGAAGGTGCGTTCGATTCCCAGGATTCAAAAAACTTTTTGTATTTTTTTGGATATAAATTTCGTATTTTTTATTGACCGAGCAAGAAAAGAGAGCCGAAGGTATGAATTTTATCTTAGAGAACATATTATTTTTTTTATTGTCATTTTGATTTTCTATTTATTAAGTTGAGATATAAAACACAACTTTTAATACCCTCGCTAAATATAATATTTTCTCGAAATTGCTCCTTAGATAAAAAAGTCCACTTGAGTTTTTAAAGCATTACGTTACTCAGTTAACTATTGCATTGTCATTTACTAATTTAAGATTTCAAAAGCGATTTGAATACTCTTGCTCCATTGAAAATAAACAATTAGAAAAAAAAAATCATTCGAATCGTAGTTTAGAAACTAAAATTTATCTATACTTTTTGGATTTAAAAAAAATGTCAGATTAGGATAATTATGTTAGAAATTCTGAGTTCGACGAACCCAAAAATTATTACCATGTAAGAGAATAGGTTTTTAATCTTTTTTGTGGAAAACGCTCAGTAACTACTGTACGAGTACATATACATTTATGTATAATAATAAAACAAAAAATAGTGTCTCATAGTTTTGTGTTCCCTGCCGGTGAATAAGGCTGCCAGAGCTCAACGAGGGTGCGGGGTGCTGACGACGGGAGGACTTACGGAACTAATTTGTTCCGTCTATTGTCCTTTGAGTCGTCGGCAACCCAAACCCTCCTTTGAACTTGTACACTCCTTTTTGCTGTGCACACACAGCAAAGGGGAGTGTACAAGTTTCTAATGGGGCAGCAACGCGCATGCGACACTCTTTGAGTTGCAGGCGTCCATAGGTTACGGTGACCGCTTTCCATCAGGCGGACCGTATGCTTGTTTGCCACCGACGTAGTATTAAAAAAAAAAAAAGAGAAAAAGTCCTGGATTCGAACCCAGTACTTCCATGCAAATCATGCGATAACACGTATTTACCGCAAGGCTATTTAAACAAGCTGTCGCCGCGTGAAATTATCGACTAGAAGGAATACAAAAACACTGTTTGTATGTGTGAGTGGTACTTAAAAATAGTGTCAAATAGTAAATTAGTTTACATTAAGGGGATTTACGTTACAATGAAAAGTCGAATGTTATGTTGTAATACGTCAATTTTAATATTAAATGTCTTAAGTTATTTATTGATACACACAAACTGTGACAAAACATTAGTTAGAAACTATCATGTCCCACATTTTGGGTTTAATTTCTTGCTGGAACCGAAGTACAATATGCCTGTAAAAAGGTTGCCTGGCCTATTCACGCAAAAGTTGCTAACTTCGGTTTGATAAATTATGGGGCGTGTGCTTCAGTAATTTACGAGTAGGTACAATTATCATTAACACCGGCTACCTCAATTTATAAAGCGGATACAACGCAATTACCAATCAAGGTTTTTGATTCGACATTTCTCTACTTTCGACGGTACAAATTGAAAAAGATCATCAAGGTCTACGCCAAATTTTTTTTTGTTTAATTACATACATTACCTACATATACAATACTAGCTTTTTCCCGCGGCTTCGCTCGCGTTAGAAAGAGACAGAAAGTAGCCTATGTCACTTTCCATCCCTTCAACTATCTCCACTTAAAAAATCTCGTCAATTCGTCGCTCCGTTTTGCCGTGAAAGACAAACAGACACACACACTTTCCCATTTATAATATTAGTATGGATACCTGACTAGTACGATTACAGTCTAAATACTTATGCACATGCCTTCGACAGAATAGATGCGGACATTGCAGTGAAATTCCATGCCGAGCAATATGGCCGATCTTGCAGCTATTTTCCACTTCGTCGGCCGCTTTCACTAGCTCGGTGACCAGCCAATTGACTAATCTAACGCCAGCCTCGTTCCAGCCTGATCGATACTGCCAATTTGTCAAACACGAACTTTAATCCATGCTTTTCTTCATTAAAGCTGTAAAACTGTAATAGTAGATTACATTAATATCAAAGAGGATCGAGTATTATAGAGAGTTACTGTCTAAGTAAAATGTATAATACGAGGGTCATGCCAAAAGAAGTTAGATACTCCATGGTCATTTGATCGATACTGGCCAGTTATACACCATTGTAAAGGTAGGTTATTTGCTTATAAATTTAAAAATGGAAGAATTGGAAATTCTTAGGATTCTTTTTTTAATTATTTTTTTTCTAAATAATTCTGGCGGGAATTTTCCGCAACAATGGAGCTTACTCGACGTGATTTTCGTGTTATGATATATTATGACTTTAAAAAAGGTTTAACACCTCAAGAGTGTTTTGAACTTTTAGTCTCGACTTTTGGAGAGTCTGCGTGTTCACGTGCAACTGTTTTCAATTGGTTTGCTGAATTTAAAAGAGGACGGGAGAGCTTTGAAGATGAGGCGAAGACCGGACGGCCGCCAACCGCAGTCACTGAAGAAAATGTAAAGACTGTGGAAAAAAATATTCGTGCGAACCGACGAATTACATATGTAGAGCTCGAGCGTGAACTGGGCATTGGATCAGCAGCATTGAAAAGTATAATTCATAGTAAACTGTCTCTTCATAAGCGTTGTTCAAGATGGGTGCCGCACAAGCTCACCGATTTACAGAAAGACCGTCGCGTGGATTGGTGCAAATTTATGATAGATAAATTCGACGCAGGCGAGAACAAAAACGTATATGATATACTTACAGGTGACGAAACATGGCTATATAACTACGATCCCGAAACAAAGCGACAGTCCACAGTATGGTGTTTTAAAGATGAGCCGACGCCAACAAAATGTCGCCGAACCCGAAGCACACAAAAACAAATGGTTGCCTCATTTTTCTGCAAGACGGGACATATTGCTACAATAGTGCTAGAAGATCAAAAGACAGTTAATTCAGAATGGTATGTGACAGTTTGTGCCCCAAGAGTACTGTCAGCTTGGTGTGACAAGCGGCCGAAGTCAGGAACCCGGCACCTGCTCTGGCACCACGACAACGCTGCCCCGCACACTTCCGCTAGAACACTTGACTATTCTAGCTCAAAAAACGTGACTATTCTGCCCCACCCCCCATATTCCCCTGACCTAGCCCCCTGTGATTTTTACCTTTTTCCTAAAATTAAAGAAAAATTAAAAGGAAAGAGATTTGAGAACAAAGAAGACGCCCTGGCTGCGTATAATTATGAAATTTCTGAGGTGTCTAAAGAAGAGTGGTCATCGGTATTTTCTAAGTGGTTTAGACGGATGGAAAAGTGTATACGTGTTCACGGTGAATACTTCGAAAAAATAGATAGCTGTAATAAAGAATAAAGTATGTAAATTTTGAGTATCTAATTTCTTTTGGCATGACCCTCGTATCAGTGCATAGACAGCCATCTCTCGACACAAGCTTAAAACTTTTGAACCTCAGTTTTGACAATTTGGCCCATACTGTTAGCTTGATGTCAAATATTAATATTAGCGCCATCTAGCCGAGCGTTCCCCAAAGGTGTAACGCCATCTAGGCCACCGTACCTTTTTCTCTAGGGCTTTGAGGTATGGCTGCGTTCGTGTCTCGCAAATGGTCTCGTCGGAAGATCAGCGCTGTCCTCCGGGTCGGCATTATGCTGAGACGGGACCATTTCGTGATAAACTTGTCCATCCCTTATACTTTTGTAGTTCTTAGCCATTTTATGCATAATGTGTAGTTTATTACGAATAAATGTTTTTGATTGATTGATTGATTGATTGATTTTTTTCTTAGACTTTATCCGTCTATACGGAGTTACATGTCTTTGATAATATACACCGTTGTTGCTGTAGTCCTAAGGCACCCCAGAGGTGCAAAGGGCCTTCACCAGCTATTTGACGACCGGTCTGGCGCAGTCAGTAGTGACCCTGCCTGCTGCGCCGCGGTCCCGGGTTCGAATCCCGGTAAGGGCATTTATTTGTGTGATGAGCACAAATATTTGTTTCTGAGTCACGGATGTTTTCTATGTATATAAGTAAAGTAACTATTTACATATTATGTATATCGTTGTCTGAGTACCCACAACACAAGCCTTCTTGAGCTTACCGTGAGCCTCAGTCAATCTGTGTAGGAATGTCCTATAAATAAATATTATTTATTATTTATTTATTTATACACCATGGGCCTGAATAACCCGAAAGATTTTAACTACTTACGTATTTTTGATGTAAAACAAAGATTTTTTTTATGTATTTTCACATAAAAAGTAAATGTAATTCATAATACTGGCACTTAAAATGAGTTTAAACCGTTATTTTTTTTTAAAACCTTAGTTTTGAAAGGTTGTGCTTCTCACTTTTTGACATCTATCAATGAGGATAGTGAGACTGTTCTCCATAATGTCGTCAACGCTGTTAACAAGGCCTTTTGTACTAATAATAATAAGATTTTTTTGAATTGGTACCTACCTCTAATACTAGGCGATATCCAGAAAAAATATACCTACGACAGTATAGTCTCTAATATGTGGTCAGGCATACACTGTTAAAATCTTTCGGGTTATTCATTTTTAGGGTTCCGTACCAAAAAGGTAGAAAAGGAACCCTTATGGCGCGACTCTGTCCGTCTGTCTGTCTGTCTGTCACATTACTAAATATCCCGAGAACTACTTATGCTATTGATATGAAATTTGGAATAGTTATGAACATTGTTAACCTCTACATCAAATCCCAAACAATTTGTATGAAAGGGAATCTAAGTTCTTTACCCCGCTTTGCTTATTCATTTGATAAGTATTTGACAACAAAAGTTGTAGGAAGTAAATAGGTCACGTCATGTCTTAAGCCCCACAGACCACAGTTTTCTGTGCGGAGTAAGTTGCAACAGCTCACCGGCGGTGAAGGCTTTAAGTGGTACAGTAAACAGCTAAACCTAATCCGACGTCTGAAGGATTAAATAAAATACCAACTTAAGGTCAAGTATTATAATATAATAAACTATGAAACTTCTATTTGTGTTATGTGAAAGGGGTAGAGCATGTATTTGAAACCTACTATATTGTAGCATTTAAATAAACGCCTACATGATTATGATTAATTGATTATTGATCAAATCATTAATTTACTCTACATGAGAAAATATACATACTAATTCTATAAACTCACACTTTTATTCCCTAAGGATTAGGCAGAGCAAACAAAACTGCTCTAGTTTCCATGCCACATAACAATAGGCTAGTTTCCTAATAGCATAGAATAATAAATTTAATATTCTATGCTAATAGTCAAATCAGTTTCTTTTTAAGAACTGTCAAAAATATTTGCTAATATGGAATTACTATGAAATACTGAGGAGTGACGTCACGGTCAATTCATTTACTTTATATTATATCTTTCTCTTTGACTTATTAAATAGAAATTATGTTTAAACACAACTACTGTCCATATTTTTCTTCTAATTATGTGGTGCTTTATTTCGGGCACTGCAAAAAATATTTTATTTTAAGTATAGGAAACTAGCCTGTTAAGGGGTGGAAACAAAACTAAATCGTGATATTGCAGTGACAGGTTACTAACCCATCGCCCACATCACAGTTGAACTCACATCCCACAGTCGACTTCTACGACACCCACGGGATGACAGGGGTTGGTGAAATTCTTATCCCATCACCGCACGGGAGTTTATTTTATTATATTAATCATTAACTTTTATTGGCCATTCATAATGCTGTCTGCTACTGCCAGCTATGAGAAAACCTAAAGAAAAAAACAATCCATTGGAAATTTTACTTTTATTATAAGTAACTTATCATTGTATAATATGTTCGTCCTGCCAATTGAAACAAGTAGGTCACATAATAGATTAACTTCCCATTTCGAGGGAACGTTGTTTTCTAAATTTAGAGTAGTAGAGGGAATTTACAAAACAACGAAATTAAGCATAATACATATATTGTTCTTAAAGTTGTATAGTACAATGACTATACTTATAGGTAATATTAATAGATATGATAGACATTGTACCCAAAATTTAAGATTAAAATAGCAAGTTTCTGTCAACCCAAGGTTATGATCGTTAAAATCTGGCAGAGTAGGAAAAAATGACTTTGGAGTCATTTGACTGTTTGGGAATAACTATGAAAAAATACTCGTATCTAAGTGTAAAAACTTAGCAAGATGCATTTAAACATGTAAGTTATAGGTTACAGGTAAAGATTACAACACGATTACATAAAATTGAATTTACAATCTAGACAGTACTACGGAACATAATACACTGCTTAAACATAACAAATTATTACGACATGTCACTTACATTAGGTATATCAAATAAACTTATATCTCTAATACATAACAATATTCTTAAATGCTATGACTATATTATAATACTTGTGGGAGTCGAGATCGACTCCAAATACCGAGTAGCAGTGGCTAGAAGTTTCGGTTCCTCTTGCGAGAATATGTCAGCCTGGGGTTCAAACAAAAGAATATTATTATTGTGACCCAGTGCTACTTACAGAGGGCTGGTATCTAAAGCTACTGAGTTGGTGCTGGGGACAACAAAAAGAGGTGTGGGACGAGGCCTAAGAGTAGTTCTCACAAAAGGTGTTGGTACTTTAAAAGAGACATATTGCAATAACCTTGGATTTGTGATTGAACCACGAATTAATTTAATAAAATATTTTACTACCGCAAGTTGTCTCCGAACCTCAAGGCTGTCAAGACTAACCATCCCCAATATGAAATGAGTAGGATACACGTACGGATAGTAACCATGTTGCTTCCAGTACAAGTATCTAACAAATGTTTTCTGAACCTTTTCAATTAGAAGAATGTATTTCTTTTCATGTGGGTTCCAGATAATATGGTTACTTTCCAACAGGCTACGCACAAAGGCATTATATAATAAAGTAATGACGTAATGTTAACGGAATTCAAACTGTTTTGAGAAGTTGTTTTTTTTTTAATTATCGTTTAAAAAGTGACGCCTGATAAAGGCCAAAAGTGAACATCTCATGGACACATGTTATGCGTTTGTCAGTTTGGTAAATTGTGTAAATTGTCATCTATACACCGTGTTTCCGGTATCACTCAAAACCTCTGACACCCCAACTGATTTTTATTTTTTTAAACGTATCTAGAATCATCTCTCTCATTTTTTAATCTGATGATTATTATTTGTTTAAATTGAATCTTTAATTTTCTGTGCAGCTCTACTCGGCTTTTAACTCTACACTCAATAAAATAATTGCTAGCTACCATCATAAGCCTTCAAACTGTTTAATTGTGTACGTTACTGATATACCTCAATCGATTCTACTCTCGATTCTGAACAAACAGTTTTCAGGTTTTTAGTGTTAAGTGAAACACGGTGTATAGTTGTTTTCTGAACGTAAGTGAATTTTTCAAACCTTTTATTTTATTTAGCCTTTTTCCTAAAAATAAAAAAATACTATTAAGCGTGTTATCTACCCTTACACGGTAATTATTAATACATATACCTACCTACAATTGAAATTGATTGGAAATACACATTGATTATTAAGCGAAAGTACCTAAATATATTTTGATAGAATTTCAAACTATAGGTATTATGGGTGTCGCTTTATTGAAGATTATATTTTTAGGGTTCCGTATTTATATTATAAGCTGCGGTGGGTACGACCAGAGGTAGCTTATGAATTACCTATTAATGAATACAATTTATCGAATAATCATTGAACAGACACAAAGTAAAAACACTTCGCATGTGAAAACATAGTTGTAATAGAAAACAAAGATAAACCGCGGCCATCAAACAAGTCACGTTGGGCCCGGATTAAAGTTGAGTAATTGTGGCAATCTAGTGGCTGCGGGCGGACTGGCAAGACGCGTGATGTCCCGCAATCTCCGTTCCAGTGGTGTGGCAAGTCTTCTAACACTTCTACATGTAAAAAAGATGGAACAACATTCCACAGTTAAGTCAAATTAATTATTTTGTTGAATATTGTTTATTGTCCGCGGAGTTCATTTATACTGGTCAATATGGTTGTGCTGAGCGGCGCCGAGGCGCGTCCATCCCTCTTTACCGAGTTAACAATGTGATATGCTATCCCTTTCACGTAAACGACTAGGCATGGGGCCATGTTAGTTTATGTCTGTTGCGGGAACTTCGTACTGCCGCTCGTACCATGTGCTACCATTTTATGAAATATAAAAGAAAGCAGATTTGTAATAGTGAATAATTATCTAGAATCTGTAGAGTCTGTAGTGGTATTTAGTTCATTGATTAGTTTAGAATATTTAGTTGGTTATTTAACTTAGTAAACGTAAGTAAAAATGCACAGTTTAGTTATTAGTTACTAGAATGATTTTTATTGAGATGCTATCACAATTATCCTCCTTGCGTTATCCCGGCATCGGCATTCGCCACGGCTCATGGGAGCCTGGGGTCCGCTTTGGAAACTACTACCAAGATTTGGCGTAGGCACTAGTTTTATGAAAGCGACTGCCATCTGACCTTGCAACCCGAAGGGTAACTAGGCCTTATTATAATTTAATTATAATATTATAATTTGTTGCAAAACAAATTCACCACAGTACTGGTACCGGTACCATTGTCTATAATAGACATGTCCCATTCCCATCCCTACTGCTAATCATAAAGGCGCGCCATTATTTGAAACGACCAATGGCAGCACCGTGCGCGCCCGCCTCACCCCGCAAGGATTGGTGATTTGCGTCTCGAACAATATCGCTTGCATTTGGCTTCTAGTGGGGTGTTCTGTGCTCCGTTCCCAATATAATTCTGGACCATAAAATCACAGGCGCTAAAATCGTTAATGTAATTAGATTATTAACGATCACCTCATCATCATTTCAGCCGTTAATCGTAATAATACTTAAATTGAAAACCTAATTGTTAATAAACATACGTATTTAAATCAGTAGTAAACTCGAATTTGAAGAAGAAGGAAAAAATTTACTGCCAAATAATTAAATCTGATTTCGAAAACAGAAACTACGCAATTCCGCAGGTCCTGCATTTGACATTCGTTATAAATTAATTTGTCAGCGCTCAAAGCACTTATGTAGATATATTTGTTTTCAGAAAAATCTTCAAATGCGTAACAATAAATTACTTTTATTGTCAGCACATAATACTTCGTTTAATAAGAAGGAACAACAGCAATAAAATGCAATTAAAAGTTATAATTAAAGTTTTCAGGTTTTTTTTTTGGTAAAATCATTTCTTGGCGAAATAAATGACATCTTTTGACTTAGTGAGTCTTTCGCATGCATCCTACATAAGAAAATGTGCAAAAAGTTTTATTATCATACGATAATGTGGTCATAGCGGTCATTTTAGTAGTCCAAAAGTTAATGAATACCACACGTTTTGTGAGTATTTCCAACCGTTCCTAGCTCAACTCGGAAATACTAATTACCCTGGAAATTGGTATATTGGCCTACGTCCTAGCCCTAACAAATTTCCTCGAGACGCATGACAACCGCAAATTAACTACTCGGCCACACGCGACTGCTGTTGGTTTCTTGCTGTACCTGTACCATGAGTTTAGTTATCCTATCCTCTCACGTGATTTGTATTTTTCATAAAAGGCGCTCTAAGTTGCTGCTACATAATATTAAATATTACAATACTCCGCTATGTAGTCACAACTACTGCAAGCACGTGACTGGTTATAATGTTTTGACATTACTCGATACCGTAAACAATTTCGACTGGCAGACAATTTCAACTACTCAAAATATTTCCAATATTTTGCGCTATCAACTTGAGTGGCATAGGTATATATGTCCACTGAACACGCGTGTCATATTTATGTAACACGACCTTATAGGTACCTATTTAATATATTGAAATGGAAAAAAACTCGATTAGGTATGTACCTACTTGAAATTTTCCGCCAGTCGAAATTTCTCCTGTACCTTATGTAAGTTATAGTCAGTAATCATTTGGAGTTGTTATTCACTTTGTCCATATACAATCAATATAGTTTTTCGTAAAATTTTGGGTATCGAGTAAGTTGTTCTAAAACGATAAAAACTCATGGTACAGGCATTGGAGTCTCATTCAGAAACTAATATACGATACGAATACAGTTTTAGTAAAATTGCATCACTCTTACAAAATTCACATGCACGAATGCGTGTGTGTCAGAGTATAATAAAAAATAACAAAACGAGGCTCTTGTGCATAACACATTTTATTTTAAAGTGTAGTTTACTTTGTTTAAAAGGCTGATATTACCTATAAAGATGTACTTTCTGAACGTTTGAGAACCGTTCCCGAAATTGAATTAAAGTTATTCATAGCATTCATTTACAACTAGTCTATTTTTACCTAATGGAGGCCCCTTTTTAGGGTTCCGTAGTCAACTAGGAACCCTTATAGTTTCGCCATGTCTGTCTGTCCGTCCGTCCGTCCGTCCGTCCGTCCGTCCGTCCGTCCGTCCGTCCGTCCGTCCGTCCGTCCGTCCGTCCGTCCGTCCGCGGATAATCTCAGTAACCGTTAGCACTAGAAAGCTGAAATTTGGTACCAATATGTATATCAATCACGCCAACAAAGTGCAAAAATAAAAAATGGAAAAAAAATGTTTTATTAGGGAACCCCCCCTACATGTAAAGTGGGGGCTGATTTTTTTTTTTCATTCCAACCCCAACGTGTGATATATTGTTGGATAGGTATTAAAAAATGAATAAGGGTTTACTAAGATCGTTTTCTGATAATATTAATATTTTCGGAAATAATCGCTCCTAAAGGAAAAAAAGTGCGTCCCCCCCCTCTAACTTTTGAACCATATGTTTAAAAAATATGACAAAAATCACAAAAGTAGAACTTTATAAATACTTTCTAGGAAAATTGTTTTGAACTTGATAGGTTCAGTAGTTTTTGTGAAAAATACGGAAAACTACGGAACCCTACACTGAGCGAGGCCCGACACGCTCTTGGCCGGTTTTTTACATACTACCAAGGATGATTTATATAGGATTTACAATCTTCATGCTAAGAATCGTATCTAAATTTTTTAGCACCACCTATTAAAGACTATCATAACTACATTGATGATGTCTACAAAATTTATTTATTTCAAAATGTGTGTTGACGTGGTATTATGATATTAAAATAAAGAAGCATAATAATAATAATAGTATTTTATGCAACTGGTGGTTAAAAGAGGTCAAAAAAGGCGAGTGGCGTGGGTAACAATTTGAGGCGGAGCCGAAAATTGTTAATAAAGACGCCACGAGCATTTTTTGACTCAGTTAAACACCGTTGCATACAATACTTTTTCTACGACCAAGCACTTACTTTGAAAGAAAATTATAAATTCAATAAATACCTACTTTCAGTCATCTTAGTTATCTAGTGGACCACCTACCATTTCGAATATGCAGTTTGAGTGCAAACATGAAAATAAAACTGTCTATGGTACATGGTTCTTTGAAGCCTGGCCACTAAGACGAATCGAGTCGAGTTGAATCGAGTTCTCATACATTTGAATGCGATTCGACGCGTCGCCAATGATCGCAGCAGAAAACGAACGAGTCTCGACTCTGCGAATGCCAGGCTTTATCTGACATTCTAAGGTTGGCAACAATGTACCTATTTCATACAATATTTTAATTTTCTACGATGAAGTGATTGGTTTGTTAAGTTGGTAGCAATGTATTTACTGAACTGTAATAGCTATATATCGGGCTACTGCTACTAAACGTTTTCAGGGTATAGACTAGATAGACTTGTCCTGACATCTTTTATGTAGGGGTTTAAAGTACTATGCACGACCTTGTAAGTCACGAATAACCGTACGGGAGTAGAAAAAATACTTTTCACCACACCAACTGATAAAGGTTTTCTTTGCTATTCGAAAACAGATAGCAAGATTGCATTTTATCCACAAGAGTGCAAAGTAATTTCATACAAATTTTAACTTGATGTCTAAAGCTGGGTGTTGGAATTCACGTATAAATGATGATTTTGAATCATAAACGTTAAATAAATTGAAGTATTTTATTTATTTTGATGTTTTACAGTTCATATTTTCATAGTGTTGGTGTGGTGAAAAATGTTGTGTTTCACTCGGTGGCAAAGTTTGTTTAACCTTCGTGCCTTGATACCCTCGCAACGCTCAAGGTTCAACTTTTTGAACCACTTGCTACGCTCGCGGTTCAATATTGGAATCTTTCGCTTGCTCGGGTATCAATATTGGCGCGTGCGGTTAAACAACAACTTTGCCCCCTTGAAAAAAAAATAACTATTGCATACTACAAAACATAAGATACATAGATAAATATAAAGAAATTAACGACTAAGGTGACAACAGGCGGACTTACCGCTAAGCAGTTATCTCTACCAGCCAACCTTCAAAATAGCGAAACGGCATAACGGCGAAGCATGTCATTTGTTCATATAAAAAATAAAAACACGCAAAAATACTTGGCCGCTTCCAAACTGCGAAACAGCGCCATCTAGTTTTAAACCTCAAAGGCCCATATATATCAGGGGTACGCTTTTCTCTATGGGCTTTGTCTGTCCCTGTATTATATCGTCCTTGATTCTACAGACATTTAAAATCAAATCATCTTTATTTCTGAATACACGTGTAGCTTCTACCTTGAATAATTCAAACGAGGTTTAAATCTCGCAAAGATAATATAACTGCGTACAAGATAAGAAGTCTTACAAAAGGCACCTGGTGAGGGGTTATTAATTTCACCAACCCCATTCCTCCCGTCGATATCGTAGGAATCGACTGCCGGATATGGTAACGGGCGATGGCCTAATAATTAGCAACATATCACTGCAGTTTCAGAATTTCATTCACTTTCAACCCCTGTATGTGCTCTGCGTTCCTTTTCTGGCGTGAATGTGTGTGTGTAAGAAAAATCATTCATCAAGAAAAATGTATACTCATTCTAATGGTGGTTAATGATGGCTAGATAGCAACACTGATAATATTTGAGCATTTCTTTTTTTTTGCCAGTTTTATAAAGTGTGATATTTTTGAAAAAAAAATGCTATTTCTACTTAGAAATCTTAGAATTACTAGCTTTTCAATCCTAGTAGTTAAAAAAATTGTCCCATACGATTTTTTCTTATTTTGTTACCATTTTCCGTACATGTTGTAATTGTTGTATGGGGTAACAAAAGAGGAAAGTAACAAAACTGTATGGAAATTCTGGGACACGTTTTGTCTCCCAGTTAGATTGAAAGTACTCGTGATTCTGAGTACAATTGACCTAAAACAATCAAAAATTTTTTATTGGCAAAAAAAAATGCTCATTTAACAATTTTATTATAAGACTGTTTTAAATTGTCAATAATCATGTTTTAAAAGTTTTAACCCTGTATCGAGATATTGCAGGAAATGCACTGTTAATTACAAATTTCACTTTGACAACAATCCTCTTCATCCCTTTTCTTTGGATCTCGCAACCATATCCAATAATATAACTTGACGTAAAATATTCCTTCACGACCATTTACAAAATCACTATGTAGAGCTGGATAGATTTAGTATTCGCACAATGGGCGAGCGTTGAATTCCCGATCATTTGATTACACTGCAAACTGCGGGGTACATTCAATTTTATCGTTGTGGCACTATGTATCGATGTATCGATATTTACGCAGTATCGAATCGCACTACAGCTCTTCCTGAAATCTATTCAGGTCCGTCTGTAGTTTATGGTAGTTCACCCTAATTTATCAGGTTATATACTGTAATTTTTTTTATGCTACGTGGGTGGCAAACAAGCATACGGCCCGCCTGATGGAAAGCGGTTACCGTCACCTATGGACGCCTGCAACTCAAGGAGGGTCACGTGCGCGTTGCCAACCCAGATAGATAGATATCCGTTTATTTGCTCGCCACAATACACACAGAATACACAAAAGAAATAAGTTACAAAGAAGAATTAAAATACATAATAACCAAATTGAAAACAGGAAATTGCACAGATTTTTACAATAGTTTATTATAGTACTGTGCGCGTCGCAACAAGACAAGAGGGTTCCGGCTCAGTATTACGCTACGCCCTGAGGCAGCAGCACTGATATTCTGCCGGAACCAGATCAGATCACGTCAACACATAATTAAACAGGAGAAGAAAAAATGTAAAGAGATGAATGTATTTGTATACCTAAAATACCTATGAATAATTGCATATGAAACGAGTAAGATGAATGTTGTGATGGATAGAAATGTGTGTTTAACCTGTTAAATCAAATAATAAGAATTATTTAAACCAAATAATAATTAGAAACTTGTACACTTCTTTTTGCTGTGTTAAGTACAGTATTAAATTATTTTTGATATTGCTTGCTATGCCATATAATTAAGCACGAGCTTGGGGAACCTGGACCATTAAAGGGAATATGAAATTTATAGAAAAAAATATTTATAATAGGTATAAAAATACAAGCGACTACTTAGAGCAGGTACTAAACTTGGTAACTATAATATAAAACTTAAACGATGCGACGTGTTAGGCACAAAGCACACCTGGCCCCGTAGCCGAATGGCATTTCTCCGACGCCAAACGAAAGCGATACGCCGCTGGCTCTGTCGCGCCAATACGCAAGCGCGATAGAGATAGATATCTACTAGCGCTTCGTTTCGTGACCATTTTTAGCGGTACGGTAACCATTTTAGCTACGTAGCCAGAATAGGTTACTGCATTTTTGCTAACCGTACTGAGACGGGAAAATGTAGACCGGGAGCTTGCAATTATTTTTGCTGGTACAGTTTAAAGTAGAAATAAACCGGGTAGGGCCTGCTAATATGAAAGTAGCAAATATGATTATTGTCAAAATTTGTTGAGAGACTTTCTAATACTTAAAATGGCAAGAATGGACCTAGGTATCAGTGGCGGCGCGCTCATACAATCCAATTCCCACCGAGTTGCCCTAGATGTTCCGCAACAAATACCAAAGTTACAAACCACCATTGAAATAAAAAAACATACTTATAATAGTTATAATTAAAACATTACGTATTGCCTCACAAATAATAACACCATTTGCTTAAATTCAAATATGTACCTAAAATTATCAGGCGCGCGAAAGCGAAGTGAAGCTACATATGCCTAAGCTTTCATATTCATTCATGGTCACTCCACACAGATAAAAAAATCACGCACACGCTGATAAAGACAGCCCGCTCAACTAAACTCACAGAACACCCCACTAGAAGCCAAATGCAAGCGATATTGTTCGAGACGCAAATCACCAATCCTTGCGGGGTGAGGCGGGCGCGCACGGTGCTGCCATTGGTCGTTTCAAATAATGGCGCGCCTTTATGATTAGCAGTAGGGATGGGAATGGGACATGTCTATTATAGACAATGGTACCGGTACCAGTACTGTGGTGAATTTGTTTTGCAACAAATTATAATATTATAATTAAATTATAATAAGGCCTAGTTACCCTTCGGGTTGCAAGGTCAGATGGCAGTCGCTTTCATAAAACTAGTGCCTACGCCAAATCTTGGTAGTAGTTTCCAAAGCGGACCCCAGGCTCCCATGAGCCGTGGCGAATGCCGATGCCGGGATAACGCAAGGAGGATAATTGTGATAGCATCTCAATAAAAATCATTCTAGTAACTAATAACTAAACTGTGCATTTTTACTTACGTTTACTAAGTTAAATAACCAACTAAATATTCTAAACTAATCAATGAACTAAATACCACTACAGACTCTACAGATTCTAGATAATTATTCACTATTACAAATCTGCTTTCTTTTATATTTCATAAAATGGTAGCACATGGTACGAGCGGCAGTACGAAGTTCCCGCAACAGACATAAACTAACATGGCCCCATGCCTAGTCGTTTACGTGAAAGGGATAGCATATCACATTGTTAACTCGGTAAAGAGGGATGGACGCGCCTCGGCGCCGCTCAGCACAACCATATTGACCAGTATAAATGAACTCCGCGGACAATAAACAATATTCAACAAAATAATTAATTTGACTTAACTGTGGAATGTTGTTCCATCTTTTTTACATGTAGAAGTGTTAGAAGACTTGCCACACCACTTTATGCTGTAAGAGACCATTGTTTGCAACCAAAATTGATTATTTAAGATTTTTTCCCGAGCGGACACGGACACTGTTAGCGGGTCGTATACTTGGGCGCTACTGATCGGTGTCGCACGCGTTCAAACTTTTATAAACCTGATTTGTCGTATGCTTGGTGACCGCGAGTCGCCCTGTAAGGGCCATCTTGTTGTATTGATCTGTGACTAAACTCCAAAGCAACTCGGCTTCTTATCGAGTTATTCATTTGAATAAAAACCGTAAACAATGCGTTATAAGGTTTATATTTGAAAACACGCACATACACATTCACAAAGTCCGCGCGTGTGAGTGTTTGCCTATCGCGAACTCCTATGTACGTAATTTGGGCGCAACTATCTCTTTTACTCTACTCATAGCAGGATTGAGATGACAGAGAAGGGTGACCGCCATTTGCGAACACATAGACAGCCAAGCGCACAACATTCGATTGCTCGCACTTGTTCATTTGAATTTAAAGCTTCGAGTGAAACAAATAAGATTGATATTACAGTGTAATAATTGCATGCTAAATATTGCCATACTAAAATTATAAATGTATTAATGGGTAAAATTTTATTGTGTTTTGTTATCGCACATATATTTATTTTGAATAAAAGCCTTTAAATATTGATAGTTTCTATTAAAAAACCGAGAATCTTATTTAAGTTTAGTAATGTGATAATGAACGTTTCTTCAGATATACTTTGTTTGTATGAAAAGGTTTTTAAATTCGTGGGTGAAAATGGAATAATATCACTGCAACACTTGCGTCCCGCTTGTTACCGAGGCTTCGTGTGCTTTCAAATGTTTTGTGTTATTCTATTTCTCTCAGTTTTTTTATTAACTTGCTCATTACGTGCAATATATCAGTGAAATTTAAATGATTTGGAGTGTTTCGGTGTCGTGTTTTAGTGACAGACTGACAGTGCAAGCCAGAGTTTCAAGATTAGATACTACCTGTAGTACCTGTTTTTAAGAGATAGTTAGGACTTTCTTTGGTTTGTTTAGTAATGGCAGCGTTAATTCATTTTGACTGTTGTATAATAAATTACTTACTAAATGAATCAACACGTTTTTCGACGCAAACATTCGAAATAAAGAAATGTATTGTCACGCGAGGCCGTGATCGTCCAGAGTTAAATATAAGTTATAAGCGGAGAGATGGCTTTTTTAAGCGCTTTCATAGCGGACTGTATGATAAATGCACTTGGATGGGCGCCTAAGGTACCTAATATTATATAAGGTAAGTTGCGTTTTTTAGGGTTCCGTAGTCAGCTAGGAACCCTTATAGTTTCGCCATGTCTGTCTGTCCGTCCGTCCGTCCGTCCGTCCGCGGATAAGCTCAAAATTAGGTACCAATATGTATATCAATCACGCCGACAAAGTGGTAAAATAAAAAGAGGAAAAAAATGATTTGTTAGGGTACCCCCCCCCCCCTACATGTAAAGTGGGGACTGATTTTTTTTTTCATTCCAACCCCAACGTGTAATATATTGCTGGATAGGTATTTAAAAATGAATAAGGGTTTACTAAAATCGTTTTTTGATAAGATTAATATTTTCGGAAATAATCGCTCCTAAAGGAAAAAAAAGTGTGTCCCCCCCCCTCTAACTTTTGAACCATATGTTTAAAAAATATGAAAAAAATCACAAAAGTAGAACTTTATAAAGACTTTCTAGGAAAATTGTTTTGTACTTGATAGTATTAGATATTACGGATTATAAACGTTATTTTAGCCAATAGTAATGTAATATGAATTTTCGAACGCACATTTAGTTTGGTTTTTTTTAATAATGACAAGTGAGTCATAGATTTTGCCGCGGTTTTTGAAGAGGCGTGACACTGACAGTTGTTGACGTGACAGGTTTTGCTTTGGAAACAAAAACGCCGGTTGTGTTATAGAGATTTTGTTGTGTAAATATTGTTAAACCTATATTATACCTACTTTTGTTCAATAAATATTGATTGTAAAACAGTGTGTTTTCCATATCTTCTATTATCAGAAGTGACAAGTCGTAAAATGAGCCGTAATAGCAAGAGAACTAAAAAGCGAATTCGACATTGGTCAAGTTCAGAGACGTCTACAACTTCGACTTGTTTGGAAGATCAACACGCTCACAAACACAGAAATACAGGGAGCAAGACTCGAAAATATAGACGTCGTAGTCGCCGGCACAGGTCATCGAGTCGTAGGACACGAACGAGAACGCCGTCAGTTCATCAAAGATCAACGGCGTCAGTGGAACAACAAACACCAATGTTGGAATCGTTGCCAGCAATTTCAGCATTGCCACAGCCGCATACTTCGTCCACACCTCTACTGCAACCACCGTTGTCCAACATAGTGTATGCGCAGAACACGGCGCCGATACTTGGTGAAATTAGTGATGTTAGTCGAGTGGTGATCAGTGGTAATAGTGTTAATTGCGGTGCTAACTCCAATGATGTGCCTATGGGAATTTTTAATGGACAACAGAAACCTCAAACAGAAGGTCAGAGTAGTATGTTACCTCCAAATGTGCTGTTAAACTTAAAAGATATATCCCAGTTGTTACAAACAATTGTAAAACCCAACATACCATCAACTTTCAATAGCAATATGACAATAATACCAGAATTTGATCCAGCATTAAAAAACAATCGCATTGATCAATGGATATTGAAAGTTGATGAGTGTGCGAAGATCTATAGTTGGGATGAAGTTCATATTATCCATTATGCACTTCCAAAGCTAGTTGGAAGTGCAAAGGTTTGGTATCAAGGTCAGGCTTCCATCTTACACACTTGGGCAGAATGGCAAACACTTTAAAAAAAAAGGCTTTTCCCACAGAAACTAATTATGGGGTGCTCTTGACAGAAATGTTACAAAAGCGGTTAAAACATGGCGAAAATTTAGACAGTTATTTTATGGAAAAATTAATGCTGCTTAATGCTTGTGACATTTCTGGTAAGAAAGCAGTAGACTGTATAATTTTAGGAATAGATGATCGCACGATTCGAGCAGGTGCTTCATCTGCCCGATTTTCTCAACCTGAAGACCTCTTAAAATATCTTAAAGATGTTTGCACAGAAAATGTTGATATGTTTAAAACTAGGGGTGCCTATATGTTTAATAAAGTAAATGGATTGGGACAAACACCAACACCAGGAACTAAAGGTGCAGAAAACAATTTCTTTTGTTTCAACTGTAAAGAAAAGGGGCACAGAGTTCTAGAATGTACTAAACCCATTATTAAATGTACCATTTGTAAACTATATGGTCATACTGATGAAAAGTGTACATTTAAGAAGAAAGACAACAATGAAAATCAAGTACTTGAAATTGATAAGTGCAAATTGTGAAAAGTGATTCAGTAGAAGGCAACATTGAGCTTATGTTGTTGAGAATAGGTATAATATAATAAATAAAATAAAATAAATGTATGTATGTATGACAAAATTACACTGAATAGTAAATATTAAAACTGGTAGTGCATTAAATGTCCTGTTTCGATTCGTTGACTCTGAATTATCTCAAATTGAACCCAAACTGTTTGAAAATCAAAAATATATAAAATATGATAACAATTTTATTGTATGTGAAATTAAAAAAAAAAAAGAGAGTGAAAATAGGTATTTTAGATTGTTACAGTAAAGATATACTTAACAGTAATATATACATATGGAATAGGTCATGACACTCCATCTCAAGATACCTACAACCTACAATATGTCAGATTCAAGATGTAAGATTAATTCAAACTGACTCACAACATGTAACCAGTAACTTTTAAATAGTATTTATTTATTAGAAATAGAAATATTTTATTTGTTTTGAAGAATGCATCAACAAAATTGGACATCCAATTTGTTTTGTTCAGAAATTAAAACAAGCTGCTTTGAATTTAAATCACATCAGAACAATGGCTGTGTTTTGACAAAATGCATTTTGACAATTTATGCTATGATTGCAGTGGTAATGGGTCAGTTTCGGTCAATAAGTGAATAATATTGTATGGCTTATTATAGTTATTATATGATAAATGTTACTTTATAAAAAAGGGGAAAGTTAATAGTTAATAGTATACAATGTATTAATAATTATATTTTTGCAATGAAAAGTTTTTGTGTTACTAGTTTATCTTGAAACAGTATTGTCTATATGATTGAATCTGTAATAGATATTATATGTGATGTTATATACTGAATGGGGAGGTTCACACGGACACACTAGTGACTAGTGATGTTCGGAGTGAAATGTCATTCAGGTGAATATGTGATGTTATGCACTGAATGGGGAAGTTCACACGGACACACTAGTGACTAGTGATGTTCGGAGTGAAATGTCATTCAGGTGAATATGTGATGTTATATACTGAATGGGGAGGTTCACACGGACACACTAGTGATGTTCGGAGTGAAATGTCATTCAGGTGAATATGTGATGTTATGTACTGAATGGGGAGGTTCACACGGACACGCTAGTGACTAGTGATGTTCGGAGTGAAATGTCATTCAGGTGAATATGTGATATTATGTACTGAATGGGGAGGTTCACACGGACACACTAGTGACTAGTGATGTTCGGAGTGAAATGTCATTCAGGTGAATATGTGATGTTATGTACTGAATGGGGAGGTTCACACGGACACACTAGTGACTAGTGATGTTCGGAGTGAAATGTCATTCAGGTGAATATGTGATGTTATATACTGAATGGGGAGGTTCGCACGGACACACTAGTGACTAGTGATGTTCGGAGTGAAATGTCATTCAGGTGAATATGTGATGTTATGTACTGAATGGGGAGGTTCACACGGACACACTAGTGACTAGTGATGTTCGGAGTGAAATGTCATTCAGGTGAATATGTGAGGTTATGTACTGAATGGGGAGGTTCGCACGGACACACTAGTGACTAGTGATGTTCGGAGTGAAATGTCATTCAGGTGAATATGTGATGTTATGTACTGAATGGGGAGGTTCGCACGGACACGCTAGTGACTAGTGATGTTCGGAGTGAAATGTCATTCAGGTGAATATGTGATGTTATGTACTGAATGGGGAGGTTCGCACGGACACGCTAGTGACTAGTGATGTTCGGAGTGAAATGTCATTCAGGTGAATATGTGATGTTATGTACTGAATGGGGAGGTTCGCACGGACACGCTAGTGACTAGTGATGTTCGGAGTGAAATGTTATTCAGGTGAATATGTGATGTTATGTACTGAATGGGGAGGTTCGCACGGACACACTAGTGACTAGTGATGTTCGGAGTGAAATGTCATTCAGGTGAATATGTGATGTTATGTACTGAATGGGGAGGTTCGCACGGACACGCTAGTGACTAGTGATGTTCGGAGTGAAATGTCATTCAGGTGAATATGTGATGTTATGTACTGAATGGGGAGGTTCGCACGGACACGCTAGTGACTAGTGATGTTCGGAGTGAAATGTCATTCAGGTGAATATGTGATGTTATGTACTGAATGGGGAGGTTCGCACGGACACGCTAGTGACTAGTGATGTTCGGAGTGAAATGTCATTCAGGTGAATATGTGATGTTATATACTGAATGGGGAGGTTCACACGGACACGCTGGTGACTGGTGTTGTACGGAGTGAAATGTCATTCATGTTGATGTTATAGACTGTAGATGATACATAGACTGATTGAAAAGGACTAAGTTATATAACTACATTAGAGATAAGTGTAGTGAAGGGCGAGAATGTATGATGTAATTTAGTTTGGTGAAGCAAATTCGTTCATATTGGTTCTGAGTAATTTGTAATATTTTTTTTTAATATGTATAATGATGATGACTTGTGATATATTTGACAAAATAAAGTAGGGTAAACTGCTGTACCAGACTGAGTTTGGGGACAAACTCCTAGATTTGTCAGGTTGGCCGAATATTAGATATTACGGATTATAAACGTTATTTTAGCCAATAGTAATGTAATATGAATTTTCGAACGCACATTTAGTTTGGTTTTTTTTAATAATGACAAGTGAGTCATAGATTTTGCCGCGGTTTTTGAAGAGGCGTGACACTGACAGTTGTTGACGTGACAGGTTTTGCTTTGGAAACAAAAACGCCGGTTGTGTTATAGAGATTTTGTTGTGTAAATATTGTTAAACCTATATTATACCTACTTTTGTTCAATAAATATTGATTGTAAAACAGTGTGTTTTCCATATCTTCTATTAATAGGTTCAGTAGTTTTTGAGAAAAATACGGAAAACTACGGAACCCTACACTGAGCGTGGCCCGACACGCTCTTGGCCGGTTTTTATTTTTTGCTCTGTGTTGCCTTCCAAATATATTCACGCGCCGCCACTGCTAGGTATTGAAGGTAATATTATTATTTTACTCGTTAAAAAAAAGGAAATCTTAAAGCTTCAGAATGTTTACAAGTTACGAGTATTGAAGAATAATATCATCGTTTGAGAAGTTTAATTTACATTTTACGAATAGTTGTTTGCTCCAGTTATAGGCCTCATCGTGCGTTATTTATTTGTTGTGGAAGACCGTAATACTACACTCGGCTTCGATTTCGACAAAAGAAATATGATTCGGCACAGAATAAGTAATACTCCTAACTGACAGAGAGGATACTTACTTACTACGAAGTTTAACATGGAATCGCGCTATTCCTTTCAAATGCAAGGCTATCTCTTTCGACTATTTAGGTTTGTCAAAACTCAAGTAATTATCGTATTATGTGATAGCGCTCCTAAAAGGATATCCGTAGTAATTGCTCTGTATTCATGCGAGCCGACAGTGTCCGCCCGGTCGATACAGTGTCAGACCGAAACCAGTGCTGGTCGGTCTCGATCGGCTTAATGCGCACAAGGAATCTTTGCGTCAGAAAAAGATGCTCTAAATTAAAAAAAAAGTTTCCATCACTAAAAATCCCTTACACAAATGGAGCATAAAGACCCTTCCTTAATAAAAAGGCACATTTCAATTGAAAGAAGCGATTCCTCTTTCCTGCTATCTCCTGGCCTTACTGCGTACATTGTTGGTAAAATGGAAAATTTCACACCCAGCAAATGAAAAACCAAACGCTTAGCCAGTGAGCGGTCTATAGTGAGCCCCAAACACGTTTTCTGGTAATTTAATAAAATAGTCCTCTCACAAAGAGAGATTTTATTGTTCGAAATGGGTTACTTTTTTTGACTAAGCGAATTTTCCACAGCTTTCACTTTTAGCTTAATAACATAAGAGCTTTATTTTTATGTACAACCTACTATACATACTTACAGTTTTATTACGTTTACGTATCATGCGCTGTGTACTGATGTTTTTTGATGTAGATTTGAAGCTGTATTTAGTATTTGATATGTGTCTGGAACTTCTGGAACGATCGGCCTGCATTGTCTTTAGTGGGTAGTTACGCTGAATTAGTCGATGGTCCAGGATTTGTGTACAACACAGATATGATATCAGTCTCCATGTATTTAAGTAGGTATTTGTATATGATATAAGCGAATATACTAGTTAGTTAGTGTTTTGTAAATTACTTGAATGGATTTCTTAGTTTCTATTTAAAATAACTTTAATGTAATGATTAATGATAAAATAGCGATGACTGATTCGTTATTTAGCACTTAACTATACAAATTTTAAGTTATTTTACGCACAACACAAACCATCTTGATCTAGACGGAATTACATAAGTAGTACATCCGTATAAAAAAAAAACATCAATTAGTGAAAGACGTAAGAAACAGTAGTAAAACTAACGTTATACGTTTCCACAGGGGCCTGGATGTTGTGTCGATCCGACAACTAGTGGTGCTGCTGCGCCTACTCTCGCGACAGGGACGCACGATCATCTGCACCATACACCAGCCTTCTGCTTCACTGTTCGCGCTCTTCGATCGAGTATACGTGCTGGCTAGAGGCATGTGCTGTTACCAAGTAAGTTTTAAGTAGACTACAACCAAGCTCCGCTTTAAAATACAACTGTCAATGTGGAAGAGCGTTAGACAGATAACTACCATACTATCTATGAACGGTTGTTATCTTATATGCCACGTTGATACACGACCTGAATGTTTTCTAAATCTAACAGATTGTAGTTTTATATGTAAGCTAGTTATTACCACTTCAGTTTACTAGTGTCATATATATTAAGTACTTTCCAGTATTCTGTATTTTAGAAAGTTTGATTCAACGCACATTTCCTGTACAATATTAATATTATTCCTTATCGTGATATTTCTTTTACATACACGTTAGGTATACATTGATGAAACTTTTATATAGTAGTAGATAACATTAACAACAAAAGTTATACGCGGTCCTCCACGGCCTTAGCCAGTTGTTTAGTAAAGTTTATCTATTCTCATTATCCTGGGTGTAATGTAAGAAATCCTAATGACTTCAACTGTTAAACGCGACGTTATTAAGAAAAGTTATAGTTCTTCAGAGATTACTAAGAAGCCAACCACTACCAAATTCAACGCTATCCGGAACATTAATGGGTTGACGGTTTAAAGAAATGGCCCGAAATAAGTTATTATGCCTGAAATAAATTTTATCAGCTGGCCTCTAAATTTCATTACGGCACCTAATTCTGGAGGCCATTACGGGAGACTTATGGCCTTATAATAATTCAACTAAATTAATATTATTAGAGCCTACACAAGTTTCGGTTAATTAACAATCGTAACATTTTCAACTGAATGAATTGTTCACCAATTACAATACCCACAAAGCACCTATTTATGGAACGAGAAGTATCAGTGAGAAATGAAATAGTAGTTAATATTTCTTGAAAGCGGCTAAGAAAAAGCTATTTCTGAAACTATTTTATAATGAGAATCTCAGCGTTCCCCTTTAGACTTTGTCGAGCATTATATTAGATAATATAGTGAGGGTCCAAATGGAACTAGCGTCTTATCTTTTATGTTTCGCACAGAAATTATACACTACATTAAATTAATACTAAGTTAACGCTTGAAACCTTGTAACCCCTTTACACAGTCAACTTGCGAGTTTTAAGGAAGCCTAATCTAATAAAGCGTATAACGTAGCTATTGTTCCCCTTATCAGCGCGCATACAGAATCGAGTAAAAGCCCCTAACTACCTACAAGAGACAATGTGGGCGACAATCTCATCACCGAACTTTCTTCATTTTCTCTGGCCCCCTGACGTGCCGCAATATTATTGTGATATGGTCGCGTCTTTAATAAGTTTGGTTTGGTTGACTTGGATTCAATGCGATCTCGATAACATGAAGTTTATATTTCTTTGATAACATTTTAAACAAATTCTGATTGAATAAGAATGCCCACTCAAGTATATGATTAAAAATTTGAGTACAAAGTTATATCCTCAATTTATCAGTATTAGATCGCAATGAAAAAACAACTCACCAATAATACCTATTACGTTTGAAAAGCTCTCATATAATCCTCATTTCCTTACACGTGCAGGTAAGTCACGTGTAAGATTAAAAGCTGTTTGTTCGCTGTAAGTAGCTGAAAGTACTTATATTTTGTTTCGTTTGTTTTGAACAGGCAATCGCACACTTCTGGAACCTTTAACCCTTATTTCGGTAACTACTTTTTAAGCTAGATAATTGAAATGTAAATTTGGCCATTTTCCCTAAACTTACAGTTTCTAATCATTTGACTAAGGACTCCCAGACGACATTTTGAATGTATCCCTCTCCACTCTCTATTACCTACTGTGGACCGTTTGGAGTCTATCCGGGTCACCAATCGTTGGATTTTCGCCATTTACGACCCTAAATGTTGCCTAAACCAATTCGCAGTTGTAATTTACGTCTCGCCTACTGCCCATTGCTACAAAAGTAATTTATACAGAAGATCCACTTTGTGTAACTAGTAACTACATACATAATACACAGTAAAGGCACAAATCCTTAAGAATTTGATGTATCGGAATCCTCGGTTTCTATTATAGGATTCACTGCCTTATTTTTTCGTAGCCATGTAGCGTCTATGTACGCTACACGCGACGCGTAGCCAATTTGTAGCGCCTTTCCGCTTTGTAGAAGAAAACCACTACGAACGAGTTTCGGAAGGCATTCAATGTACTATCAGCTGCAAAAGTGCATGGAGAAACTATGTATGAATTCATTGATAAATTCCCCATGCACTAAAGCAGCTGATAGTACTTACCAAACCTAACTATTGAGAAGAAAACTATAGTTTATTTTATACGGTGTACTAAAATATAAAAAAAAATATTGGTTCAGTCAATTGTAAAAATATGGGTGTACACAAAACTATCTCCCATACCTCTTATGTCAGCGAATGAAGAGCACATTTTTTTACCAACTTGTGTACACCCATATTTTGACACCTGACTGTACACTGAATATCATGTAGGTAATTGGAAGTCGTGAGCCTATTTAATGTTCCAACCTACAATAATACCAACCTACCGAGTTGACACAGACCTTCTGTACCTGTGTGCGCTACCGTCTCCCAGAGGTAATGTGCTGTCTAGATAGCCCCGGCTGGATGCGGGTTAACATGCTGTAGACACGTTTTATCTGATCAGGATGAGGGATGTCGTCATTTTAGTTTTGTTACGTTTGATATATCATAGTTGAAATTTTTTTGGTTTTATAAAATCTAATATAAGCCCGTGTGGTGACGGGTTAAGAATTTCACCGCCCCCTTTCTTCCCGTGGGTGTCGTAGAAGGCGACTGTGGGATATGGGTTAAATTGTGGCGTAGGCGAGAGGCTGGCAACCTGTCACTGCAATGTCACAGTTTCGTTTTCTTTCAACCCCTTATTTGCCAAGAGTGACACTGAAACCTGAGTAGTTTCATGTGCTTTGCCTACCCCTTCATGGGACACAGGCGTGATTATATGTATGTATGTAATATAATATAAGACATTTAGGCTAAAAAGTTTCGCAAAGGCGCGTTTTACAGACAGTATGACTCGGTATTACTATGGTTATTTCGCTAAGATTGGAAAATAATAGCTTTAAAAAATAATTATAATGAAATGAAACTACTTTTTTGTAAGTACAGCGGGACAAATCTCGACTGGGGGCAAATGTAACTGATCCATTTTTTCTAGAGTATTATTAACTAGAGTGTCCACCGGTTATATATTATATGGTAGGCGTGTTAAGTGGATACATGTAGAGCTCAACAGTAATAATGGAAAAAAGTGGATTAGTTACAATTGCCGCCCAGTCGAGAAATGCCCCGCTGTACCTTAGTCGTAATTATTGTTTGTAAGTACGAATACAGTCTGACCAAAAATAGTAGAATGTAAAAAGTGGCAACAATGTAGTGTCATCCCTTTCAAATCAATATGTATGAGAGAACGGGACGACGCTACGATGTTGCCACTTTTTAATTTCTACTCTTTTTGGTCAGATATCTTGTCTTTTTGATAGCTGATTTTAATTCTGATATGCAATATCGATCATACCTAAATAATGTAGGTACATATATCCTGTCAAGCTGTTTTTATAAGTAAATGTAGAAAGGTTTTATATCCTCCTTCTACGTCGTTTAATTACACCTCAAGCCGTCACTAAATACCTATTATCCTGACAGTCCCACTTTTAAATAAATTAAATGAAGTATTTAGAGCCTTATTATCTTCCTAGTCATTTTAACCACAGGAACATTTGTAATAATGATACTTATGATAGCCATATGTTTTGTTAACAATGTAACATGCAACCATGCCGATTTGGCACGCCATCATATTTAATTCATTCGGCTACTACACGAACGAACAACAGTTCCGGGAGGTTCCTAGCCAACGTCATAATCTCTTACGCTTCATAAGCATATCGTAGCTTAGCTCTCTCTATTGATCTTCATTAGGCTTGTGTCGTTCACGAACTATGAACTGTTAGGAATAAAATCCCATCAATGACCGAAATGAACTAAATCTTTCCGTGCTCTGAGAATCGGTCTTTGCTCATTTAGTTCAGTATAGCGCGAGCGGTTTGGATCGAGAACAAGTGTGTGACTGCGCCGACCGAGAGCGAGAGCTACTTAGCATAGCAACAAAAAAACGTCAAGTTTTCATATCAAACTTCGGTTACTTACAACCTTTGGGCCCGGAATGTTACTGTCTGTGGACCATTCGTATTATTTGACACTATTCGGTCCGGTCGTTCTGATCTTTCCGACCGCAGTGGTCGCTGGTCTGGCTGAGCTAAATGAAAAAAAGACCTAAAAGAGCGAACTAGTGATCAACGAACGAAACGGCACAAGCCTACTCTTCATCAGTAGCGCAACAGAGCCAGACTGCGTTTCGATCGCCACGTAGCTTCACCGATTATCACTTCGGCTAGGCCGGCTGATTTGGTTTGTTCCGGACGTTCCGGTCCTAGCTGGGATTCGCCTATATTTCCGGACGCACAACGATAAAAGCCAACATATAACATATACTATACTCATAATAGGTTATATCGTCGCTGCGCGTGCAAATTTCGCTATGTGTTTTTAACCTACTTTACAGGAGACACAAAAAACTGTTTATTTCGGCAATTATTGAACATAAACAAATCAATATTTTTATGGAATAAGTATTTTCACTTTTGCATACATTAAGAAATTACTTGAAATTATATTTTAGTTATTATAAGGTTAAAAAAATATTTTTTCATAAATATGTTACATAGCGATTATAATTTGAGTCGTAAATAAGCGGTATGTGTCTTACAATCACATAGCTAGATTTTATTCTTAAGGAACAAAATACAATTTGTGCACTTTATCGTCACATAGTTATTTAATCATATGATTTGAATTAACTATGTTGTTGTTTATTAGTATTGTAATTATTTCAGAAAAACCACGAATTAGAACTATATGCTTAAATTGTGTATTAACTAACCATAATAAAAAACTCAATTAAATTAATATATTACTACCAATATATTACAACTATAATAATATATTTATTCCATTATTTTTTATGAATGGTGGTTATTTCAGTTACAAAGTTGCTCAATGCGGTATTATGTAAACATTTATGTATTGAATAAGTTTTCATTATGCATGTTTAACTTGAAAAAACCGGATAATGCTAGTCTGGCTCGAACACCGAAGGTTACGTGTACATTTTACTATTTTTTTCTCACAACTATATAAATAATCATGTACTGATGTATGGTGTAATACGATTTATTTTCCAAATTTCATAGTTTAGGTCAACCGGAAGTACCCTATTAATTTTGACTTCCTTGAGAGTGTAGTATTTTTTTCAACTCAATTAACCTATGTTGTATTAACCTACTTAAAAATGAGGCTTTTTTACAGCTTCAAGGAACGGTACAGTACAGTACACTTGAGTATAGGGTTTTTCCGAAATAAAGAATATTGACAAATAGATAAACGGATTGGCACGAAAGTACACAATTGTATAAGGGTTCCATTTTTCCCTTTTGATCCGAAAAAGATAAAAAATCTTTGTCATTCAAAACTTTATGTGATTTCTCAAGTCAGCGTTTTTTAATTTATTAAACATTTCATTTTCATTAATTTATTTTAAAATGTTTCCAGAAAGGATAGATAGATCCTATCACACAAAATTTCATACAAAACGATGTCTTACCACTTAAAGGTAATGTTAAATCACTTGCTGTTTTTTTGAGTTACTTAGCATAAATTTATCTTATTTCAATATTTTGTAATATAAGTACGTTTACACACACTGAACCCTATACGAAATTTGTCAGTATACTAAACACTAAGAAATTTCTGACAGTTAATGTTAAAAATCAATTTGAAATGATTTATTTTAACCAATATTAAAAAATAACTATTCGGTCAGAGTGAGTACTTTCAGACATAGTCTCAATAAAAAGGAAACTACACTCTCTGTCTCATTTATAGAGGTTATACTTGACGACAAACCCACCTACCATACACTATTTAAACAAGTTTTAAGAGAGTAGGCTAGATTTTTATAAGAAAAGCCTGCTATGTGACGCAAAACACACGATCTGGAAACATTCACGATTTCTACAAATAGTACAAAATTATCGCTATGTATGAGATTGTACAAATCGGGCACAAACATCTAACACCTGCCTGTGCCTGTGGTGACGGGTTAAGAATTTCACCACCCCCTTTCTTCCCGTGGGTGTCGTAGAAGGCGACTATGGGATATGGGTTATTTGTGGCGTAGGCGAGAGGCTGGCAACCTGTCACTGCAATGTCACAGTTTCGTTTTCTTTCAACCCCTTATTTGCCAAGAGTGGCACTGAAGCTTTAGTAGTTTCATGTGTTCTGCCTACCCCTTTATGGGATACAGGCGTGATTGTATGTATGTATGTATGTATGTACATCTAACACATCTTTTTATACAAAATTTCCGAAAATATAGCTATGTGTCATAATTCACATAGCAGGCGCAATTCCAAAACTGCTGTTATAAGAAGATAATGTAGTTATGTGATTTATTGCAGTTAGCGATTATAGGAAGAACATTCAATGTATGGGCATCACATATCTACTTTTGATAAAACCTGTAATACTGAAATGAACTCGACGCTGTTTTTGGAGCATATGTATTTAGAAATAAGGTTTAAAATGGCATTGAAAACGAAAAATCGCTAAAAATCACATAGCGAATTTTGCACGCGCAGCGACGATATATACATAAAGAGTCATTTCCACGCAGTTTGATGGCAGTTACAACGTTATCGTATACATATAAATAAGGTAGGTATTACAACTTTTTTATGTATTTTCCGAGCATACAACTTTTGCAGCAAAAATAATTTGTTTACATTCGTGTTTTCTCGAAAGGTATTTTTATTTTCTTATACCTAGCAGACACGCGCTTTTTTTCTCTAAGATTCAGGACCACGATCCGGTCAGGGTATTCTGATCGATGTTTAGTTATTGGTGAACACTCATTACCTACTACAGATGTAGTTCTAAAAGCTATTCCTTTGTATGTTTACGGAAACGTACGAACGTGTCATGCTATTTCAGTCAGTCTCAGTACAAGTCGAATAAAATACGAACGTTTCCGGAAAAATACGAAGGAAAATCTTTTCGCATTACATTTGTAAATAATATTTATCTGGACTGCACATTCTTTTCTATAACTTTCAAACATAACATACCTACTTAGCGACGAAATATAACATTGTGCTACCGGTGGTAATGTGTAAGTATACATAAGTAACTACATTAGTTTAATCTAGGCCCAGTCTATAAAGTAGTAAGTTATATTCCATAATAAGTACCTATCACTTTCAAGCAATTTCCTCAAAGCTTAACAACTATATCTCGAAGTTGAGCTGTCCTAACGGACCAGTATTTCAGGCTTGGAACTATTAAAAATTCAAAACTTTGTCGCGGTAATATTCAAATTTTACCTATAAATATTAAACTTTTAAGATAGCTTTTAATGACCAACCGTAACCTTTAATGAAAAACAAGCAAAGCTGGTCAAATTATTTTAATTTATGATATCAAAAATTACAAAAAATCTTGATACAACTGGTGACTATTTTTCCGGGATGGTATAAATAGGCTATAATTAAATACCTAGGGGCTTTTACGGAAAAATACCATCTGTATCCGATGTAAAAAAACAATTGAGCGTAAAAGATTGGCACGAAACAGGATTGTCAGAGGCAGGCTATGTGCGACAAGCGGATAATGAGGGGGCGTGTCAGCCCTAATACGAGTATTAGTTAAATCCTTATATCGTAGGTAGAATGTACTGTCTAATACTTCATTATTAAAGAAATACATTTATAGGACATTCTTACACAGATTAACTGTCACACGATAAGATCACAGAGGCTTGTGTATGGGTATGTAGACAATATAATTGCCTAGTTGCCTACTTATCATAATATGGAACTATATAATATAAATACATAGAAAACATCCATAACTAAGGAACAAATATCAAATAAGTATGTGAAATGAACGCGCATGTGACACCCCTTAAGTTACAGACGTCCAAAGGTTACGGTGACCGCTTTCCATCAGGCGGACTGTATACTTGTTGGCCACCTATTACAAAAAACCGGCCAAGTGCGAGTCGGACTCGCCCACCGAGGGTTCCGCACAAACTTTCTTTCAAACTACCTAGTAAAAATAATCTCATATTTTCATATAACTCTAATGACTTGACTAGAAGACAAAAGTATAGGCACTAATGAGTATTATTATGTATAGCGCCATCTCCCGGTCAATTTGCTAACTAATTTGCGCGACCTGGTTTTTCAGGGATAATTCTTTATAATGTTAACCGATGTAAACAGTTTTTACTTTATTGGACAGAAGATGGTTTACGTAACATCTCGTATTAATTTGAAGTACGATATGCATCCGCAAGGGTGGGTAAATTGAAAGTAAAAAACCTGAAAAGTTTTTTGTGAATAAAAAAAAAGTATTCAAAATACAAACACGATTATATTTTTCCTGTAATATTTAGCATAAATCCAATGTTTACTAAAATTTTCATAATTTTTCGTTGGTAAACTTCGGAGATAAGGAGGGGAACGTTATTTTTTTTTACATTTTCCTTCAATATTCATTTTTTTTTCCACAACAAAAAAATTATAAAAAATAGCTTATTTACGTTCAATTTAAGCTCTTTCCAACGCTACCCCACTTGACCTAGTAACTTAAAATTTACAGTTTGCCCCCCTTTCATTTTGAAAAAATTATACTTTCTATTTGTTTAAAAAAAATTATACTTTCTATTTGTAGAGGTTTACAATGTTCACAACTATTCCAAATTTCAAGTTGATAGCATTAGTAGTTCTCGAGATATTTAGGAATGTGACAGACGGACAGAGTCGCACCATAAGGGTTCCTGTTGTACCTTTTTGGTACGGAACCCTAAAAAGGAAAAAAACGAATTTAACAAAAAAGTGATATACGAATGGTTCTTGTTAATGATCCTAACGACGAGTTAAATATAACAGACAACAAAAAATACACAATAACAAAAAAACACGATGTATAAAAAATTAATACGTGACGTGCCCATATTAAAATATAGTGACAAAATATGCAGTGTATTTATATCCAGGAGCTTGGCTTTGTGCACGTTAATAGTCACTTGGCGATGGCGGATTGTTTGCACGTCGAGAGCGCAAATAGAAGACATTACGCCACTGAATGCAGCGCCTGAGCGTCTATGCTATGTGGCTTGTTGAAGACTTATTGCTAATATATTTTAGCAGACGCTTGAACTCTGCGATATTTCTAGGAATAAATATTGAATTTCTGAGGCATTTGCTTGTATTGAACAGTAGCAGTATTAGTAACTAGCTTTTGCCCGCGGCTTTGCTCGCGTTAGAAAAGAGATAAAAGTAGCCTATGTCACTCCATTCCTTCAACTATCTCCACTTAAAAAATCACGTCAATTCGTCGCTCCAATTTGCCGTGAAAGACGGACAAACAAACAGACGCACACACTTTCCCATTTTAATATTAGTATGGATATAATTTTCCACATAATATCTATTACTTGGAATTAATTTAATAGAGTTCACAAGTATTAGGTATATACCTTATATTTACTTAGGTAAGTAGACACTATTATAACTATATGGGATAATAGGTTATTGTAATTCAATTTAATAATACCCGCAGAGCAGAGAAACCGAAGTGTTTGTGTAAGCTTGTGGCTATGTCGGGTTTGACAGGTAATAAGAAACCAATTACCAACCTCTTTCAAGATGCGAGGAATTTCTAACATAAAACTATTAGGTACTTACTGAAAATTCGTGAGCTACTAATATAAATACTTACGTTACTTACAGTAAATAAATTAGCCAGAAAATGTATATTTACCTACATGTACTCACGAGACAAAGTTTTAATTTTGTGCATTACGTTTCGCGCCAATAGCTCAGAGCATCTTTAAGATCTACGTGAATTAGCTCTAGATACGGTATAGGTGTCCAGCCCTAACATTCTCTTAAAGCTCGAATCGCAGCGACAGGCTAGTAATTATTCTTCAGAGACGTCGAAACAATACTCAGGTAAGATTAAATCACAATCAAATATTTCGTTACTGAATTTATTGAAGCGTTATTCGCATATGCATGCTAAATTGAATACACGGATAAAGTTACCCAGGTTATTCGGTCCAACAATGTAGGTACACCTAATAGTTGAACTCTACCGAATCGAATGAAATAGAAGGCTATTCTATCGATTCTCTAGCGCAATAAAAATCCGGATTGTAACTTTTGAGCTAAACCATTTATTCGCAAACTTTTAACTACAATTTAAATAAATTATGCAGCAGACACATTCAACTTCTACAAAAGCTGAAACCGTTTTCATAAAAGCCTTGCGGAGAACTTAAAAGTGCAATTTTAAATTACAAGTTCCCGTCGTCCCAGGGAACAGACAAGACACCTGACACGAAGCCACTTGTGAGTTCAACGTATCTTATTAAATTCCATGTTAATTTCAACTTGCAGTCAAATTTACTTGTGCGGTTAGTTAGGGCACAGTGTAGTTAAAATTAGTTTTCCTCTTGCTTTCTCTGTTCAATTATACTCGTAGAATAATTAAAAACTATGGGTATACTTTTCGAGGCGGGTTTGAACTTTGCTACTCGATCTCGTGAATTTCTTTCAATAATATCTGCATAACTAGTCATTTAAATTATAGGTACTATGTAATAGAATTGGAAACAAGCATTCGAAGTTTTTCGTTTTTCAAAATAGCATTTCTCCGTTTTCCACAGACTTTCGAATGGCGCAATAGTTAGCTTTAAATTAAAATTCAGCCCCTGGGGCCTCGTAGTATTTATACCTATTCGTGTTTTTCTAATGCCTAATAATAGTAGGTATACGCCTTCATATCCTATCCTATACCTACGCCTAAATATTCGTACTATTCTGACACTACTATGGTAGTTTCTCAGGAGTTCGGCTGTTTGAGACGTGATATGTTTTGCAAGGTTACGTTGATTTAACAAGCTTGTATTCAACCTCTAGATGGAGGCTTATTCTTATTTGAATTATAGACTAAATTTAATCCTTTCTATAACTTCAATTGGACACTAAGAGATTAACTAAGTACCTATATTACAATATAATGTAAACGAAATCCATGAGGATTATTTTACTTTGTTGATGGCATATATATTGCATATGCTGTCTTGCCTGGTCACCGTATCCTACTTTAGCAAAGAGTACTTATCGTATCGTTGTTACTTCTCTTCGTCAATTCACTCTTCCGTATTAGTGCTTCACAGACCTGGCGTATTGTTAGCCACGGAGTGTCGACGATTGTACTGATGGCTAAGGATCTAGAGATGTTACAATCAGAACAAGCCTCTTGTTTGACGCGACCTTCAGATCATTTGTGGAAGTGAATAGATTATCAAATTGCGTTAAAGTAGTACCTATTTGGTTCACTGTACAATACTGGACTTCAGACTCAGACCAGACTCACTTTATCAGAATTCGACGAAATATATTAAAGGATCTTCTTACATATCCGAAATTTGCATGCTTGGGTTCGCCGTTGACTTTTCTAAAAATGCATCTACAATTTAAATTTTAAACTAATTAAGACAGAAGTTATGGCAAAAAAAAACAGTTTTTGGATCTAAAATTGTTCAACTTTGATGCCAAATTAGGTACAGAAACAATGAGCTGTGCAGTAATTATGGGATACTATTTTGCCTAAATACGATGCTGTTGATATGACAAACTTTAGAAACTGTCGCATACCAATGGATTCAAATCGAAGATCATTGGCCTAAGGAATGTCCTTAATTAATCAGATTCTCATATGAACAGCGAAGGATTAGTATCTGTTAATGTAATTAATCGATATGACATTTGATATCGACGTTAGCTAAAGTAATCACAATCAATATCAACTTATATAATTCTAATAAATGTACAACTTTACATCAAGGATATTGCCCTTCAATTTTTAGCTATCGACTAGTAATTTTTTTGAGGTGTAGCTAGGCGTTAAAGCTCCGTAGCATAGGTATTGTAGTTTACAAATCAGAATAACTTACTAATTTTGACAAATCTCTATTGAAGTTTGAAAGGATGCGACTAATACGTTTTTCTGATTGGTTCTACAGTAATGACCACAAATGACTCATGTATGTCTACAGAATTCTCGGTTTTTCTATTCGTTTCTCCAAACAAAAAATACAACAATCACTGGCGCTTATACAACCTACTCAACTTGTTTCAATTGTCCCCGGTTTTCCCTACAGACCCTCCCATAAAATCCTTGGTTTAAGCTTTTTCCGACGGCTTTCGTTTATTCTTAGCCGACTTGTTTTTAATTGCGAATATTGCGATAAATACAGAGGCAGCGTTTGTTAAGGATACCATAATTTAAATTTTTCTAAGGAATCATTAAATAAATTATAAAACAAATAAATTTGACGACTGGTCGGCCCTGGTTGTTACGTAGTAACCCGCCTGCTCAATCAATGGCCCTGGGTTCGAATTTCGGCAAGTGCATTTGTGTGATGAACTATAGTTATTTTCATTACACTAATTGGTAAAAGCTGGCCCCTATGTGTGCCGTCCGCGATGGAACCGACTGGTCTGATGTGCTCTGCTCACTGTGCGTCGATGGCAAGAGGCCCGACGGAATGACCTCCATCATGGGACGGTCGCTTATATCCACTGGGGGGATTTGTTATTTTATTGAAATATTTCTTCTTCTTTATTCTCTTCACTTATGTTTTCGTCTATCATTAAGGTTTTTACAATAAGGAAATATATGTAGAACAGTTACTTACCTGCGTTCAAAAGTAAAATATCATAACACAACGATATGAAAAAAATGGTTTTATAACTTTGTCCCCATATTCCGATACATATATTTTAATATGTTGCCATTTTCTAGTTAGTATATGTTTTCATTACCTCAAATAATATATCTCAAAATCTTAGTAAATTATCAAACTACATAAATACTTACTTTGTATCGTACATCGTATCTAACTAGTGCAGGATTCTCCGAACTTTTCCAATCATTCGACGAGCCAAAGTATTTATCATTTATCAACTCAACACAACTCCGCACCAAATTCTATTCACACACAAACTTGGCCGAAATTCAAATAACACCTAAATAATTTAGCAATTATTGGTCTACGCTTAGAACGCTATAATTAAGTCTTATTCATTAATGTCATTCGCACTACAAGACCAGCGGCGCAAACGAGCCTAATACATTTTCAGCACTTTAGTTTTATTGACAATTCATGTAAAACCACTGACCTATAAACGTTATTGGCTGTAATGAAAGGGCTAAAACGCATTTTGTATTTACAATGTTAGTACTTTTGGTGTACGTACAATTGGAATCTAGCCATTGCGAACTCGGAATAAATTCCTCTGTAGAGGGAAGCGGTGTACAATGTACATTAATTCACGGTAACATTGATTCACGGGCCACATAGATGCACGACACATTTTAACTATTCACTAGGTATTCTAGACACTGCCTTCACTTTGTAGGCTTCTCTATATTCAATCTTGTGTAGCCAAATTAGTTTCAACGACCGCCGCTAGCATAATGATTGACAGTGCATAAGATTATTTATTTGTGACAATCAGCCTCATTCCATGCACGTTGACATTATCTATTGTACCTACCTAAGTACATAATAATCTGATTTTTCTTTGTTGACAGGGCGCGGCGCCCCTACTGGTCCCGTTCCTGGCCGAGGTGGGCTACATCTGCCCGACCACGCACAACCCGGCGGACTTCGTGATCGAGACGCTCGTCATCGATGTGGAGGCGCCCGCGCAGCTCTCCGAGCTCTGCCAGAATGGGAAGCTGTGTCGGAAGCTGGACCGGATCACTGCCAGAGGAGGACGGTGAGAATGACATACTTAACCACTAAAAGACATTCACAGTGAGCTGAAAATTGCATGGAGAAATTATGAATGAATTCATTGATAATTCGCCATGCGCTTTTGCAGCTCACTATACTACTTGTTTGCTACTTTATCGCGCTAGTGCGAGAAGTGTAACTTTATGTGCCTATGTCGAAACTTCAAAGGGCCACATGTACTGAAAAACATCGTATATGCGAAGAGGGAATCGTTCCGAAATTTAACACTGCCATCGGTCGTGGTTTAATTTATCACCACTTGTTTCGAGCTTCCTCCTTTCCACATATGTGCGTTATGTACTATTCTATTGAAAATGAGAGGTGATACATTCTCGTAGCTTGACTACTTCAAACGTGGCACTCCCATGGTCTGCGGGCGACGCGTAGGTATGTAAAGTAATGTAGGTATGTTATACTTATTTAACACGTATTATATAACATATAAGTACAACAAAATACAATGCGTAGATACCTATTCAAGTGAAGACCCAGGCCAGAGTTTCTATTTAAATATTTACACGTTAAAACACTCCCTGACTAGACACAAAGCCTTTTTATTACCGTCTATTATTTAATAACAGTTTTAAATAGGTTTCAAAATTACAAAACATTTCCATTTATTTTCCTGGTAATTCAAGTGAAAACCAAAGTATTTTCCCCCAAGATTCTCGAGAACTTAATAATAAATAGACTTACGTATTATTACGGTTATATTAAGGACAATTTCGTCTAAGTAAGGTAGCACTTGTACCAGTAAGCACTAGCGATTTATATAGTTAGCTGAGTAAAGTTAGGAGGAATATGTAAGCACTTCAACAAGGAATAATCTCGTTAAAGAGATGTCGGTACGAGTATATTATTATGGCGCTTATGCTGTGAACAGGGCTTAAGCACACCTGTGTGGGTGTTTACACAGATGTAGTAAGCTTTGTTCCAATTATTGATAAACGAATATAAACCGACGCTGATCCTTAAAATTAAGGGCCAAACTTTTAACAATGCTTGTCTAACATTTGAAACTTTTGCGTTTTGAACACATTTTAAGTAACGTAAATAATATACTGCCTATTATGTTACAAGTCTATCGCAATCGATTACTTTCAATTTCGACGTTTCGACAAGAGTTCGTTCATTCTTCCTCTATTGTATTTGGACGTTGGCTGAGATAAAACTTAAATTATCTGGAGAGGGCAGGTAATATATGTATATGTCGCAGTAAGATAGATAAAGCCGTTATATAGTTATAACCCTAGGAATATAATTATACGTCGTAACATAGTTAAACGAAAGCGATTAATTGCTATCTTACTAGGAATATAACTATAATACGTTACTAGTTTAGTCATATAGTTATATGACTGGATTCAGTTTAGTGAAATGATTGTAGGCAGGAGTGCGGCGGTGCGGCGGAGGTATAGTTATAACCCTAGGGATATAATTATAAATAAATAAATATTATAGGACATCCTTACACAGATTGACTGAGCCCCACGGTAAGCTCAAGAAGGCTTGTACTGATAAAACTAATATATAAGAACGATATCACAGAAAAAGTTTTTTACAAATAGTTTCTTATGCTCACTCAATCCACACACTTTTGAAAAGCCGAATTTTGATGAAAAACATAAGATTTAGACCGCTATTATATGTGTATAGTTTAGTAAAAGTGAAATGGGAATTTGTAAAATACAAAACGAACCACTAACGTGTCAGGTTTTTTTATAATAAATTTTTGTAAGTGCTCACTCAGTCCACACGTTTTGAGAAAGTTAAAAATGTAAATATCTTACGATTTGTAGCACCTAAGACACTCGAAAGTACTTCAACATTTAGTAAAAATTTTTACTAAATATCCACCATCTAATATTTTATATTCGTTGTCTGGTTTTAAAGATATTCAGACATAACTTTTCTCATACAAATGTATCAAGTAGGGTGACTACACTATGTCGGCTCCTGATTTTCCCCACCTTCCCATTGTCATATTGAGATTGGGGAGTTTCGTTCGTTCAATTTTGATAATATTAAACTAATACCTTATTAATTATCCATCTGCAAACTGTTTTTAGGTTATGTTCTTGGCCTAGTGATGATGTGTATTGTGTAATTTTTATCGACGTCAGGATAACAACCATATCGACATTCATGCATTAAAAAGGACATGAATGATAATTGGTAAGGAACAAAGAATATAAATGAAATGAAAATGAAAATGAAAATGAAAATGAAATATTTATTTTTCAAGTAGGCATATTACAATGCGCATATGAACGTCAAATAAAGCTACGCCGGCTCTAACCCTACGCCTCAGCCTCGAGAAGATTTCAGTCCCCCCTCAGTTGGGAGGGGGGTATCCACTATGGGACCGGCAAGAAACTCGGCGGGCAACTTCTTTTCAAAACATTACATCTTATAACTAACATGCATTAAATAACAAGATACAATTTAACATGCAAAAGTATTCATCAAAGAATATGAACAGACTAGGTACTCTATGGAAATTAATTTCAATAAATTATATTATTGCTTAATAATACGTCGTTCTTCTTCAGAGAAAACATATCAAATTGTCACAGAAGAAAAAGATAATATGAATCTCAATATCATTAAATATGTAATTTACCTACACAACATAAAATATTTGATGTGCTTTCTTATCTGAACTGTGTCCTCTATACATAATACAGTTATTTTAATTGCTATTCGTTTTTTGTAGTTTCTGGTTCGGGCCATGCATCTTTGTCTGTCAAATAGTCCTCGACTCTGTAATAAGCCTTTAACATCAATGATTTTTTTAAGTAGTTCTTAAGAGCTGGGAGGGTAATCTCAAAGCAGTGTCAGGTAACTTATTATAAAAATGAATGCATTGCCCAACAAATGACTTCTGTACTTTACGGACACGAAACTTCTTTATGGCAAGCTTATTTTTGTTTCTAGTGTTATAATTATGGATATCAGAATTCTTAGTGAAACAGTCTAAATTCTTAACAACATAAATTATACTATCATAAATGTATTGGGAAGCTACAGTTAAGATATTAATTTCTTTGAAGAGTTCTCTTACTGATTCACGTGTTCCTAAGTTGTAAATAGAACGAATGGCTCTCTTTTGTAATACAAAGATAGTCTGTATGTCAGCTGCTTTGCCCCAAACCAGAATACCGTATGACATTACACTGTGAAAATAACTATGATACACTAGGCGAGCTGTCTCAACATTAGTCAGTTGCCTGATTCTCCTAACGGCGTATGCGGCTGAACTTAATTTGCTTGCTAGTTTCCTTATATGAGGACTCCATTGTAGATTTTTGTCCAATGTTAAGCCAAGGAACAGTGTTGTATCTACCATCTCTAAGCATTCATCATTCAAAAGTATTTTTGTATCGATTGGTTTAACATTCGGCAGAGAGAATCGAATACACTTGGTTTTCTTAGAATTAAGAAGTAAATTGTTGACAGTAAACCACTGCAGTACATCAGCTAACGTGCTATTAATTACATTGTAATCCGTAGATTTTCGGTCAACATTAAAAAGCAGTGATGTATCATCAGCAAAAAGTACTATTTCACAAAAGTTTTTTACTATACATGGCAAATCATTTATATAAACCAAAAACAGGAATGGACCTAAAATTGAGCCTTGTGGCACTCCTAATTGGACAACAGTCCCGCTAGAGCGAGTTTTGTTAACAACTACTGTTTGTGTTCTATTGCTAAGGTAAGAAGACATAAAGTTTAGGGCATTTATAGACAAACCATAGTGTTCTAATTTCAAAATGAGCGTTCCATGATCCACACAATCAAAGGCTTTTGAAAGATCACAAAATATGCCAATTGCATCACAAGAATTTTCCCAAATATTATATATATGTTTAATGAGTACCGAAGCAGCATCGGTCGTGGAACGGCCCCTTGTGAAACCGAACTGTTTGCTTGTAAGTAATCTATGTCTGTTGAAGTGTCCCAGTAGATCATTTAACATTAGCTTCTCAAAGACTTTACTTAGAACAGGAAGTATTGATATGGGACGGAAATTGGTTATATCACTCGAATCACCCGATTTAAAAAGCGGTATGACTTTGCTACATTTCATAAGATCTGGAAAGGTGCCTTGTGAAATTGAAATATTATATATTACGGCCAAGTAAGGTGCTATTATATCTATGACATGACTAATTACTTTAACTGATGTTCCCCATAAGTCTTCCGTTTTCTTTAAATTGAGTGACTTGAATGTTTTAACAATATTTACAGAGTCTACTTGACTAAATTCAAATGAATTATTACATTTCTTAACATTAGCACAAAGTAATGAATGGGCTTGAGCCGCAGAAGAATGTAAACATTTTGTGGTGTTAACGGCTATGTTTGAGAAATAATCTTCGAATGCCGAGGCAACATCGCTGTTCGACACTATTTGTTGATTATCTGATACAATGTTGACTTGACAATCGCGTGATTTACATTTACCAGCTTCTTTATTTATAATACTCCAAGTTGTTTTCACTTTGTTGTCCGACACTTTCAATTTAGAACTAATAAAGTTTTTCTTGGCAGTTAAACACACTTTCTTGAAGATTCTTGAGTAGTTTCTTACATAGTCCAGGAATTCTGAATTCTTGTTCAGCTCTCTCTCACCATAAAGTTCATAAAGTCTTTTTCTACTTTTGTGAATACCTACAGTAGCCCATTCACTAAACTTTGTTTTAACTTTTGACCCACTAATAGATTTCACTTTGAAATTGTTATTAAATTGATTCAGAATTACATTGAAAACTTCTTGATACAAATGATTACAGTCATAATGCGAAAATGGTATTATAGACAAACTATGTTGAATTTCATTTTTGAATGATTCCAAGCGAGATCCAGTAATGGGTCTATATGTTATTGTTTGTGGAGTATCATGAATAATGTTTAAGAAAGCTGCCCTTTGGCCGCTGTGATCGGAATGAAAACAGTTAAATAATTTCTTATCTATACATTCACAGTTACAAAAAATATTATCTAGGCATGTTGCACTAGTCACACCTACCCGGGTAGGTTCAAGAAATAAATTAAATAAATTAAATGATTTAAACAAACAGAGCATTTTAACAGTATTACTAGATGACTCGAGCAAGTTAACATTAAAATCTCCACATACAATAACATGTTTTTGGCCCTTGCACACTAACTTCAGAACATTTTCCATTGTAGATTCAAATATGCTGAAGTCAGCTGATGGTGGTCTATAAACACATACAATAATATATCTGTCTAATTCAACACATGAAATTTCTATAGTTCTTTCTATGGAATATTTTACAACATCTTTGCGCTCTTTACACTTCATACAATTTTTAACAATAATAAGGGAGCCACCATGAACAGCAGATTTTCTGGCAAAAAAACTAGCTAATTTAAAATTAACATAATCAAATATCAACTGTTCTTGTTTCAACCAATGTTCAGTAATACACATAACTTCAACATTATTACTATCTAAAAATAATCCTACTTCTAATTCTTTGCTGGAAAAACCCTGAATATTCTGGTGAACAACGTTCATACTCAGGTGTTTTTCCGCTGTCTTACAATCTAGTTTAAATGAGGCATGGGGTCCTTGGCTTTGTCAGCTGACTGAGACTTATATATAACACTATTACATCTATTTGGCTCAATATTGAAGGCCAATAACTCCACTAAATATACAAAAAATTTCTTTGGCAAAAATACCTTCCGTGGAGCTAGCATGAAGCGCTCAATGAATTTATTTAAGTCAAAGAAATGGTACTTTTTATTAACAGCTATGGCATGGTACATTAAAGAATTGTAGTAAGCTATCTTACAATTATAGTCATATGATACATTTTCTGCATAAGGTAGTGCACATAATATAATTTTCCCCACACCAGATTTTTCAATAACATTTAGAGTGGACATCAATTTATCTATGCTAAGCTTATCTACATTAAGACTATTTCCTAATAAAATTACTAATGTAGTACTGCTATCATAACATCCCTTTGAAATAAGGTCACATAAATGAGACAAAGTAATGTTTTGATAACAGTAATTTGTCACTTGTTGCTCTAACTGGTAGCTTAATAATGGGCCCATTCCTAACCCAATCTGATCTGAAAAAACAACAGTCTTACTGACTGCTCTAGGGGGCTGTTTAACTACTGCCGCATGCCTAGTTGTGTCGTGGGCCACATCGGCTTGAATAATCTTTGCTGGTGGCATTTGGCCACAATTACAATGTTTTCCATTTAATAATGCTTTACACCGCTCCTCCAAATCTCTATTTTCTAGCAGCAATTTATTAAAAGCCTGTATGTGCTCCTCAACTTGTTTTTTAGTGGTCTCATACATGGTGGATACTGCCAAAAGCTCATCTTTCAGCCTGTTAATGTCGGCATTTAATTTCAGAAAATTTGATTCCTTGACTTCCAGCTCTGAATGACAGTCTTGAACCCTGTTTTTCATAACTGTTAACGTGTGTTTTAATTTACTATATTTTTTAATACATGCCTGGCCTTTGATCAGCTTTTGGGTTCTCCTAATATACCTATTAATCTTAATGTACTTTTTTAACTTATTACTACTATTAAAGAATACTATGTGTTTGGAGTCCCTACTCAATTATGTTTCACCGCTTACCAACTCTTGGTACACATTCTGTAACTGCGAAGCATCATAGTGCTCCCGCTCTTTCCTAAACAAATTAAGTTCCTCATTTGCCGCACCCAGTTCTTCTTCTAACTGTGTGATGCGGGCCAAGGCCACTTCATGTGTCGAAGCGCACTGGTTGAAGGTGTCTATTGTGCCTTGCAAACGGTCCACTTCTCCGCGGGCATCAGTCAGCTGCACATCATTGTCCGCCAGCTCCCTTCTCAATTCTGAGTTTTTGTTGATTACCTTCTGGAGCTCCACTTCGCTTTCCTCCCTTTCCTCCAACAACTGCTTCGACAAGGCCCTCGACTCGTGTAGGTCCTGTGCTGTTGTTTTTAGCTGCATCGGTCGCAATTTCGGTGTCCATTGTCACTCGTCTGGCTTTCTGAAAGATGTAATAAAAAAGGATGAGTACTTATCTCAATAGAGATTGAAAGATTTGCCAAGATGACGACAGAGATGAGAGCTGTAGGAATGAATAAAGTGTGCAGTGTGTCAGTAGTCGGCAGTGTCTGTGGCGAATGTGTCTTGTCTCGTCTTGTGCTTCCACTAGTTCGTCAAGCAAAGGGAAACTGCACGGTGCCAATGTTGTTTGTTTGACGTTGCTCACGGCCGCAGCAATGAGCTTTGTTTGAGTGTAGAAATAAATGATAAATAAAACGGAATACTCTCCCCGTTTCAAACGCAGATTCCAACGGCTGCGATCACTCGTTGACAGTTGGGTAGTCCTGCCTCAAAGTCCAATAAATACTCGGTGTAACGTTGCCAATTTCACCAAAACTGTATCACTGATAATACTTTACTACTTAAATTAACTAACAATGAGTAGAAGTCCTTTTTAAAGCTAAAAATAGAATTAAATTTCAATATTTGAAATCAGCTGGTCACAGAGTCAACTTGACAGCTCGGCGACCGTCTAATTACCGTATAATACTTCACTAGTAAGAAACCAGAACCTGGTAATCTAATCGCGCTAACAGATGAGCGTACCGGATTTGTAAGTGGGAGCGAGAAATAGTTATTATTTTCTCGCTCCCACTTACAAATCCGGTAAACTATTATCAAAATTGAACGAAACTCCCCAATCTCAATATGACAATGGGAAGGTGGGGAAAATCAGGAGCCGACATAGTGTGGTCACCCTACTTGATACATTTGTATGAGAAAAGTTATGTCTGAATATCTTTAAAACCAGACAACGAATATAAAATATTAGATGGTGGATATTTAGTAAAAATGTTTACTAAATGTTGAAGTACTTTCGAGTGTCTTAGGTGCTACAAATCGTAAGATATTTACATTTTTAACTTTCTCAAAGCGTGTGGACTGAGTGAGCACTTACAAAAATTTATTATAAAAAAACCTGACACGTTAGTGGTTCGTTTTGTATTTTACAAATTCCCATTTCACTTTTACTAAACTATATACATATAATAGCGGTCTAAATCTTATGTTTTTCATCAAAATTCGGCTTTTCAAAAGTGTGTGGATTGAGTGAGCATAAGAAACTATTTGTAAAAAATTTAATACGTCACTAGGTGATCTAATATTTATAGAGGTAGGTTGGCCTATTTTTTACTAAATGTTAGTATATAAATATTATATGTTAAATGAATATATTCACTGTTTTCGTTGGTAGTTTGTGAGAACTGAGTGAGCACATGTTAATGGCTGTATCTTTTGATTTATCTTTTTACAAATTCAGAGATTCGTTTTACAATTGTTTTAGAACTTTTACTAAATGATCAGCATATTTTTTTTTATTTTCGGAAGGTGCTCACTCAATCCACACACACACGGGTTATAACTATACCTCCGCCGCACCGCCGCACTTCTGCCTACAATCATTTCACTAAACTGAATCCAGTCATATAACTATATGACTAAACTAGTAACGTATTATAGTTATATTCCTAGTAAGATGGCAATTAATCGCTTTCGTTTAACTATGTTACGACGTATAATTATATTCCTAGGGTTATAACTATATAACGGCTTTATCTATCTTCCTGCGACATATATATCTTCAGTACAGTATCGCACTAGTGCGAGAAGTGGATCATTTTTTGTCAGGTCGAAACTTCAGAGGGCCATCTGTACTGAAAAACGTCGTACGACACACATGTCACAAATAAATTCGTAACTTGGGTCGATTTAAAACACTCTCTTCGGTCGTGTTTTAATTTATCACAACTCGTTTCGATCTTCCTTTTTTCCGCACTTGTATCGTACCTTATTATATCTGTTTACAATACATATGTAGAAGAGCACCACATACCTTCTCATACAATGAACACCTACGCTTCTCAAGTCAAGCGTACATAGAATGCAATCCCCCCTGACCATCTGGCACACTAAACGCGTGACTGCATCGTCCTGGATTTATCCTCACAAGCATACACTGACCATATATTTTCTTGTGTTTTATAATGTCCTTAGGGTGCAAACTTTGATATTGGAACGCTTATATTAGGTACATTCAACTTAAGTTTCAAATAACTGATTCACTTTAAATTAATCTAACTAAGTACATAATATCTATTAGGTTGCAGAGAAGTGCCTTAGGGAAAATATTGAGAAAATATAAATGTTGGACAAAATAATATAATTACCTACTCTAGTTACGGGCAAATTCTTACATTGTTATTTCAAAAGCCACACAAAAGTACATTAAGCTGCAGAACACTTAACTTTAATAAAGTATTTAATTCGTACATCGAATAATTAAAACTTTGTTATTACTTATATATTTTTTTGTTTCATGGACGGGGAAGCAATAAAGTATCTAACATGTGCTATTTTTGCTCTTTAATAACTAAATACTTTTGAATGTACTTCGGCAACCAAATACCATCAAAGCTAAAAAAATAGTTTAATGTTATTCTATACATTATAGAACGAAATTGACCCAACTCAATATCGATTAGTTTCAGAAGTCGGTTCCGTTCTAAAGGTGCGAAAAGAAGTTAATAATTGCATATAACTATGTATAGGTTTTAAAATATAAATCCATACTAATATTATAAATGGGAAAGTGCGTGTGTGTCAGAAGTTAACAAGATGGAGAGTGACATAGGCAGGCACTTTTTGTCTCTTTCTAACGCGAGCGAAGCCGCGGGCAAAAGCTAGTAGAAAATAATTGTATTAATGTTTAATTTGCATAATGTACATAGGTACCCGTGGTCACAAACACTACAATCAGCCAGTATTGTTTTTGTAGTGATTAGTAGAGAAATGAGTTCAATTATTAATTTAAAACATGAAAATACTGCGCCTCTTGTATGTTAACATCTAAGATAAAGATAAAAGATAAAAATTCGTTTATTGCACATAAACACAAAAAAATTGTTGAAAGATAAGTGTACATCCATTTGCGCATATCCTAATTATTATTAACACACAAGTTTCCAGGGGTCCCCGCACTAGGCTAGGCCTGTACCGCGGGAGACCAGTATTGCATTTATTGCATCTGTTTTCAAAGTCAGTGAAACATGGTAACATCTAATCGAATTCTCTATCAGTTTAACTCAACTCTCCATCAAATCGACTACAAGTGGTACAAGCATCGCTTAAGCAGAGATGCTGTACCTACTCTGTTTACAAATTCCTACATGAAATGTATCGTCGTTGGCTTAATTGGAACAAGGAGGTGTATTCGGTTTAACGCAGTTAATATTGACTTCGCTTTGTACTTTAGCAGTATAATATTCATAGCTCGTTGTTAGGACGATTTTATATGTGTACTATCTTTTACCCGCGGCTTCGCTCGCGTTATAATGAGACAAAAAGTAATAGCCTATGTCATTCTCCATCCCTTCAACTATATATCTCTAAAAATCACGTCAATTCGTCGCTCCGTTTTGCCGTGAAAGACGGACAAACAAACAGACACACACACTTTCCCATTTATTATATTAGTATGGATATAGAGATTTTAAAGATAACCAGTTCTATTCGGAGTTTAGGATAATGTTAAGATACGTCAATTATTAGCTCTAAGATTCGATATGGATCGGATATGCCTGCAGTACGAAGCGTGTCGGACGTTTCTGTAGGTACAGATATGATAGTTTGTCTGGTCTGATGGAACAATACATACATATTCATTAATTTTCTTCAACAAAAATCACCAATAATATGTAACAAGCGTTTAGGTAAGGTTACATACTTTCAGGCAATATAATTGTACTTTAACTTTTGGCCATCCATCATTTTGTTCACAGGAGACCTGTTCTGCACTCTGACGAATCAATACAACGGATATTCGTAGAGCACGTCGCCAAGGAGCTGGAGCAGAAGATGGAGTTCCCCACCACCTTCCTTACGCAGTTCTTCATTCTGACCAAGAGGATGTTTGTGCAGAACAAACGGAACGCAGTAGGTTCACACTTTTAACAGAATAAGTTTTAGGGCCAGTTGCATCAAACCATAAATTAAATATAACAAGATCATACCATCCCATACATTAAAATGCGACCGCCTACGAACGCTCCAGTCTCCATTATGTCTCTGTTATGTCTCTGTTAAGTATCCAGTGGTGGAGTCTCTAATAGTACTATAAAAGCGCTTACACTCCACACCACATAGATGGCTTATCACCGGTACAATAAAATTCAGCCACAAAAAATGCCTTGTTGCCACCGATTATTTGTAAATTGGCATTAAGTGTCAATTCCGAGCCGTAAATCTATGTCAAAAGTGACACTTAACGCCATCTATAGGTATAATCGAAAGCTACAAGACATTTTTTTTGTGGCGCCATCTATGTGTGGTGGAGTGTAAGCGCGGTCTTAGGCGGTCGCATTTTAATGTGTGGGATGGTATGATCTTGTTATATTTAATCTATGATCAAACACAGTTAACAGACACATCATCGTCACGCGGTAGAGGTCTGTGGAACTTATCATACAATAAAATTCAGCGAACGTTTTGACGGAGACAGGCGGTTTGGTGCAACTGATCCTGAGAACGGTGATGAATCACATTTTTATGGACGTGCCTAAATGACAGCGGACACGCACAAATTGGACAGTTTTTCATGTATTTCTGTTTTTAAAAATAGACGACAAGCGTTAGATATTTTTATGCAACGTACTGGCAGAATACCAGCGATGTCGACGCTGCTGAGTCAGCGACTTCTCTGTGCCACGACGCATGGCTTCGTTTTATTTTTTTATTAGTTTACGGTTTCTAAGCCTCAATTGATTTTTATTCAATAAAAATATCGTCCAGATATGTTTCTAAAGGGTTAAAAATAATAATTAATATTCTTTCAGTTTTCAGTTATTAAAAATTTTATTTTTTAAAGACACAAACGGATCGGACGCGATAAAATAACATTATTACCTTTTCTCCAACTTTAAAAAAATGTGTAAAAAACGCGAGAACTTAAAGTGTTATATTAAAAATTCTACTCCATAATTTAAACCAAATATTTAATTGGTGATTGTGAAAGTCCATTCTAACAACAAATACGAGTATTCCCTCCAATTTGGCAGCTGAATTAAAAGCCACTCGACTACGCCACCAGACATCATAATCAATAGCTAACTCGTCGTACCGTCTGCCTTATGTTTTGTTTTGTGGTAACGGGATTATTAAACGTCACTTCATAATGTTATATACACGATCTCAATTTAAATTAACTGTCCTACAATCAATACCCAACAACTGAAGAAAACCCACAGAACTATTTTATTTAGACAGAAGAAATAAGTTAATTTATTTGTGCTCAGCGTGTCACATTTTGTACTGACATTTGTGTTGTTCAAATATTATCATACTTACCTATGTACCTACTCTGTCATTGTGAGTTCGAGTGGCACGCTAAATAGATGCGTTTGCTTGATCTATATGGTATCTTACCATTAGCAGTTATCAACAAGTTTGTTCTGTCCACAGACAGGGCTCTGGATCCAGCTGTTCCACCACGTGCTGTCAGCATTGCTGATTGGCTGCATATTCTTCCTCGTAGGCAATGACGGCAACTCACCCATCATCAACTTTAAGTTTTGCCTCTGCAGCCTCGTGTTCTTTATGTACACCTACATTATGATACCTGTGCTTATATGTAAGTTTATATATCTTGCTAATTTCTAAGGAGAATCTTTTATTTTGTATAAAATTAAGAATTATCTTACATCAAGCTACATATGATTTACATACTTAGTTAAAAAGTAGGTACCAGTGACCCAATAGGTGACGTTTTCAATCTTAAGGCATTGTCAATAAATATGACAGAAGAGTATTGTACTTGAGTACCGGGAATTAGTGTGTCGAGCACTAGTAGGAACTTTTACCTTACTTAATTGTACTTAACTTCTTCAGAACGGTCCTCCTTCTTTTAGGTGTTTCAATGCATGAAATCTTTTCAACGTACTTTAATCAACTATTTTAACATATGTATATGTACTAATATAACATTATTTACAGTCCCCACCGAAGTGCGAATGCTACGTAGAGAGTACTTCAATCGCTGGTACAGCCTTAAAGCGTACTACGCGGCGCTTACATTCGCCTCCCTGCCTGCCATGGTAAGTGCCACTGCCGTAAATATTCAAATATTAAATGTATCATTCATCATTTCACGAAATGTGACGACCGTTTTTGACGAATTGGTTCACCTACCCACTAAAATGCCATATTTTACGATGACCGAATATTTCATTAGCAAAAAAAGAATAAAAAAATCGATCCATACTAATATTAATTTAATGCATAGAAAAAACACATCGACATTCAAAATACAGTAGTAAACAATAAATAGAACAGAGCATAGAACTACATAATGTTATTCACATCATTTACCGATGATACCCGTAGCATCTCGAAGCAATAAATTCATAAAATCCCACTCAATATTCTATTTATGCGCAATGTGTGACCATGCATTAACGGGTTCCCTCTCCACTCCACTACCCTATGTTACGAGTAGTACCTATCCAAACATTAGGTATCTGAAGACACATTGACAGCGCATAAGTGAGTACACGTGTACATGATGAATGAGTTTAGTGAAGGACGGACAATACATTATAGTATATAGGACACGACGCCAGGAACACAAAAGTTTTTACTACAATCAACCTCGGAAAACTGAGACCAAAAGAAGAAATAACTACTTATTCTAAATTTCAAATCGATAGCATAAGTTGTTCTCGAGATATTTATTAGTAATGTGACAAACAGACAGACGGACAGAGCGGCGCCATAAGGGTTCCTTTTGTACCTTTTTATGGTACGGAACCCTAAAAACGAAAACGTGTTAAATGAATTGAGGTGAATTAAAAAAATAGTTTTTAAAATAAGTTCATTAAATGTAAAATTGGTGAAACTGTCACTTAAAATAACTTTTTCTTTAATAGTTTTTGACGTCTATTAATATTTAATTACCTCGTAATGGCTTCATCGCCATCAAAAGACCATTTTGCGCAAAGTATTACCTAGGTTTGGTACCTAAGATTTATTTTAACTAGTACCTACATCCACTTCATTTATGGGAATTGTAAAAAAGTTTATATGTATGCCTCAAACCAAAGAACCAAGAATAGGTATGCCTCAAACTCAAAATTGCTCATTAAATCAATGGCAGCTCTATTATGATCCAAAAAATGCTACCTACGACTTTTTCTAAACTTTGTCTTCTGAACCTACTGCACCTTAATGTCGCTTGTATTTCCCCCGGGATACCCCATTTGCCAGAATTTCATTTGCCATAATTTTATTTGCCACCCTTCAACAATCATAATATTGTTTCTCATAACATCTTATGTCATAATCATCGTTTACTATATTAATCAAGTGCCAGAAACTTTGTTTCCCATGAAGTCAGTTTCCATAATGTAATTTGTCAGAATCATCGAAATCAGTAATTACCACATTCCATACCATCATTTGTCATCCAAATTAGCGACCAGAAAAGTCAATTTCCATAATGTGATTTGGCAGAATCATCGAAATGCGTAATTTTCACAGAGACGACACTACTAAAAGTACTAGATAATGAATCTGCTATCAGAAAGTAGGTTAGGTTAGAACTGTGACCCCCTGGAAAATGAAACTGCTATCAGAAAGTAGGTTAGGTAATAATATGGGCAACAATTAATATGGAAATAATTGCTTATGGCGTTTGAATATTATGTTAAACCATATTATTGCACTTAATAATATGGCTAACAAATAGTATGGCATTGTATGATTATGGAAGGTAATGTTCGGATAAACAACCAGTATGTCATACAATTTTTATGGTAAACAAATACAAAACAGTAAATATGGTAAACAGATTCGGGCATATGAATATTATGTTAAATGACTGTCGGGCAAACAATAGACAACCATTTCCCCCATATAGGTATTTACTTATCTACCTTTCAAACATTAAGGTTTTATATTGGAATAAAAAAGCAGCACATTTAGGTATTATTTTTCGTGCGAGTAAATATTAGTAATTATTATCGCAAACGAAACTATAATAATTCCGCCATATTTCTGCAAATACCACAGCGTTACAGGCATTAGACATTGGAGAGAATGAAGTATTATTTTCTGTGCCGATCTGCCTGATTCGAACTGTCGTCTAAGTCGTACCTACGTCGAAAACGAGGTCTAATGGATTGATTATGATTAAGTCAGATTCAAAAGTGGATTTTAGTTCGATGAAATTTAAATTTTGATACTAATATAACCCATCCATATTACATCTCGAGTATTCTCGAGTGTATAATTATTATGTTCAAATTCATATCTTTCGGGTCATAAGTCATTAGACTATAAGTTGACAAGCACATCACTTACCTGGACCATCAATAACATTATCATGGCACATTTGACCAAGGATCCAATGTGGAGGACCACGGTAATGACCTGCGGTGAAACTGATTGATATAGGCAATATTGCGTTTTCGTGTTTGTGAACGCTGTGAATCCATCATTTAACGCAGTCCTAAAACAACATCATACATTAATATTACGATACCACAACTATTTCCAACTCAAATGTTCAGTATGTATGTTTAATTAAAATATTGGGCTTATATTTATGTTCTTGGGCTTTTCATTCGAAATTGTAGATTGGTTTTTGTTTTCTATAAAATCTAAGTTTGACTATTATAATTCTTCCTTTCCTTCTTCTTCCTTCTTTTCGAGATTACGAACCCTCTTAGATAATATTTAAGGAGGTTTTTTTAAAGCCGTATGAAAAAGAATGTGTCATTCAGGGATAGAGAAATAGGTACTCGGATTCCGAATTATTCTCATTTGTCTACTATAAGTTACACTTATATTTATGTAAATATTTTGAAATTATACATATTCCATAAGCACTGCTTGTTCAATACCTAGGATTTTAAATATTAAAAGAAAACTTAGTAAATGTAGGTCAAACTCGTTTTAGATTGCTTTTTTTTTTTCAATCAGAGAAGTGGGATTCCAGAAAACTTCGTATTCATCTGACTACGATGTTTTTTTACATAAATACAATACCCACGACGTTCCCAGCGGTAAAGTAGAACTCGAGTCACACGGAAGACGCTTGGAAAAGCTGTTCCTTTATAAATGAAACCTCTTTGTAAATTGTCGACTTTAAACACAGTTCCAGGAAGAACTTGCTGGGAAATGTATCGACTTACAACTTATGAAACCGAAAATAATAAAAAAAAAATAATGATTATTTTGTCACCTGTTACTTTACGGAGAAAAGAGGTCATCCTGAGCGAGTTTTACTGTGAAAAAATACTCTCCAATAGGTCATGTAGGCAAAATGAAACAATCCAAAAAAAGTACAAATGGCGGACTTAAAGCTAGCAGGCATTCTCTACCAGTCAACCATGGGCTAAACCGAGAAATTTATTTATTTTGGTTGGTTCTATAGTAAAAGTTGCTGAGAGAGTTAACCTATACCAAGGACGATTATAAAGGACCAGCAGAGTCCATACTAAATACCGTACCCCTTGGCAGCCGTAAATCTATGTCACTAGATGTCACTAAGAGTGTCATTTGAATAAAAATGTCGTTTTTTTTTAAAATACGCACGCGGTAGTTCAACGGCATTACAAGTGATACAGTGAAAAGTATATAGATGACGCTAGGGGCCCGTGTCATGTTTCAGTCCCTGTTTACAACACAAGCCATCGTTCTTATTTTGAATTATGACAATCATGCAAAAGAGTACCATACTGTCAAATTTTCTATCTCTTTCATTTTGAGCGTGACGTCAATGATTAGTAATATTACTTTCAATATATTTAAAATTTAGATTTTAATGAGGCCATTTCGAACGGTGTTTATGATAGATATCATGTTGACAATCAATCTCCTGACCGTCTCGCTCATACCAATCCTATCCTATATTTGAACGAGTGCGACCGAAACAGTTGAGTATTATTGAAGATTTTTGAATGTCTAAAATCTTATTGGTAGTTGTCGAAAACCCGCTTTTTCCATAAAGTGTTGGCGCGACGTCAAGTGGGTGATAGGCGTACGAGCAAGTACACGTTGGATGGTCGACTACTATGCACAGCGGTTTTTACGCGTACTTACGGTGACACACAATCGAAAAAGGTCGTCGAGCCATAAGTACGCATACCTGCTCGTATCGTACGTTTATCACCCACTTCAGACTGCGTTTCAATCGGCGTTTAGCGACAATGATTATCAGCTGGCTTCATGGCTTTACGAACCTTAGCTCGGACCATCGAATATGAAACTTATAAACTTCTTTATACACAAGGGTATAAAGAAGTTTATAACCAGGTGCTCCATGACACCATTGCACCAATCTGTCGCCAGCACCGCTACACTTCAACGGCCAAGTCACACAACATCCATACTAATATTATAAATGGGAAAGTGTGTGTGTCTGTTTGTTTGTCCATCTTTCACGGCAAAACGGAGCGACGTATTGACGTGATTTTTTAAGTGGAGATAGTTGAAGGGATGGAAAGTGACATAGGCTACTTTTTGTCTCTTTTTATATCCCCCCACTTCCTTAGAATGGAGGATGGAAGTTTGTGGAGAGATTTTCGATTTTAACGCGAGCGAAGCCGCGGGCAAAGGCTAGTTAACTATAATAATAAAGAAATCGCAGTAAGGAACTTTATGTAGCTTCATTACTTTTTAGAGATAAACAAGCAGCTCCATCGAGACGGCTATTTTTTACAGAATGTTTTTGGTGGGATATACATAGGCATAGGTATATAACACTAACAAGGTATCTATTGTCTTAGTCCGTTTTCACATTATCCGATCCGATATCGGATGTCGGAAGGATTTAAATGGAAAAAATCCAAGATAGCGCCTGTAATGTATGGGGTATCAGTCCTACATCCGATATCGGATCGGATAATGTGAAAACGCATTTAGTCTCATTAATTATTACTTATGTCAGAGTTTCACTAATTAATTAATTTTTTCCTTTTATTAATTTATTATCTCAGTTTAGGTTTATACGAGTACCAAACGAGTAGTATACGAGTAGAAAATATATTACCAAAACAATACAAACTATCATTAATTTATTATGAAAACGTAATCCAAAGTGCCACACCTGGCGGCTTAACTATCCGCGTTGTGTCCAAGACGAAGCCTGACCGACGAAGCTAGCAAGTCTCTCTACATGTTAGCTGAAATACTGTCAAACCATTCACTGTGATTACTCAGATTATTATAAGCAAAATGATCTTAGAATGAACTTTCTGGACAATTGAGATGCATGGGCGCAGTCGAAACCAGCTCGCCCCTTCAGCCGTGTCCCGTTGAAAATCGGAAAGATTATTTTCCTTATCACATTTAATGTTTACAAATTGGATTCGCCTTCTGTCACCTAAACTGGTAATTTTATGTATGAGGTCATTGGTCATACAATTATTAATTTATACAGTTATTAATTCTGTATCTCTACTCGCATTGCTGCTGCGATTCTAAATTATTTAATATCCATATATTATGAATATTCAATAATTCATACAATGACATTTGTGATGTGACATGGATGTCAGATGTCACATCTGTTGGCACAATGATTGCGTTTTGTTGAACGTATTTGAGCTCAACATATAGGTTTATTATCACTAAGTATATTTATATTAATGAACAACGAAACGGATGTGACATTTTCCTAGTCCACCAACGTCATCTAGTCATTTTATTTGGCAATAATTAGACAACATGCGAACAAACTTAGCCAGTGAAGCAATCACAACTACGTCGAGGCCGACCAAAAAATATAATTTGTAAAAATTGTGTTTTGAGCCAATATTTTGATATTAAAATAAAGTTTTTTGATAATTATTCATAGTATAATATAAAAACAAGTAAAAATATGCGTGAAAATATGTTTTTTTCCACTCCCGGGTTACGAAACAACGCCATCTAGTTTTAAAGCAAAAACTAAGCTTTTTTCAGGGGTACGCTTTTTTGTATGGGCTATATCAGTCTAGTATTAAATGGTCCTTGCCTATACTATATCTACATAGGTATTCTTAACTTTTCACCCTATTTAGTTTAGGTGTTTTATTTATAGGCGTCTAAATAAAAACGCTGTATACTAAGGTCCACTTCAAACTGTAATAGGTAGGTACTAGTGATGAATGTACCTAATACTTATATGTATATTATACGTCATACGTAAGTATTTGTTACATACTCATTATACATATCTACCTACTTTTCATTTGCAGAGAGAAAACATAAACACGCAGAAAATAGCAGGAGACCAAAATACCGCGAATGATCTACTATACTTGCCGTGCGTATTGTGTAGCCTTGAGATCTATTAAAAACCTCTTATCTGTTTTAAAAAATTCACTGTTTTCTACATATTTATCATTCAGAGTAGTGTACATACTTACTGGTCGTCCTTTATTCAGAAAGTAAAAAGTAGCCTACACTATCCCCTTATCTCCACCTAAAAAATCACGTCAATACGTCGCTCCGTTTTGCCGTGAAAGACGGACAAACAAACAGACACACACACTTTCCCATTTATAATATTAGTAAGGATTCATACTAGAATACATGCTAACCAATATTTAACATTGTTCCACAAATGCTAGAGTAACTCTAACTGCGTGCTTGTTACATTTAATTTTACAGGATTTGAAGCGAAAATCCAGAGAGTAGCCACCTGTTTCAGTGATTACTCGTACCTAGCTCAAAAGACTACAAAGGTCTACTTGACTATTCGTAAAGGGGATTCTAGCTACCTAACTTTGTCAGGTCTCTAAAGGAATTAATAAAATGTGTGTTCTGTCTGTGAAGTGTGAACTGCTATTTTACGTAAAATTATATAGATGAACAGTGGATAAACTTATACAGTATACACGGCAGTGGCGGCTGGTGAAAATTTCTGCTAGGCAACACTGAGTATAAAGAAACCTACCTTAACATTAAGGTACTTTACTATTAGTAATCAATTTTAGGCAAGCCGGTGGGAATCGGCTTGTATGGACCAGCCGCTGCTGAAACACGGTGTAACAAGAGAAACACAACATACAAAAGAAAAAAGTTATAATATGTAAGTTTGATACGTAACAATATTTTTCATCACACCCGCACTTTAAATGTGCTATTGCACGCAGGCGGACCGTGAGTTATAGAAAAATCGTTCTCCCAAGGGAATAATGAAATTTCTTGTACTGTTCTTAACTTTTTACATCTATTTACATATTTTTTACATTGCGAGTGTGATGAAAAACATTGTGTGTAACTCGTGGAGTATGAATATTACTAACTCGAGTTTTTAAATCGCTCCAGCAAGCCGTCGCGATTTAACTTACTCTCGTTAGTAATATTCAACTTCCTCCCCTTGTTGCACAATGTACTATTACTACATACACAAAAAAATACTGTGAAATGTCAGTTATTTTAAATATACAAAATTTATTTTTTATATAAGTATGTAGATGGTACACATAAATTGTGTCTATGCTTGGTAATAATTTCTCGCCACTATATTCACAGCAATAATTCTGCTGCGCACAAAATGTCAAAACAATCATCTAATTAAATCATTAAATTTAATAACATATCAAACAATTAGATTTAAAAGGTAGTTCTGGCAATGGTGAATACAGACTCTAAGTAGTTTTATTTTACACTAGGTACGACTTAAGAATTAATGGATTCAAGGAGGGAAGGAATTCCAAGTTAGTGTGAATTTAAATCGATACGTTCCGGTATAAAGTTTCTATACATACTCGTATAGGTAGGTACAGCGAATACAGATGGATCGCTTACCTACTACAAACTGGAGCGAAAAACTGCGAACTGCGAAAATGCAGTTTAGATATTTATTTACTGTAAAGTTGCATTTTCAATTAGAGGTCATGTTTTAGTTTGTAACCCCAATAAGTTGTGAATCGACGCAAAAACGACGGGGTGTTATATGTTTGACGTGTCTGTCTGTTTGTCTGTCTGTCTGTGTGTGTGTTTGTCTGTGGCATCATAACTCCCGAACGGATAAACCGATTTAGATTTAGTTTTTTTGTTTGAAAGCTGAGTTAGTCGGGAGTGTCTCAGCCATGTTTCACGAAAATCGGTCCACTGTGTCGCGGTCGGGGTTTTTTTTTTCAAAATTTGAATTTTGTTGTTGGGTCTCATGATTTTAATTTTGTTGAGAGTCAGGCCAAGATTATTGGCTGGAATTTGGATATCCTCGGTAATAAACTTAATTTTCTTTCGCTAGTGAATCAGTAAGTACCTAAGGTAACGAAGTAATCATGGACAGTTTAAGATAAAATTTTGCCTATTTTTGATATTTAACTGATACGTGTAAAAATTCTACCGCTAAGCGTGTTAAAACTTGAATGTCTTATCTTTCTTTTACATTTCAAGCGTATTTCAGAATAGATACTCCTATTGGTTTCTTCATAGTTAAAAAATGAGGTGTTTTTTCTCCAATCATTCACGGCAGTTCTCCAGTAGTAATTATGGGCAGTGAAATAAGTTTAAAATTTTACTTTTAAAGCGAAGTGATACTGAATGAGTCAATTTTATAAATAAAATTAGTTTGGGTTATTTTAACATAGGATTGTTTCTTGTAAATTTTTGTTTCATAAATTGTTCCTTGTCCATTATAGGAGGTACGCAGTTTTCCGGTTCCAGTTATGGACACTCGCAAAATAACACTATTTCTTTATATCTTTGGAGCAACAAACTAGTATGTTTTATACCTTTTCTCATGGTTAATGCAGTAAGTAAAACTCATTCAAGTTCACACCGAGTATTATTTTTTAAGCGCCGCCTCAAATCTCTCAAAAGAAGGTGGTTCTCAATTCGTCTGTATTTTTTTGTTTTTTTTTTATTTTTTTAATGTTTGTTCCTCGATATCTCCGTCGTTACTGGACCGATTTTGAAAATTTTTTTTTGATTGAATGTACAGAGTGGGGCCTGTAACAAAGGCGAATAATTGAACTGTAGGCTATTCTCTTTATACTGATCAACATTTGTTCGGCGACTTTTAAAAATAACTTGTATTTTGATTTTTATCACCCTTGAAAGTTTTGTCTAAGAGGTAATGTATTGCGAATTCTGTTAAGTCTAAAGTGTGACAGACAACGTCAATGACAACAATAATGGCGTACATTGAAGCTAATATTGGGTTGGTAAGAAAGTAATGAGCGATCGATTGAATTACACATAAAATTTTTGAGAGAGTTCTAGAATCTTCTATGGTCGAAAGTATATAAAGGGCGAGTCGCACAGTTTCTCGTCAGTCATTCACTAGCTGTCGCCGAGCTAATATAAGGAAGAAAATGGACGAATTAAAAGTGCATGTAAGGCATTGCTTACTATATGAATTTCAGTCTGGCCATTCAGCCGCCGAAGCAGTGCGTAATATATGTCAGCGTGTTGCTCCTGAAGTTGTGTCTGAGGCCACGGCGAAATGATGGTTCCAGCGGTTTCGTAGTGGCGACTTTTCATTATCAGATCAACCTAAGTCTGGTCGACCGGTGAAGATTGATGTAGCCAAATTAAAAACCTTAATTGAAGGAGAACCGAGGCTAACGAGTCGTACTCTTGCTACCGAGTTAGGCTGCTCTCATGTCACCATAGAAACACATTTACACGAGTTGGGAAAAAACTACAAATACAGTGTTTGGATACCGCACGAACTTGATAGAGATCAACTAAACCGCCGTGCCGATATCTGCATACAACTTCTGTCTTTTCGCCGCACATTCAACTGGTTGGACCATCTTATCACTGGAGATGAAAAATGGGTCTTATATATAAATCACACACGCAAACGTCAGTGGCTAGCTCCAAACGAAAAAGGAATAGAGGCACCAAAAACAGAGCCTCACCCGAAAAAAGTTATGCTGTCCGTTTGGTGGGATATTCATGGTATTATTCACTGGAAACTCCTACCAAGTGGAATGACTGTTACCGCATCAGTATACTGTAATCAGCTTGAAAATTTAAACCAAAAAATCTGTCAGAATCGTCCACAGCATGCTAAAGTTTTTTTCTTACACGACAATGCTCGCCCACACATTTCAAAAGTGACTCGGCTAAAGCTATTGGAGCTAGGTTGGAAAGTGATACCTCATCCACCGTACTCTCCAGACTTGGCACCTACGGATTACGCATTGTTCAGATCGCTAAGCAATGCCTTGAATGAAAAAAAGTTCGATGATCAAGCCCATCTACGACAGTACATAGCTGAGTTTTTTGAATCTAAACCTAAGAACTTCTTCGCCGATGCTATTCATTCTTTACCAGAACGATGGAGACAAGTAGTAGATAACGAAGGCCATTATATTTTTGATAAATGATTAAAATAATAAATGAAATAAAAATTACAATATTGGTCATGACTCGCTCATTACTTTCTTACCAACCCAATATTTATTTTGTATGAAAAATTAAAAATTTAAAGACTTCATATTTTTAAAAGTCACTGAACAAATGTTGATCAGTATAAGGAGAATAGCCTACAGTTCAATTCTTCGCCTTTGTTACAGGCCCCACTCTGTATATGCATACCCCATGATTGGTCCCATTTTTCTCAGAACCCAGTTCTGATGATGGGATCCTGGAGAAATCGAGGGAACTCCTCAAATCTGAAAGGCATACATATATTTATATTTTTATATTTTTAAAGGAACAGCATGAACTTACGTACGGAACAGTGACATTTGGTGCAGTGGAAGTGCTGATGATGGTCAGAACGGAACTCCTCAAATCTGAACGGCACGCTTATAGTAACTTTGGTATTTTTATAAGAACTGCATGCACTTACGTCCAGAACAGTGACATTTGGTGCAGCGGAAGTGCTGATGATGGTCTGAACCGAACTCCTCAAATCTGAACGGCACGCTTATAGTGACTTTGGTATTTTTATAAGAACAGCATGCACTTACGTCCAGAATAGTGACATTTGGTGCAGTGGAACTGTTGGTGATGGTCAGAACCGAAATACGTAATCCAACATTCGTAAGTAGCTTTCACGAGAACCCCAAAGGCGGCGGTTTTTTTTCTTAAAAATTATTTATTATTTTATACATGAACTCAACTCTCTTAGCAACGTTACTAAGAATTCGTCCTGATATTTTTTTCAGTAAACTGATGACTTTTATCTTGCCGCCAAATCCTTCAGAAATAAGCAGCTCTATGACTCTAGTTTGTGGTACATTGCCGTCAGTTTTTAGAAACTAATTTTAGATACTTATTTTTAAGGATTTGTGTTTTTTTTTTGTCCATAATGACATCACCGTCCATTATAGGGTATTTTACATCATGTCAAATATGTAACATGTTTTAAAGAATAAAACTGAGACCTTTTATTATTAAGCGTAGAATATTCGAGTAATCATCTATGCAAATTGTATGGTAATTGTAATTAGAATTTGGCGTAGATTTGTGAAGCATTTGAACCCTGGGTCAAATTAGCAAAAGGGCTACTTAATGCCTTTGCCGGTCCAATAACTACAGGTCCAAACGCTGGAATGCGAATAATCCGAATTTTAACCGTAATCATTGGGTATATCCTTTATCGTCAAGTTTGTTCCGTTTTAAAACAACTACAACATTTAATTTAACTAGTATCTAAATGTGTGCTCATTAATACATTTTCATGACAACTCAGAAAAAAAAACAATCCTAAAATTCGAAGAATACTCCTCCTTCTTAACCTAAACCAGACCCCATGCTACGGCAGCGCTCCCTTCACTCACGCGCACAATACCGCCTCCCTTGTGATGAGGACCAGACTAGCACACTTAAGACGATACGATACAGGTCAATTCTCCATACAAACGCTCTCGACTATATCCTCCCTGGTTTTTGAAGATAGAGCAATGATTTTTTCAACACAGATTATTATTATTTTTATCTGTGTCGGACCGTTTTGATTTTTATGCTATTTTTATTTCAAAAGACGCCAATCAAACATTTCTAAAAACGGCCTTTTTCAATATGACTCAAAAAAAGGTGTGATACTCAAGATCGGTAACAATTAGCCAAAAAATCTATCAAATCAAATGCCCAGATAACGCAAGGAGGATCATCTTTTAACTGAGTTGTTCTTAATGGACATTTTTTTCGATAAATCTAGTTAATAACACTAGTATATTTTATTTAACTGAAATTCCCAAATTGAAAGGGGGACTCCTTTCCATTTTAGTACTTTCGCTCCCGTAGCGTCTTAATTATATCATAATATTCATAATTTAATGTACTTGTGAGCTAACTGTATCTAAGAGCGTCACACTAATTTGTTTTTTCTTAGTAATAAAACACCATAAACAATGGAAGATTTATTTACATCACGCATTTGAGATAAGAGCGTTATATGATCATGACATTTTCTATCAATACATAACCTCTAGCTGTATCAATCACTGTTAGTTTATGTAATATAAATGGTATTAAATTGACAAAGTCGCAATCAAAACGTGAAATTAATAAATGATCTAGCAAAATCCCTTGACATTTTGTACACCTACCTACCTAACTTATCTACTCGTTGATAGCTACGTCGATATTCGTTAAAAATACATTGTATTGATTGTACATAATAATATGATATACATACAGTCGTCCCTGATACACGTTATCATTGACTTTTCGTAAGGACGTGGCAAGAAAGCACCAAAAATGCCAGCACATCGGTGTCTGTAACACCAATATGCACGAATGCGAGCCAAGCATTCACTTACACGGCGCCCGATATTGTTTAGCTATATTGTACATATAATTTAGCACATCAATCAAATACCGCCATGAAACTCGCATGTAATTTCTCGTACCGTGTAAATGGGCCTTAAGATAGCCGACCCGAATGATTCGATATAATCTAAGGAGTGAACGTTTAAGACGAAATTCAAACTTATATTTCAAAGAGGGTTTACCGTAACATCTGAATAAGTTTGCCCACCCGTAGCCGACACCCGTCGTATTCACAATATCAATGTTTAACGAAGCTTGTAATGTGTTTCACCCAAACTCAGCCTGTAGGTATGTGATTTGATAAATTAAGAAGAAAATACAAACAAGATTTGTATTTCGTTTTTAGTTTGTAATTTGAATACTAATTGATGTAAATTAATAAATTAGATTTCGGCATTTGTTATTATTTAGGTATTGTAATTTTGTTGTTACTAACCATGCTATGGAATGTAAAACTTCTGAAAATAAATGATTAATTGATTGAAAAATTTGAAAACTATGAACCTATGGGAAGATTATGCCACGCCGGGGGTAACTTAATAGTAAGCACAGCGAGTAGGTATACATTTTTTGGATTGCGTAGTCAACCGGAACCTTTATTATGTACCGTAAGCCAAGAACCTATACATAATTTGACTATGTCTGCGTATTCATAGATCTTGGGTGTATCCCTTGCCAGTTATAAAAGTACTCCCTGTAGTAGTCCCATATAGTACATAATTCAAATATTCATCAACTGAAGTGCCTTACAACAGCTATCAGGTTCTTCGAAATCTGGCAGCATGGCTTTGAAAGTCTTGTAGCCTTCGATGTAAGCAAATGTATTCCATTGAATCTGGATTTGCTTTAACGGTCCAATACAATAACAGTTTTCTTCGTAAACCTGTAAAGGGTCTGTAAATTAGAAATTATATGAATAATTCATTTAAGTGGAATAGTAAAGTACTTAAGTAATAAATATTTTATGTTATCATTTTGATTCCTACTGAACTAGGGTTTACACCATACAGGGTGTCCCATAAATGGCACATCACAGTGACACGTACTGAAGGTAGACCAGACCAAGAGGTACCGAACCAACAACATGACCCCAGTAAAAGTTGCATGGCTGCACCCAAAAGTAGAATTTGGATATATCACTCAGCGTAGGTATACCGTAAGTCTAATAGACACGGTACTGATGGTTTGGATGGTTTAATTGAAACTTAAAACTGAAGCAGGATCAAAACACCATAGAAAAAGAACATGCAGAAAAATAATAGGAACAGATGTGTATTGCTACAGAGACTTATTCTTGACGAGAGAGAGAGAGAGAGAAACAAATGCCCTATTTCGAATACTTTCGAATAACTAATATAAAATGTATTTTCTTTACAGGTAATATTTGGCCTACTATTCATCGGCATCTCGTACATAATGTCTGGGCAATTGCTAGAATGGGACAGATTCTGCCTTTTCTCTCTCATCGGCATTTTGACTGGAGTCTGCTCCGAAGGACTTGGACTACTTATTGGTGCTGCCTTTAGTGCTACAGTAAGTGTAATTCGATTTATTAATAGATTAAATTAAACCGAACTAAACGATTTCCTTATTTTGCATTACAATTGTGACATTCACGAAGAAATCGCTTCCTCATTTATTTTTGGCTAATTTATGCCGCATTGTAACTAAAATATCACTACCAAAGAAAATATGCTAGAGTAGAATGTTTGCGTTAGAACAAGTTAAACGTCTGTTGGAAGAAAAGAGAAAACATTTTCAAGTAAAATGTTTTAAGACAGGGGGCCGATTTTTGAGTCTCACGCGTTCGAATTCAGAAAATTGTCACTGAAAATAATAAGCAAGTCACCGTTTTCAATCGGTGTTAATTTGATTTGATCTAAGATTCTGCACGGCAGCACAGAATATATAATAGTACAAGTACAGAAGGCCCACTGCTTTGATGTTCACGAAATGCCGCCTTTTTAAATGCCTACAAAATTCTAACAAAGAAATGAGCCGCACGTGCGCAGCGTCGGAGGATAGGGTTGCCTATGGTTTAAAACGCATTAATTCTCAGATAAATAGTTATACTATATATTCAAGTCTTGGGTACTTTCTAGGTATAGGTATATTACAGCCTTCAGCATCACAAGCCTTATTGAACTTTTCCGTTGGACTTAATCAATAAGATCAGTGTAAGATTGTCCTATTTTATTCATGATGTCTATTTAACTAAGCATTATTAGCCATTCTACACGTGGACATCGCATATGAACCTTGAAAAAAACTCGCTACGTAATGTAACAATAGAAAGTGCGAACGCGTTTCGTGAGAACGCGCGCCACCCCTGATTAGGCCGCGAACTCGCGGCCGCCAGCATGTACTTGTAGCGCGGCGATAGAATCGCGGAGTGAGCCGCCCCTGACGACAGCGCCATCTCTCTTCGCTAGCTCTTCGCTAGCTCGTAATCACATGTATTGATTCGGTTAGGAGGTCGAACTCGTTTCGGTCTCAGAGATGGCCGGGGGCGCCATAAGCCTTTGTAATATACTTGGAAATTTTGACCCTTGTTTTCGTGATCCGATAGCCGAGTGGTTTTACAGGCATCCGTCCGGTTAACGGAGTACGCTGGTTCGATTCCAGCTCGGAACACTTGGAGGCCTTGGTCACTTTTTCTTTGTATATGACATTTATTTAATGTTTATAGTATAATAATAGTGTTACTACTTAAAAATTACAAATTTAAGTATTTTCAAATGAAAATAATTTGATTAGATCTAAGATAAAACAGATTATTAAAAAAAACATAGGTATTAAATCATCTGACACTTAATTCGCTTATTAGTTAAATCCAACACGAAAAAATAATCCAACACGAGACGTTTATTTCAGACAATATAATCCAATTTAAAAATTAATATTGCCTGGCTTTTGGGTTCTGAACTTCGTCTAAATAGAATACAGAAAAGTTGGAAACTTGTGTGATGAGTTCTTGAACGCCTCTGAATCATAAATAGGTATACCAAGATTAACCGAGACGTAGACAGATTGACTGTAGGTAGATTAAGTTATAAGACAATATTTATTTTAATCTTTATTGTACACAAATAAAGAAAAAACTTATAGTACAAATAAATATACCGTCGCTGCGCGTGCAAATTTCGCTATGTGTTTTTAACCTACTTTACAGGAGACACAAAAAACTGTTTATTTCGGCAATTATTGAACATAAACAAATCAATATTTTTATGGAATAAGTATTTTCACTTTTGCATACATTAAGAAATTACTTGAAATTATATTTTAGTTATTATAAGGTTAAAAAAATATTTTTTCATAAATATGTTACATAGCGATTATAATTTGAGTCGTAAATAAGCGGTATGTGTCTTACAATCACATAGCTAGATTTTATTCTTAAGGAACAAAATACAATTTGTGCACTTTATCGTCACATAGTTATTTAATCATATGATTTGAATTAACTATGTTGTTGTTTATTAGTATTGTAATTATTTCAGAAAAACCACGAATTAGAACTATATGCTTAAATTGTGTATTAACTAACCATAATAAAAAACTCAATTAAATTAATATATTACTACCAATATATTACAACTATAATAATATATTTATTCCATTATTTTTTATGAATGGTGGTTATTTCAGTTACAAAGTTGCTCAATGCGGTATTATGTAAACATTTATGTATTGAATAAGTTTTCATTATGCATGTTTAACTTGAAAAAACCGGATAATGCTAGTCTGGCTCGAACACCGAAGGTTACGTGTACATTTTACTATTTTTTTTCTCACAACTATATAAATAATCATGTACTGATGTATGGTGTAATACGATTTATTTTCCAAATTTCATAGTTTAGGTCAACCGGAAGTACCCTATTAATTTTGACTTCCTTGAGAGTGTAGTATTTTTTTCAACTCAATTAACCTATGTTGTATTAACCTACTTAAAAATGAGGCTTTTTTACAGCTTCAAGGAACGGTACAGTACAGTACACTTGAGTATAGGGTTTTTCCGAAATAAAGAATATTGACAAATAGATAAACGGATTGGCACGAAAGTACACAATTGTATAAGGGTTCCATTTTTCCCTTTTGATCCGAAAAAGATAAAAAATCTTTGTCATTCAAAACTTTATGTGATTTCTCAAGTCAGCGTTTTTTAATTTATTAAACATTTCATTTTCATTAATTTATTTTAAAATGTTTCCAGAAAGGATAGATAGATCCTATCACACAAAATTTCATACAAAACGATGTCTTACCACTTAAAGGTAATGTTAAATCACTTGCTGTTTTTTTGAGTTACTTAGCATAAATTTATCTTATTTCAATATTTTGTAATATAAGTACGTTTACACACACTGAACCCTATACGAAATTTGTCAGTATACTAAACACTAAGAAATTTCTGACAGTTAATGTTAAAAATCAATTTGAAATGATTTATTTTAACCAATATTAAAAAATAACTATTCGGTCAGAGTGAGTACTTTCAGACATAGTCTCAATAAAAAGGGAAACTACACTCTCTGTCTCATTTATAGAGGTTATACTTGACGACAAACCCACCTACCATACACTATTTAAACAAGTTTTAAGAGAGTAGGCTAGATTTTTATAAGAAAAGCCTGCTATGTGACGCAAAACACACGATCTGGAAACATTCACGATTTCTACAAATAGTACAAAATTATCGCTATGTATGAGATTGTACAAATCGGGCACAAACATCTAACACCTGCCTGTGCCTGTGGTGACGGGTTAAGAATTTCACCACCCCCTTTCTTCCCGTGGGTGTCGTAGAAGGCGACTATGGGATATGGGTTATTTGTGGCGTAGGCGAGAGGCTGGCAACCTGTCACTGCAATGTCACAGTTTCGTTTTCTTTCAACCCCTTATTTGCCAAGAGTGGCACTGAAGCTTTAGTAGTTTCATGTGTTCTGCCTACCCCTTTATGGGATACAGGCGTGATTGTATGTATGTATGTATGTATGTACATCTAACACATCTTTTTATACAAAATTTCCGAAAATATAGCTATGTGTCATAATTCACATAGCAGGCGCAATTCCAAAACTGCTGTTATAAGAAGATAATGTAGTTATGTGATTTATTGCAGTTAGCGATTATAGGAAGAACATTCAATGTATGGGCATCACATATCTACTTTTGATAAAACCTGTAATACTGAAATGAACTCGACGCTGTTTTTGGAGCATATGTATTTAGAAATAAGGTTTAAAATGGCATTGAAAACGAAAAATCGCTAAAAATCACATAGCGAATTTTGCACGCGCAGCGACGATACATAAACCTAAATATATATTTCCAAAAATACATACACACATACATATACAGGCTGACTTGTAATTCGATCTATTCCTTCAAAGGGGTTATTCTATAGGTTATTTGCAATGTTTTTGTCCCAGTCAACTGGGGGTCGAAAATCACTAGTTTTTGAGTTATGCGAGTTTTTAGTTTTTTTCGAAAAAATTCTGCCTCTCGGCCTATGAATGCAAATTGTAAAAAAAGTATTTGCATTAGGATATCAATTCTTTTTTTGTTTCGTAGCTCATGAATTGAGGATTATTTTTAACATTAAAATCATGTAATAAAAGTTATGCATGCTTAAGAAATAAAAGGTTAAAGTCACAAAACGGAGTATTTTTTTTACATTTTTCTTAAACAAAGGCGGATTAGTCAAAAAAATGTAGGACACTTCGCGTACAAATTGCAGAAACGAATTCTGTATGTCATACCCTTTCCAGAAATATACAAACTTTGACATGTTTAACTCAATTATTGAAAATAATGATTTTAATTCTTCTTATCATGCCTTATCTTATCTTTTGTTTATTTAGGCATTAACGGTCAGGTCAGGTCAAGTTACCGTTAGTCAGGTTCGGACATGTTCGTAATAAACAGAGGCTTCATTATCTTTCTTCATCAATCCGTTACTTTCAACTATCCTTCCAATTCGGACATCCTGACTAGGTACTTTCTTTATCAAATGGCGGCTTACCAATTTGAGGAATACGCGGATATCCTGTATTGTTATGGATTTAGTGATGGCAACGCTGCTGCCGCTCAGCGAGCAGCAGCATTATATTCTCATACGCGAAGTGTCATACATTTTTTTTTACTAATCCGCCTTTGTTTAAGAAAAATGTAAATAATTTTTAAGAAAAAAAAACCGTCGCCTTTCGGGTTCTGGTGAAAGTTACTTGCGAATGTTGGATTATGTAGAAATGTGTAGGTATTTTTTAAAACTGCTTTTAATGCTTTAATTATTAGATGGCAACATAAATGAATATACGTATAACGTTAAGGTTTGAGGAGTTTCCTCAATTCCTCATGAATCCGATATTATATTAAGTATAAGAAATCGAAGCTTGACAAACTTTGACTTGAAAACTCAATATGCTTAACAAACATAACTAAATAAATAAATGTCACTGTTCTGAACTTAAATGCATGCTTTTCTTGCAAAAATACCAAAGTCACTTATGAGTGTGCCGTTCAGATTTGAGGAGTACGGTTCTGACTATCATCAGCAGTTCCACTGCACCAAATGTCACTGTTCTGGACGCAAGTGCATGCTGTTCTTATAAAAATACCAAAGTCACTATAAGCGTGCCGTTCAGATTTGAGGAGTTCGGTTCTGACCATCAGCAGTTCCACTGTACCAAATGTCACTGTTCTAGACGTAAGCGCATGCTGTTCTTATAAAAATGGCAAAGGCACTATAAGCGTGCCGTTCAGATTTGAGGAGTTCGGTTCTGACCATCATCAGCAATTCCGCTGCACCAAATGTCACTGTTCTGGATGACAGTGCATGCTGTTCTTATAAAAATACCAAAGTCACTATAAGCGTGCCGTTCAGATTTGAAGAGTTCTATTCTGGCCATCATCAGCAGTTCCACTGCACCAAATGTCACTGTTCCGTACCTAAATGCATGCTGTTCCTTTAAAAACACAAAAATCACTATATGTATGCCTTTCAGATTCGAGGAGTTCCCTCGATTTCTCCAGGATCCCATCATCAGAACTGGGTTCTGAGAAAAATGGGACCAATCTGTATGCATATACATTCAATTAAAAAAAAATTTCAAAATCGGTCCAGTAACGACGGAGATATCGAGGAACAAACATTAAAAAAAAAAAAAAAAAAACATACAGACGACTTGGTAACCGTCCTTCTTGAGATATGAGGCGACGGTTAAAAATACTCCGTTTTGTGACTTTAACCTTTTATTTCTTAAGCATGCATAACTTTTATTACATGATTTTAATGTTAAAAATAATCCTCAATTCATGGGCTACGAAACAAAAAAAGAATTGATATCCTAATGCAAATACTTTTTTTACAATTTGCATTCATAGGCCGAGAGGCAGAATTTTTTCGAAAAAAACTAAAAACTCGCATAACTCAAAAACTAAGTACCTAGTGATTTTCGACCCCCAGTTGACTGGGCCAAAAACATTGCAAATAACCTATAGAATAACCCCTTTGAAGGAATAGATCGAATTACAAGTCAACCTGTATACATATAAAAACAACTAGGAATCCTTCATTCTACCAGCAAAGAAATAATATACATAGGTACTATACACGGTGTAACATGAGAAAACCGAATAATTTTAACAGCGTATATTCCTTAGGTAGCTACTACAATATAATTGTCGCTACTGTAGGTACTAGTATAAAGGTTTCCTTAACTTAGGTAATAGTTTTTTGTCCGTCAGCTGTAATATTTGAGTTTAAAGCAGTGACTTATTTCGCATTATGCATCAAGTATTCCTAAACCATTTCAAAGCTTTGCGCCGGCAAGCTTTGTTCGCACTGCCCCGGTCGGTACACCTCCACCGGTGACCCAAATTCTTGAACAGTCTGGCTGATATCATAATTACTGTACCTACAAAGTTTAATCAAAACCCGTTATGAACTAAGGTTGTTATCGTCCTATCACGAACCCATTATATTCTCATCAGGCGATAGGTCCCTAATAAAAGTTTGGGGTAATTTTGATATTCAAGTATAATCGGAAATACAGAACAAACAGGCAATAATAGCAAGGTGGAACTTGGCTGGTACCGACTACAAAAATAATTGATTAGTAGTAGTAGTAGTAGTAAAACACTTTTCCCCTCACTAGCTCGGAAACACGTGTTTTGTCCTTTAATACCAGCGGGTAAAAACGCATTTTATCCACTAGTGGGTAAAGTAATTTGACCTTGAATAAAGTCAAATTAACTGCTTTAAAATTGATAAAAGTAGGTGAATCTAGTAATAAAGATGATTTACCACCTGTGGAACTACTGGAAGCAGTGGTAAACGCATTTTTTGCGTTGTAGTTTCCTCGCTATAGTGAGGGGAAAAGTTTTGTGTTACAGTCGGGTGCAAATGTATTTTTCCCCTCACTAGCTCGGAAACACGTGTTTTGTCCTTTAATACCAGCGGGTAAAAACTCATTTTATCCACTAGTGGGTAAAGTAATTTGACCTTGAATAAAGTCAAACTGACTGCTTTAAAATGGATAAAAATAGGTTAATCTAGTAATAAAGATGATTTACCACCTGTGGAACTACTGGAAGCAGTGATAAACGCATTTTTTGCGTTGTAGTTTCCTCGCTATAGTGAGGGAAAAGTTTTGTGTTACACTCGGGTGCAAATGTATTTTACTTCTCGTGTGTTAAAAAACTCGCAAGTTCAGGATTCTATTCTCGAACCACTCGCTTCGCTCGTGGTTCAACTATAGAATCCTTTCACTTGCTCGTTTTTCAATTCCAAACTCGGCGTTAAAATACAACTTTGCCCCCTTGTATAACAAATAACTATTACTTCTCGTGTGTTAAAAAACTCGCAAGTTCAGGATTCTATTCTCGAACCACTCGCTTCGCTCGTGGTTCAACTATAGAATCCTTTCACTTGCTCGTTTTTCAATTCCACACTCGGCGTTAAAATACAACTTTGCCCCCTTGTATAACAATTAACAAATAACTATTATTGTACCAGTAAATAATACAACACACGGGAAAAAGATAATAGTTTATAATTTATAGATATTTAAGTTTAGGTAGGAAATCTAATCATCATATATTATTATTATTATTTGCTTTTTAGTTTCTCCGTGTTTTCTATGGCGCTTATTTTTTGAAGGCGGTTTTATTTTTTTAATTACCTATGCCTAATTTGGTCATTTTGGGAAATAAATATAGTTTGGTTATTAACCGATTAGAGACTATGAAAACCGATTTATAACCGAGGCCAAAAAGTCTCGGTTAACCGGTTTGCATTCCCTAATCGCATCGCATCGCATCTCCAATCCAATGTAAGGAACACAGAATTAGATTTAGATAGAAGAAACAAGTTCATCTATTTGTAGGTATATATGGCGCATGCTGCCACCAAAATTACCAAACCACAATGTTTTGTTTTGTTTCAGAATGGTTCCATAGTAGGTCCAGCCACCGCAGCCCCGCTTCTAGCGCTCTGCTCCTACGGGATGGGCTTCGGCCCCAAAATAGAACTTATCATGAAGGTCCTCATGGCTGTCTCCTACCTTCGCTACACCGTCACAGGATTCACTTTATCCTTATACCAGCACAGAGCTCCTTTGGACTGCGACGATGTATTCTGTTTATACGCTGATCCTAAATTGTTATTGAGAGACTTGGGAATGATTGATGATAATTACTATTTCCAAATCCTGGGGCTGTTTGCATTTACCGTGTTGCATAGGGTACTGGCGTACTACGCTCTGAGGTACCGATTGACCGTAGAGTTTTCTAATAAATACGTAGCTTATGTAAGTAAACTACTCAAACATAAGTAGGTAATTTCAATTAGCTGAAATTGTGTTGGGTTGCAATGGCATATATTTTAATGAGGTGCGGTGTCATAAAAAAAAAACCTCGGTGACAATATAGGGGAGCGTGGGGGTATGAGAGCCTTCTAAGGATGTTTGATAAATAATACAAACAGATATAGTATGAATTTTCTGAGATGAACGTTTCGCTTTTGCCGTAATCTGTTAAACAAAGGCCTTTGTTTCTATTATTCACTGCGGCTAGCTCCCGTTTCCACAGCACGTGCTAAAGTCTCAGTTTAGTTAAAAAGCAACTATCATGATAGCAATAAGGTTCAAATTTATTAAACAGTTTGCAGTATGCAGGTAACTTTTTTTAAGATGACAAAACGTGTTATCTCCGAAAGGGCTTTTTATGTATTTGAACCTTATTACTATCACGATAGTTGCTTTTTAACTATACTGAGACTATAGCACGTGCCGTTTAAACGGGAGCTAGCCGCCGTCAATAATAGAAACAAAGGCCTTGACAAAAACATTATCTGTACTTACTGAAATAGGACATTACGATACAAGTGCGTAAAAAAGGAAGTTCTAAACGAGTGGCGATAAATTATAGACGAGATAAATTCGACACGAGTTACGAATTTCCTTTTCGCACGTGTATCGTACGACGTTTTTCAGTAGGTACAGATGAGCCTCCGAAGTTTCGACCTGGCATATAATGAACCACTTCTCGCACTAGTGCGTAAAAAAAAACAACATCTGTACTGAAAAGTATATTACCTATACGTTGTGTGTTTGTGATAATTTAATAAACTACGTATCTACCTCAATATTACTGGCTTTCATTTTAGTGTAAGTATATTTTTTTTACACGTCTGTAACATGACGAGATGATAAGGATCCGAATATCTAATTATACATTACAACTATTAGTCCGAATTCTTAACTAGATGTACAGTCCGGTCTGGTCTCAGAAAGCATGAAACTTGGTATGTATATAGCTTATAGGTTTATAAGAAAATATGGAAGTAGAAACACGCCGAGGTGTCAATGTTTCCCCTCTTTCCCTCCACTTTTGGGCGGTTCTCAGGGATGACGTTCGGTGCCTGATTTAGGTGCTGATTTTTATTTACTACTTTATTGATATGTCAGTCAATTTACTAAAATCTAGCCTAAATATAAAAAATATTGGTGGTGAAGGCCTCCATTAGAACCTTATAGTTTGTAAGAAATCTGACATTTTAAAATCACCGAAATTATGTATGGGCACTGTAATCAATTTGCACCACCGAATTCAATTTTTTTCACATTATTCCACATTTCAACTTAATATATAACTTATTATTCAATTTATTGATATTTTTCATTTTAATTCGATGACAGGTCATGTAAAAAGGCTCATAATCGCGCAATTTTATTAAATTTAACATGGTAATATGCTAGTCATTATCGAGTAGAGAATTTTGTACCCATAGAGTGGCTTAATTTGCTTAGAAACATAGTTCTATGTTTTTACAAAGTATATCCTACAATTAAAGTATGAAATGTTAGAAAATAATGGACATTTAATCAGTTTACAACGTGGCAATCGAAGTCGGTGGTCACTTTTTTTGATATCGGTGGTCAAAAAATCCACCGAAACCACGGAAATCAACTCCACTGATATCAAATTTTATAGCTTTTTTGAAGATAACTGCAATAGCATGCATGATACAGAGGAGATGTCATAATGTCGTAATAACATACTTTCAAGGATTTATTAGTACCTTACATAACGACAAATGGACCTAAACTGTGGGAGTAAATTGATCCACCGAATCTTAAAAAACATGGGACCAAACCCAGCGAACGACTGAGAAACCTTCAAAAAGTCCCCTTTATAAAACGGTACTTCATCTCCTCGACACTGAATGGTTAAAACATAGCTAAAACTAACTATATTTGTGCTACTACGTCCCTGATCTACTAATTTGTAAGAGTACTGTCATGTTTAAAAAATTACACTGAAATCAGTCACTAGCCCGGGACACATCGTAAATTTGTCTTTACTCGATGAGTTTAGCTAACATATTATTTTTATACAGAAAATATGATAGGTAAACTAACACCTTATACGTGAATATCTATAACAACTGCGATCAACAACTCCATTTTGAGTTATGATTTTTTGTTTTGCAAATTCTGAGTGCGGGACACGCCCACCGAAGGTCATTTTTCGCATTTAATATTTTATTACTCATATCATTCAAATAATAAATAAATAATGTTAAGGTGTACCAAATAGAACAGAGGCTAATGATTATGCCTGATTTAATTCAGATTTTTAGAACAGTCCGTTCTGACGTTTTTTGCCTCGGACACGTAAAAACGCGCCCTCTGAGAAATGCCCTTTTGTATCCCTGATTTCAGTTTTTTAATATTTCCATGAAAACCGTGAAAGCTATCATCACGATGTCTAGGAGAAGTATATTTTTCATAAAATTCTCTACAATATTGTCTATGGAAGTATAAAGCTAGAACTTATAATTTTCAAACTATGCTCATTTTCCCCTAACAATATTTCTCTTTGATGACCTGAACGATAAGTAAGACTAGCAACTTTGCTCTTTTACCTGTGGCGATGTTGCTTCACAAAATTGTTCCTTGGGTGAAACTGATCCGATTTAGCTCAATAGTCATGAAATCGCACGTCACTACCCCCCACAAAGACAAAGGGAAAGGGCCGGTTTCCTCGGTGAAATCTATGCATTACTTCTTTTTGCTCTTAGTGACTAGGGCAAATCGTATATCATTTTCGTGTAATATACGAGTTAATCATTTCTGAAAAAATCGTTGCACCTTTTCATACAGCCGCGAGCAGCCAACATTGAATTTTTCCCCTCACTAGCTCGGAAACACGTGTTTTGTCCTTTAATACCAGCGGGTAAAAACGCATTTTATCCACTAGTGGGTAAAGTAATTTGACCTTGAATAAATTCAAATGAACTGCTTTAAAATTGATAAAAGTAGGTGAATCTAGTAATAAAGATCATTTACCACCTGTGGAACTACTGGAAGCAGTGATAAACGCATTTTTTGCGTTGTAGTTTCCTCGCTACAGTGAGGGGAAAAGTTTTGTGTTACACTCGGGTGCAAATGTATTTTACTTCTCGTGTGTTAAAAAACTCGCAAGTTCAGGATTCTATAAATAACTCGCAAGTTCATGATTCTATAAATAACTATTATACAAATAACTATTATTGCGCCGCGCGAAGGTCGTCGCCAATGAATGGGCCGCGAACTCGCGGCCGCTGACATGTACTTGTAGCGCGGCGATAGAATCGCGGAGTGAGCCGCCCCTGGTTTTGTATGCTGCCAAGTTCTCTCTTACATAAATGGCTACCGGCATGATAACTATTGCAGGCAGTGTAATGAGTGTAAGGATTCTTATTTTTTAAAGAGTTCTTTGGCCGGAGTGTCTACTGTCTACAGGTACCTGAGCAACGATCCTGACAGCTCGTTTCTGAAAGTGAAAGACCCTCTCCCATTCAGCACAACGTCCCCAGAGCTCCGCACCGTACTGTATTAATGAATGGACAGTGGCGAAATAGCATGTCCGGGCTACTTCTGGAGCCACAGACTTTGCAACTCGACCTAAGGCAAAGCACGCACTGCCCCGACTACCACACGGTTTATCTACTTGCTGGTCCCATTTTAAGCCCTGATCGCCCTGATCAATCTTTAAACCTAGGAAAGTAGTCGTGGATGCCTGTTCAAGTATTTTCCCATTAATTATGAACTATCAACGGCGTGGTCATGCGGCCCGAAAGATTAAAATGCACAAAGTGAGTCTTTTTGAGATTTAAAGCTAAGCCATTCCATGCGAACCATTGAGACAGCTGAGTTGTCGTTTCATTCAAGGCTCGCTGAAGACTTTCAGACGTTGGTGCAGTAACTATGGCAGCAACATCATCGGCGTACATTAAAATGTTGGCAGCCTGTATCGCAACCGGTAGGTCGTTGAGGAGAAGTGAAAAAAGTATGTTAGATACTGACGATTCTTGCGCTACGCCCATATTAGTTGCCTCTGAGGGATCTGATCTTATTTTTTCACTATCCCCTACCACAATTGGTACTCATATAAGACTTGTCTAGAAGCACAGTATAATAAAGAGTACTATCGTACAGTATGGCCATCCCCACTCCCCGCTGAAAGTGCCGCCAACCCCCTCTCGGTTACCTCACAGTTACCGCCTGTCAATAACACGAACCGTCGACCTGTCATATTAAATTTCACTCATACAAGCGTAGTACGTTCACCTACACGATCTAAGACTGTGTGCTAGGAATGCGCCTCTTTCAAATATTTGATCCCCAGTGTCCGAGGTGTGCTAAGAAGCAAAGAAGATCGAGTATTATAGAGTTAGAGTCAAAGTAAAATGTGTAATCACAGTGCATAGACTGCCATCTCTCGACGTAGGCTTAAGACTTTTGAACCTCAGTTTTGACAATTTGGCCCATATTCTTAGCTTAATATGTTTTAAAATTTCAAATATTAATATTAGCACCATCTAGCTGAGCCCTTCTTCTGTGTGGTACCTACTGAGGTAAGTACGTTTTATTCTTAGACTTTATCTATCTATACGGAGTTATATATGTCTTTGACTAGAAGTATAGGTAGTCTAATGAGTATTATTGTATTTAGCGCCGTCTCTCGGCAAAATTTACTAAGTAATTTACGCGACTTGAGACTTGTGCGAACCTTTAGGCATGGAAAGTCATATGAAAAGTTGTCGAAACTAATAATAGATGGCGCTGCATTTGAATTTCTTGACTGATAACTCTAATACTAAATTGAATATACTCTAAGGTAGAGCAGAGTCTAACTGGGGAATTACCTCCGCTTTACAAAAGACCGCAGTCAAGTAGCACTAGACTTTACTCATTGTTGTGTTCCTGCCGGTGAGTAAGGCAGCCAGAGCTCCACGAGGGTGCGGTATGCTGACGACTGGAGGACCTATGGAAGTAATTATTAGGACAATAGATCCTTCCTCCTTCCTTATTTCCTTCCTCCTCCTTCCTTCGGTCCTTTGAGTCGTCGGCACCCAGGCCCCTTCTAAGTACAGGTTTGTACAAGTTTCTAATGAGTCGAGTCGGCAACGCCACTCCTTGAGTGGCAGGCGTCCATATGTAACAGTGACCGCTTTCCATCAGGCGGACCGTATGTATGTTTGCCACCTACGTGGTACAAAAAAAAACTCTCGACGAATTCACCTTAAACATTAAAAACTAAATCAAAATCGATTGATTCGTTCGGGAGCTATGATGCCAGACAGACATGTCAAGCGTCAAACCTATTATTATTATAACACTCCGTCGTTTTTGCGTTGGTGGTTAAAAACAAGAAACCTCCTTCAAAACTATAATAAAACACAACTTTCTATGAAAATCGGTCAAGTGCGAGTCGGATTTCGACATTTCCATACAAAAAGGTCATGAGCGCCCAAGGACGTATATAAGGGGGGGCAGGGCCGGATTAAGGGTAAGGGTGGTCAGAACCGAACTCCTCAAATCTGAACGGCACACTTATAGTGACTTTGGTATTTTTATAAGAACAGCATGCACTTACGTCCAGAACAGTGACATTTGGTGCAGTGGAACTGCTGATGATGGTCAGAACCGAACTCCTCAAATCTGAACGGCACACTTATAGTGACTTTGGTATTTTTATAAGAAAAGCATGCATTTAAGTTCAGAACAGTGATATTTAGTGCAGTGGAACTGCTGAATGCTGATGATGGTCAGAACCGAACTCCTCAAATCTGAACGGCACACTCATAATGACTTTGGTATTTTTGTAAGAAAACCATGCATTTAAGTTCAGAACAGTGACATTTATTTAGCTATGTTTGTTAAGCATATTGAGTTTTCAAGTCAAAGTTTGTCAAGCTTCGATTTCTTATTATAATCGGATTCATGAGGCATTGAGGAAACTCCTCCAACCTTAATGTTATACGTATATTCATTTGTGTTGCCATTTAATAATTAAAACATTAAAAGCAGTTTTAAAAAATACCTACACATTTCTACATAATCCAACATTCGCAAGTAGCTTTCACTAGAACCCGAAAGGCGACGGTTTTTTTTTCTTAAAAATTATTTATTTTAGACATAATTTCTATTTAATAAGTCAAAGAGAAAGATATAAAGGAAATGAATTGACCTTGACGTCACTCCTCAGTATTTCATATTAGCAAATCGTTTTGATAGTTCATAAAAAGAGACTAATAGGAAAATAGCCTATACTTCGATAGATAGTCATAATTCAAACTCTAAATTCATTAAATTTCCCTACAGCTATTCAAGCTTACATATAGGTTTCTATCTATATTACATATTTATGTAACATATGTAACTGAGATAAGAGCAGTGTATTACGTCGCGTCGAGAGAACTCTTGACCTGCTATGCTAGGTAGTAGATTACATAAAACAGATATCTGAAGGACACAACAAATTTTAGTTTTTATCAACAACTTTATTATTGCCAATAACATTTTCTAATAAAACGATTAGGTGTATACCCTATACAAATATGTGTAATGCTATTAAATACATTGATTTTCAATCTTAAACTTTACTCAGTCAATCTTTGCACACATCCAGCGCATCCTGTTTCTCCTCAGCCAGCTCTTTGCCTGTGTTGTCCAACATTTTGCGTGCAAAGTCAGAGATAGTCAGACCTTCAACAATCTTCCATTTACCATTGTTAACAGTAACAGGGAATGAGAACACAACATCCTTGGGTGTACCATAAGATCCATCAGATACAACACCCATACTCACCCAGCGGTCACCTGTGCCAAGGAACCAATCCCTCATGTGATCAGAAGCAGCCTTAGCCGCAGACAAAGCGGAAGACATTTTCCTTGCAGCAATGACAGCAGCGCCTCGCTTTTGTACAGTGGACACAAAGGTGTTTGTTAGGTATTCATTATCATTGATTGCAGACGGTACTGGTTTCTGGGCACCTCCAACAGTTACAACAGCATTGGAGGCATCAGGGAACTGAGTGGAAGAGTGATTACCCCAGATGACAACATTCTTTACATACTTCACTGGTACTCCAAGTTTAGCTGCCAATTGTGACTGGGCACGGTTTTGATCTAGACGAGTCATGGCTGTGAAGTTTTCCTTGGGAATAGAAGGAGCATATTTAGAGCAGATGAAGGCATTAGTGTTAGCAGGGTTGCCAACAACCAGGACTTTGATGTCTTTGCGAGCAACTTTATCAATGGCCTGACCCTGCTCTTTGAAAATGCGAACATTGGCAGAAAGAAGATCTTTTCTTTCCATGCCTTCTTTCCTAGGCATAGCACCGACAAGGAAGGCGGCTGCAACATCCTTAAATGCTTCCTCGGGGCTAGCCGTGGGCAGGACACCAACAAGAAGAGGTAGTGCACAGTCAGCCAGTTCCATGACCACGCCTTCTAAGACTCCCATCATTGGGGCGATATCCAGAAGGTGGAGATAGACAGGCTGGTCAGGGCCAAATACAGCCCCAGACGCAATTTGGTACAGCAAGGAGTAGGCGATTTGACCCGCCGCTCCTGTAACGACAACCTTGATTGGTGCAGCCTGGAAAAATAAAAAAATAAATATTGAAAAACGATTCTAATAAGATTTTTTTATCAGTGGGCCACAAATTATATTTACGAACGCCCATTTTAACATACGAATAAAAAATAACAAAACACTAAAATTAACGGTTCAGATTTTAGTTAATTACCATGGTAACCAGTACAGGTTTTATGACAGTGGTTTGAACTAAATCTTCAGATTTGGAGCCCCAACAACACGCCATGTCTCAAATTGATAAAATATATGTTAAATAGCATAAAAACTCCTATTAATGATTAGATTAACTTACTTATCATAATCATGATAAGGATAGGGCAACATAACTACATTACCGGCAACCGGTTAATTGATTGTCCGGTAATACAGAGTATAATATATTATTTACGCTAAAATTGCTAAATGGAAATTATCTAAACGTTTTAAGTCACAATTTAGAGATAACCTGAGGATTTTTAACGCTTTTTGAGATATAGAAAACACAAGAACTACAATAAAGGTCAAACCAAAGTCAATGGAATAATACTAGTAAAATATTCCATAATAATTTACACATACCATGTCTTCGGCTTCAATGGATTATTTCTCAAAAATAACCAAAAACGCGTCGCGTTTATCGAACAGTAGATGCGTGAAGGTCGCGATGTCGCAAATTGCACACGACACTACCTCTGTCTTTTTTTATTAGGTGTAGTGTAAATTAAAACTATTATTAATCACTCACAATTACTTAGTGAATGATTTTCTGATAAAGTTTATTTCCGCTCAGTCAGACAGCTCATAGATCTACCATTCATTCGCTCTTCCTATTCTATTTCATTCATTTTCATTACGAACCATAGACCAAAGAAAAAGAGTGTTCACGTTCAGATCAAATTCAGATGTTCAGATTGTACAAGATTTATAGGCGGACTTTCGGTTTACTCAAACAGCCGCGAAATAAAAAGTGACAGATGACATAACAAAATAACCTCCAATTCTTTTAATGTGGAGGATTTTCTTATAGCCGACACAAAAGTATAAAAATTCTACTAAAACACCTCTTTTTAGGTATTCTATACTAAAATATTGATTTTCAAGTGAAAAGCACGACATCAAAATGTCGTCGCTTTTACGTTCCACTAAATTCGTGCGATATTTCACGGGTGCGGCAAGAACGCTTATATTAAACTCAGCTAAGTCTGCAGAATCTAATTTATTGGTTAATCCTATTGCACTGTGTTCCGCTAACAAGTAAGTATGAATTATATTTTGAAATCCTTTGTTATGAAGAATTACTTCATTTTGATATAAATTACTCGGTTAAACCTCATTTGGCTATATCTATAATTAACTTCTCTATTACATTTTTCGTTCCCAGACTGTTTTAAAAACAGTCATCAACAAAATAAAATAATAATTATTTAAAGATGCCTAGACAGTCTAAGATGGCTAGTGTTGAAGGGTATTAGAAGACATCATGATTGGAAACAAAGTGTTTTTTTTTTCCTTTAATAGTTTACTGTCTACTTTTAACCCATTCATGGCCAAGGACTGTCGAGCGTACACATCACGCCGGGCCACCATACAAACCGTTTTTAGCTAAAACGCGTGACTCAGCTCATGGGTCTCTGGCCTGGCGCGAACGCAAAATAAATTGCCGCTTATGAATCCGGCCAGTTGAACAATATTATGCAAAATTTTTACTAACCAACTGTTTTCTGTTCATATTCAAAATAAATGTATTTACTAATTTGTTGCTATTTGTAAGAATGAACATTTTATAGTCTGACCAGAAATATATGATTGTCGAGAGGATGCTGTTATTCTCATGTAATTAATTAATTATACGGTTCAGAAAAGTATTTAAAAAATATTTATAATGAAATTCCGCAACTTAGCGCGTGATTATGTATATTTCTAGTCATCCATAGCCAAGGTCACAAAAATCACAAAATACGAAATCACTGAAGAGCACTGGGACGAGTATAAAGTCGCCAACGAATAAATCGTGACTAAATAGAATTTCCCATATTGCTCTAAAATACATCCTAATAAAGGGGATGGGAAAAATAATTTCTTGAGTTTTTGTCTAAAATACCACATGAAAGATGAGACGACCGCTTAATCCGCCGCCGCTCAGGTGCATTCATTGTTTATTGGCCAAGTGTCACCGATAATCTTACATGTGGCCTGTCATGATCTTTGTTTTGGTAAACGTCATTATAATAAAAACAATAGAGCACTTAAAAACTGTTATAAACACCACGCAAATGTTTAGAAAAAAACTTGTCTTGTAAATATTTGTCACACACTTTTATGATAATACAATAATTACTATTTAATTTGTGACTGTTTAAGCTGCCCTGTTTATGTAATGAAACAAAAAAATATAGCATGGTAATATGTTTGGTTCTTAGAAATGTTGCTTGCTGCCATCCAAACAGTAATCCATTGTAAAATGGTACAATTTGCAACGAATTTCGTCATGAAATAAGCTTTAAAACAATGCAATAAAGTTTATTATTGCGTGCTATGAAAATATGTGTAGATTTTACAAGTAGCGCCAGGCCACGGTGACCCATACCTTGAGTCGGGTCTATAACTTCAGGCATATATGTATTATTTATATTTTTGAAATGTGGATTCATCCATTTGCTTGGAACACGTATGTATCTCGAATTTCAGAATATTTACTATATTACACTTATAGTAAACCAAACTTGAATATTCTCGACCCCATTTCACTAAAAAAAAAACATGTTTAGAATTTTTTTTTCATTATTACCTTATGAAAATGGTTGTTAGCTCAAACTATACTTACATTATTACGTTATATTACGTTTTGTTCATGTTTAAATCAGAATTTATTCAGGACTCACATGCGAGTCATCGGCCCTGCGGAACTGTTCCACCATGACTCATAAGCTGAGTTGCTGGCCCTGAATGGGTTAAGAGGAACTAAGGAGAATGACCTAATACTACTACATATTCAAGAAGTGTATGTTTGTTAAGTGACACTACACTACCATTTTATTGAACTGATCTATATACATTGTTATAGGTTGTCACACTTACTAACTCATTTATTATGTGTGAACAGGAAAAAAAAAACCTATTTTCGAATTTGAGTTCTGATTATCAGCCTGTTAAATTTCACTTCATGAAATAATAACCTAACCACAAAATTAAAATTTTGAAAAACCCTCTACATGCTCTAAATAGTGGACGAATTTTCATGACTACATGGCTAATAACACTACCGCCTAATTTAGCTTTCAAACAAAAAAAAACTGGTATTTTTATTAAAATTACCTGTTTGAGCATCCTTATGCTTAAGCAACCATGTCCATACCCTTTACTTGAAAATGGCATGTAGGTATATTTGTTTAATTATTTTATTTTAAATTCTCTGCTTTATACCTTGTGTATTTATCACCATATTGCAATGAATGGTATCATTAGTACAGAAATATCACCCATCATCCTCCCTTCTCTATCGTGGCTTTGACAACAAATGCTAGCGATGATGTGCAACCCTGCAGGCCACCTTAAGCTACTCATACTCAAGAAAATGAACATATGGGTCTAGTAAAAGTTTGTAAGCAGTAGTTGTTTATATGCTCACAAGCTTTTACTAGGCCTATAACTTTTATAGGTTTAAAATAATTACATTTCTCATATTTTCAGTGTACTTTTGCGTGATTATGCCACTTCCAAAAAAGCAGAAAGTCTTGAACCGTTGCTACAAAAATTGGATTCAGAAGCAAGAAGGTTTGGCCGCATTACCAAGAAAGACATTGATGAGGTTTTTGATGAGATAAGATCAAAGAATGACATCACTAGTTCCCAGTCCTTGCTTGTAATACGGTGTTGTGGTAAGAAAGCCTTAAATATTTCAAATTTATTTAAATTATGAGTAGAAATCTTAATCAAAACCTTAAAAATATATTATGTGTAAATAAAATTCAATGGAATCACTAATTATAAGGGGATATATAACAAGAATCTACAATTAATCACTTTCTGGGATAATAATTTGCAATCATTTCTTAATGCTTGTTTACACCATTTTTTTTTTTATGACAAGACATAGTATAAATTAGAGATGGGCCGAATACGGACTTTGCCGAATACGAATATTCGGCCGAACATTCGGTTCAGCTGGTACCGAACCGAATATTCGGTTCCACTATATTTTAAATCCTGGCTTAAGAGTTAAAATTTTCAATTATTGTTAATGAGTACTAACTAAGGCTCTTAATGTTCCTATAATTTAGTGCATAAGAAAATTTAGATTTTTGTTTCTTAAGCTACGTTATTTTTACTTTTTAGGGTTCCGTAGTCAACTAGGAACCCTTATAGTTTCGCCATGTCTGTCTGTCCGTCCGTCCGTCCGTCCGTCCGTCCGTCCGTCCGTCCGTCGGATAATCTCAGTAACCGTTAGCACTAGAAAGCTGAAATTTGGTACCAATATGTATATCAATCACGCCAACAAAGTGCAAAAATAAAAAATGGAAAAAAATGTTTTATTAGGGTACCCCCCTACATGTAAAGTGGGGGCTGATATTTTTTTCATTCCAACCCCAACATGTGATATATTGTTGGATAGGTATTTAAAAATAAATAAGGGTTAACTAAGATCGTTTATTGATAATAATATTCATATTTTCGGAAATAATCGCTCCTAAAGGAAAAAAAAGTGCGTCCCCCCTTTTGAACCATATGTTTAAAAAATATGAAAAAAATCACAAAAGTAGAACTTTATAAAGACTTTCTAGGAAAATTATTTTGAACTTGATAGGTTCAGTAGTTTTTGAGAAAAATACGGAAAACTACGGAACCCTACACTGAGCGTGGCCCGACAAGCTCTTGGCTGGTTTTTTTTACATAATTATTGTAGGTACTTATATTTAACGCATTTTTAACCCCCTTTGGTCCTTAGAATCCTGAAATAGGATGTCATTATCCCAAGAATTACGAAACAATTTACGCTATTTATTTACTTTGTTTATTCGGTAAATATTCGGCAATATAACCGAACTATTCGGCCGAATACGAACATTGAAAAACTTGCCGAATATGCCGAATACCGAACATTTACCGAATATTCGGCCCATCTTTAGTATAAATGTATAACTTAGTGAAAAACCATATAGCAAAACCTCTTGCTCTTGCTAAGCTACATGGTAACGAATCATAGAAATGACATTTATTCACTTTTAATTCATAGGTGAACTTGTACCCGAAGAGTTACCAGAACAAAGAACACTCTTAGTCCAGAAAATATGGAGTGTACTTACAGAACGGGGTATCCCTATGGATATTTCACACTACAATGCTCTATTGAGGGTTTATATTGAAAATGAGCACCCATTTTCACCAGCCCAGTTCCTTGAAGAACTGGAGAAGAAAGGACTGCAGCCTAACAGGTATTACCTTAAAAACAGTTTATGAACTGCTAACTAAACTATCATCCAGATCTATCTTTGCTCATCTTTGATTTAGACAGAACAGAACATAATATAAATGTTATGAAAATTGCAGGGTGACTTACCAAAGGCTCATGTGGCGTTATTGTCAAGAAGGAGATGTTGACGGCGCAACAAAAGTTCTAGAGAAAATGAGAGAGCTTAGTATGCCGGTGTCCGAACCAGTCCTAAATGCCCTGGTCATGGGCCACGCATTCCACGGAGACACCAATGGTGCCAAAGCTGTGCTGGAGACAATGGCTGGTGCAGGCCTGCAGCCGACTAACCGTACCTATACTCTTCTTGCGTGTGGGTATGCTAAACAAGGCGATATAGCTGGTGTAGAAAATGTCATCAAAACTGCGACCGACAAAGATGCTTACTTAACTGATAAGGTATGTTTTAGTAAATTAATTGAGTTCTAAGAAGTAAGAACCTGGTCTAAGAAGTCTTTTTTTATTATTTTATTATATGTGTACTAGAAAGATGAAGAATAGATAATAATAGTAAAACATTGTGACTAGAAACCATGTAATATACCATATAAAATGGGTGTTTTCTATGTATATAAGTATGTATTTATCTATTTAAGTATGTATATCGTCGCTTAGCACCCATAGTACAAGCTTTGCTTAGTTCGGGGCTAAGTTGATCTGTGTAAGGTGTCCCCAATACTTATTTATTTAATATTTCATTTTTTTTTCAGGATATTTTGGATATCATTGAACATCTAGCAACTGGAGGTCACAATGATAAAATGGAAAGTCTTTTCCAACATCTTCAGAAGGGCATGGGCTACAATCAAGACGTCTGCAATGTTATCCTACGGTTACTCAACAAAGGGCAGCTGGATGCAGCCAAAAAAATCATGAAGACCATGCCAAAGACTACCAACAATGATGATACACCATTCAAAGGGGCATTCTTTATAAAACAGCTTTTAAGAGTTAAGAAGTCGCCTGAGGACATCATTAAGGCTTGCCTAGAACTAAAGGAAGAAGGATTAGTTCCTAATTCCATCTATATAGCCACTGAGACAGCATTACAGCAGGGACACGTTGAACTGTCTCAAAGTCTGTTCAAGGAGCTTCAAAAGGAAGGGCACGAAATACGCCAGCACTATTACTGGCCACTGCTTGCACAGAAAGGACGGGAGGGTGATGAAGAAGGCCTATTGCAACTTATCCGTGACATGGTGAAAGACGGAAACATTCCCAGCGGCGAGGCTTTGAGGGACTATGTCATACCACATCTGATCAAAAAAGACACCCCTTTGAACATAATATTAAAACTCCAAATCGCAAATGTGCCGGTTGCACATGCGGCAAGGAATCTCATGGTCGAGCTCTTGCAAGCGGGCAAACTAAAACAAGCGGCGGAAGTTGCATTAAAATATAGACCTAGAGGCCAGTATTCTCTACTTACGAGACCACTTATTATTGCACTGAGCAAAACTAAAGATATTAATTCATTTTCCACAATTTTGCACGTTATTTGCAGCGCACAAAGTCAAGTCACACAAACTGACGATGATGGCCACGATGACGGTCAAAATGAGTTCGAGGTTGGTCGAATTGTTCTCTCGGCTTTGAAGAGCCTATCCAATGTTGACACAGCTCAGCCACTACTGCGAGCTATTCATTCAAAGGGCTTAAGAATTAGCTCTGAATCTGCAGAAGCCATTCAACAGTATCTAGGAAATAACTTGACAACGGAACTTTCGGAATTACTTTCTCAACTTACGTCACCCGATCTTGAAATCGCTCCATTAGAACATCAGAGAACTTATAATAACGAACCCCGAAGCTCAGCTCATTTGGAGAAACTACTAGCTCAAGGAAAACCTGACAGTGAAAAGCGCCTACAAAGACAACTCATTTCAGCTTACGTTAAAGAGAACAATGTTGAAAAGCTTAATAAACTCTTGGTTGATTTGAAAGCTTCCAATTTCGAACTGTCCAATGCTGTTCTTTCACAGTTGTACGAATTTTACTGTGTGCATGATGATGTAGAGAAAGCTAAGCAAATCCACTCTGAAATTCTACAGAAGGATCCCGAATTTGTGTTAAATAAGTTCAAGCTTGTCCAGATGTCATATGCGTTAGTGAGAGCAGGAAAAGTAGAAGAAGCGATCCAGTTTTTGAAGGACAACAGACACGACCCGGAGTCAGATAAAGGAACTTTCATGCTCAACTCCAAATGCTGGCAAATGCTGAATAGCTTAGCTGAAAAGAAGGATGATGCTAATGTAAGTATAGAAATTACCCACAATGTAACTAGCCTATCATGGTATAATAAATGTATCTACTCTTGGTTTTTTAAAGTATTTATTATTTATTTATTAGCTATGTATATGCTAATTACTTTCCTTCAACAGGTAATAGAAATGACCACGGTACTCATAGAAAACAACTACATTGAGCCGTCCAACGTGATCTTCGGGCCCAGCATCAAGGCGTTCCTACAGAAGGGCGACGTGGAAGGCGCGCTCAAGCAGTTCGAGAGCTGCTGCAAGCAGTACCGGTGCACGCCGTGGAAGGGCGAGCTCATGAAGGTGCTCATCACCAAGGAGGACGCCAGCAGGCTGCAGTGGCTGGCAGACCTTAGCACACAGGTATGCTTGGACTTCATATAATCAAGTTTTTTGAGAAAATTAGTCAAAGTAAAATTTGATTTCACTGCTTTCAGAAAAACACCAATATGTGACTCTAAATAAAAAAGGCGTGAAGCAACTTACATAAATATAAATCAATAAAAAACTTCTATGTATGATTATTGATTTATATTATTGTTTTTTTTTTTTTTAATATTATAGGACATTCTTACACAGATTGACTGAGGCCCACGGTAAGCTCAAGAGGGCTTGTGTTGTGGGTACTCAGACAACGATATATACATACATACATACATACATACAATCACGCCTGTGTCCCATGAAGGGGTAGGCAGAGCACATGAAACTACTCAGGTTTCAGTGCCACTCTTGGCAAATAAGGGGTTGAAAGAAAACGAAACTGTGACATTGCAGTGACAACGATATATATAATATATAAATACTTATATACATAGAAAACATCCATGACTCGGGAACAAATATCTGTGCTCATCACACAAATAAATGCCCTTACCGGGATTCGAACCCAGGACCGCGGCGTAGCAGGCAGGGTCACTACCGACTGCGCTAGACCGGTCGTCATTATAGATGTATTATGTAGCTACATTCCGAATATAGGTGTTGTTTTTTCGTGGAACTTAGCTTTTTTTGTTTTGCTAAACCTAATTGTGCTCCAACATTCAAGCAGAATAACTGCATACATTTTCTAATTTAGTTTCAATTGATTGTTATGCTTCACCATCGATAATATTAATGACTGCTTAAATGTCAAAACCCCATCATACTTCAGATCCACGGCGAAGTGAACGTCCTGCACGACCTGGTGCTCGCGTTCGTAGAGTGCGGCCGCCTGCGGCAAGCGCGCCGCATCCTCGAGACGCCGGGGCTGCAGGCGCGCCACAATCGCCTCAATGACGCCTGCGAGCGATACGTCGAGGTAATGTACACACCTATATGACTTTACGTTATCAGTTAATCTACACCAGATTTTTTTGAGTTTTGAGTGATATCAAGCATGTGGACCCAATTTTACAAAACTTACTCTTGATTTTGTGATTCCAGGAGGGCAAATCCGAATATCTCGAGGGCCTGCTCGAGGCTACCAAACAACTGTCGCACATTGATCGCTCCAACATTTTCTACCACCTCCTGGTCACCTACTGCAAAGCCGATGAGACTGACAAAGCTCTCGGCCTCTGGACTATCTTGCAGGAAGAAGGCGAAATCCCGAGCGATCAATTCCTGTCTCACCTCGGCAAGCATCTGAGAACAAAGAATAGGCCTGTACCTTTCATCATTCCTGAAGACCAGGACTCAAACAAGCAGAATAAAAGAGAACAACAGAAACCTAAAAAAGCACAGGCGAAACCGGATCAACGAAAGGTTACAAGACAAGATGTGACTGCGGAGATTGAGAATTTAGTTCACGCTGATAAACTTACTGAAGCACTGGATTACGCGGTTAAATCATTAGACGCAGGGACGACGGCAAAATCTAACATACTGAAGTATCTGCTGAAGAAACTGGCTGAGCAAGGAGAGGTCGAGAAGATACAGGAGCTAGGCAAGCGCCTGACGGAATCTATGAAACGTAATGTGACTTACGATGATAAACTAACTCTGGCCATCTTCACGCAGGGCGCGGGCCCGCAGCACATCGACAGCCTTTACGAGGCCGTTAGTAGCGCCATGACCGACGATGAGTTAGCGAAGGCCCTGGTGAAATTCCCACGAAGCAATGCGCTTGCTTCCGTCATACAGGATGATGCTCTCGTTGAAAAGTGTAAGTGTTATAAAATGTTAAGAATTTAATTCAAGGCTTCTGTAGCCATTTTTTTTAATTACATACCATAGTAACATATAATTTTAATGTATAATTAATTACATTTCAGGTCGCAAAGTAGCCGAACTATCAGCTTCCAGAGGACAATACATGCCAGCAAATCTTCTCTGGATGGAGTACATACTAGCAGGAAAAGACCAGCAGGCTGACTCTCTCTGGGACAAATCCTTGAACAGTGTCCAGAGTGTAGTCTTCAGGCGACTACTGCAGGAGAGCCATGTCAGGAAACAACCAGAGTTAATAGAAAAACTTATAACAACAATGCAGAAAAACAAAAACATAACTTCAGGGTCGCACGCCAATGCATACTCTAGATTAATCAACATGCATTTACTCGAAAATAAAGTCGATGAAGCGCAATCCGTTTTAGAGAAGGCTGTGAAGCTCGGCGTTCCCATCAACGAATTTAATAAAAATTCCCTAATTAAGCTGAAAGAAGCCGTAGAAGCAACAGGAAAAAGTTTCAAATATGCTGTTTAGTTAACTACATAGATACTACATTTTATAGTAATTTGTTTTATTAAGTAGTGTGGTCATGAACTTGTAAATAATGTTGTGAAATTAATACAAGTACTGAGTATTCATTATTATTAATGTACCTTATTAATATTATGTTAGATGTCATTAAATTGTTAGTTAATAATTATTCATCTTTTTTTAATCCCCCCAGTGATTCAATACACACAGCCTTCTAGAAATAAGATATAGATCCTGCTCTAAGGAAATAGAATTATTTGTAGACGACCGGTCTGGCTCAGTCGGTAGTGACCCTATCTATTTAAGTATGTATATCGTCGCTTAGCACCCATAGTACAAGCTTTGCTTAGTTTGGGGCTAAGTTGATCTGTGTAAGGTGTCCCCAATATTTATATTATTATTTATTTGCCCCTAAAAGATCCTGTCAATCACAAGGACATGTCGTCACTACTTTAAAAAAAACTTGTATGTTCGTCTGTCAATGAAAAGTAAATTGTAGTAAGTATGTATGGAATGCATATAGACTTACTGCGTTTTAACTTTGAGGAACAGCGTGAGATACGAGATTTTATAAAAGTATGTAGTGACGATATACATTGCCTTTGGTTCGTGTGACTTGTGTTTGTATCGCCAATTTTTGACGGTATCAATGGTATCATCGAGCAATAAAAGCTGGCTTCCACTATACAAACTATCGCAGGCACCAAGGTCACGGTGCGCCTCACACTTAAGGCGAGAGCGAGAAGTGAATCTCTATTATCATATTTCCCAGCTAACCTAGCCGAAGTCGTATTCCTTGATGCTACATGGTGATCGAAACGCAGGCTGACTCAGCCGCGCCACTGATAGAGCGATAGGGAAATCTGGCTACGATACGCTTACGAAATGGAATCGATTGTGATGTTGGCTAGGTATTCAGATTAAATCATTCGAATCGATAGTCCCGTCTGGTTAGACCTTAGTGAACGATTCGTTCACTTCAGAACGAACGAGCCAAACGGTAATTGGCGGGAACAGGAAAATCGAGCGACTTGTTTTCGCATGACGTGTGTGAACTGTGACTAAAGTTTGTGATTTGCATGTAAAAGCAAAACATTTTGAGTTAAAATAATGTTTTATCCGGAGAATTCACTAAAAAAAGGGGGAAGATTTCATTTATGTTGGGTGGCAGATTCATGGCCTGCCTGCTTTGCTTCGATAACCCAACGACAACTATGGTCTCAAGATATAAGAAAAATGTGGTAAGTTATCGATATTTCATAAATTTATCATATAAAATTACCAGTAGGTACCTACGTAGAGATTATTGATAATAAAAAGATTGAATTTGTGTTTGTATTTTAGCGATGACTTATTACAAGTTATGACCAATGAGTCTGGTCGGCCCTCGCACCGGTTTTCGCTCCGTCTCAGCTCTCAACTTATGCGGGGACTGGTCCGACTGTATCAGAAGAAAGTTAACAGCATTTTGAGTAAGGGAAAATAGTTAAATTTAACAAATGCTTTATAGTTGTTTTCATAGGCGCCAAAAGAATACAAGTTCACATAATATATTGACGGTAAAAGCATCTTATTGACAGCTGACAATAAGTATTATTTTAATAAATTAAATGATATGATTAATCTGTATGACACTTATTTATTTTCAGCCGAGATATGCATGATTAATGCAAGAATTATGAAAAACTCAAATAGAAAGTAAGTTTTTTTTCGAGTGTGTGTGTAAAGGTATGTACCTAGGTAACCAAATGATTAAAAGCATAATTCCTGATACCAAAAGCCTAAACATAGTACAATACTTACATCAATAATGTGGCTACTGTTTTTTAGAAACAATTGGAAATAGATGTGTAGTAACATTGTATAGTTTACAAAGACCAAGTAGAGATCATAGTCAGATGATGGAAAACTTAAGCTTACCAAATCAGACAAGTTATACATTCTTTTTATACTATTTATTTACCTTGAATATAGCACAGCACAATAAAGTTACCATGTTAACCAGATTCAACATCCAAGATGAAGCAGAAGAGATGCAGAGGCATATCGTGCCGATGTTGGAGCTGCCAGCGCCAGTGAGAGAGCCTGTCCCGGAGCCGGAGGAAAGAGTTGAGGAAATGATACAGGTAAAACTAATCAGTGTTGAGATATACTACCAGCTTTATCAATTGTAACACTGGTCAAAAGGTGTATATACAGTCATATAGTAGGTACTTTAGGCTTCAAAAACAAATCAAAAACATTTCTTCAGCAAGTAGGCCACAGACAGGGGCTCTTATACATGTCTTTTTTATTTTTGAAAGTACTACTTATAATTAATAAGAGATGTATAGAGTCCCTAAAATGTCAAGTTCATCTAGAATAATACAAACTAAATGTAGAAATAATACAAACTGATACAAAAAAAATGTAGTACTTGTAGAGAATCCTCTGGTAAGTGATGTGTCTGTTAGTGTGGTCTTCTCTTACCCCCTTTGACCTTAAATTATTTATTAAGATGCTATCCACCACCTGAAATGGTACAGTGGATATGATAAAAAAAATACACAGCCTTTTGCCACTGCTACCTCTAGGATCAAAATTCCTTAGGAAAAAATTAATATGTGCAGATGAGCGACACAAGAATAGATTAATTCCTAAGGACTTGAGGAGCAAATTATGAGCCTAGTGAGCGCCATCTTTTAGAATTCTGGATCTTCTGTCTCTGCTTATAAATCTTTCTATTTTCAGCAAAGTGGTAACGTCGTGCCCAACATTGAAGCCATCACACTCAAAGAAGCTGCCATTCCAGAGTTTCAACTCCCACCAAATGTATGTTATATATTTAAGTATGGTTATGACTGCTGCAGCAATATGCATGCTGTGGAGCCATGTACCTACCGATGTAAAATCTGTCGATCGTAATCGTGAAAATTTGTAATGTTGTAACAGTAGTTAAATAAACTAGGTAATATGTACATAGATAGTTGGACATAAGGTGGAAAATTTCGCTGGCGTGGTTAAGGTCTTGGTGGCTTAGTTGGCAGAGCGCTGGAGTACATGTAGGTATATCCAGAGGCTGTGAGTTCAAGTCTCACCCCAGGCAGTAATTTTCCATTTTAAATTGATTATATGCCCAGTTGCATCGAAAGAAAAAGTTAGTTAAAAACACTGCATGCAGTGCAAAAAATTGACATAATTAAAAGGAAAAAACTCATTGCTTAATAAAACAAGAGAAGATTTTGAATAAAGAAGATTTAAGTATAAATTCAGTTATTTAATTTTTATGCCTATGGTGTCGGTTTCGCTGGAATAACCCTTTAGTAACTTTTATTTTTTTAGGACGGTTTCGGCGAAGAGAACCCCAACCAGGCCTTACAGCTACTCCTCCAAGACCGCACGCTCGAACACATGCTAGGCGCCTCCGGCCCGCACAGCGCGCTCAACGCCACCGAGCCCGCCGCACAGATTACTGACCGCAGCGCCAACCAGTCCCGGCTCGAGCTCGACAAGACTATGGAACGCATGTCCGAACATGAGAACACTTTGTTCGGGAAATGTATGTGATTACCTCAATTATGAGGACCAGGTATAATTTCAGTACGATTTGAGGGTATGGGGCGCCACGGATTCGCACAGCATGCTTAATAGCCACCGAGACTGCGCTCGCTAATGACCCTAGCGCCAACCTTTCCAGGTTAGAATTCGATAAGACCAAGGAGCGCATGTCCGAACATGAGACCACTTTCGGGAAACGTACGTGATTATCTCAATAATGATGTAATTGCTGTTTGATCAGACCGTGGTGCGCTTTGGGCCCGGACAGCACGCTCTTCGTCGCCACATTCTATTCTTATACTTATTACTCCCCACAAGTAAAGGAGTAACTCTCGTCTATAACACTAATCTCCATCATAGCTGAGTTGTTAAGACCTATATCTTAACCCTTAAATATTATGCTGTCAATAGAGTCAAAAATGCATGATACACATATTGCACATAAATCACTATGCATGTAAGGGTTATACTGTCTGTTTTTCTGTTCACAGCTACAGCGCAGGATCTATTGCCTGAAGAATTGGATAAAGGTATGCTAAAGTCGTGCTCGTAATACTTGTCGACCGTACCTCCTTGCGAATTAATTCCTTTTCCAATACCTATACCTACCTATCTTACCAGTTCCCATCACATCTCATCAGAACTTAGTTTAAAGTTTTAGTAAGAGGGACAAGTTTTTAGAAATATTTTTTTTATCTGAAATCATGAGTCATTTTTTATTATTATTTCATATGTTTAAACCTCGCTTCAGTAGACATTTTTTTGGATTTTTATTTTGTAGAGTAAGGTGCTAATGTAATCATACAACTCCTATCCTGTTATTTACGAAAACGTGATCAGGGAAACAGTGAACATCCTTTGAAATAATATCCATTCCATTATTTGTTTATTTTCCTTTTTTTAACGTTTCGTATCCACACAGAGATCCCAATTCCTGAAATCCCGCCTCCGGACCTGCCCGTTCCCACCGAAAAAAAGTTAGTTTCCTTTATTTTTTTCTAATTTACACAGGTAAATGATGATGTCATGTAGACATAACCATCAGCGTGTAGAAAACTTGTATTTTCCTTAAGCTACAGAGGCAACTAACAGTTAACACCCCTAAACAAATATAGGTATACAAGTAGATATGCAAGTTACCTTAAATAACAATTCTGGCTCTTTGATCTTCCAAAACTGGGGATTTTTATTTGGCTCTTTTGAATAATTTGCTGACTCGATTAAGGTAATGGGGAGGTAGAAGGTGGATTGAGTTAGGTCGCCACTACAACCGTTGCCTCTGTAGGTATTGGATTTGAGCTTGTCTTCTCGTTAGGTATTGTACCAACAGTCCGCTCCAGAGATTCTGATCAATGCGTAGAATTTAGCAGGGAGGGGGAAGGGGATCAACTGGGACTGACCATGAAGTACATATGTACGTGTGCACGGGAAAACGTCCACTTTGTCGATGCTATTGCTATAAAGCCGCTTTGTCAGTTTATTCATATAAAGATACAAGTAAATCTCGCCTTAATGGCAACCGACAAAGTGGGACGTTTTACTAAACACACTCACATATATTGAGTTTTTTTTTTCATAATATACAATGAACGGGCTTACTCATGGTTTATGGTTGATGTAATGGCACTACTTATATAGATCCCCGACGCCGGAGCCGGCAGCGGCGGTGACCGCGCCCGCGCCCGCCGCCGCGCCCGCGCAGGCCGCCCCGCAAGAACCAGAGATAGTCACATTAGAGGTTTTTTATTCTCTTATTAGGTTAGGCATAATACGTTCACTGCAACGCTCTGAATTGTAAACCTTGCAGCTTTGTAATAAGATTCGGCATGCCCCACATTTTAAGGGTCACTGTCTGTGACTCACAGACAGTGAAAATTTCAACCGTGTCAAATATCAATGTATCTATCGCAGGCAAACTGAAACACCTTGCTTGTCAATTGAACAAATAGTGGGTAGTCAACTCTTCGCGCTACCTACATTCTGCCACCTTTACCAGTAGTTGTACCAGAGTGTCAAGCAATTTCCTATAAAATTTAAATGGGTTCGATTTAGTCTATTTAGAAGCTTAGCTTACTTATTTTGAATATTATTTTACATGTGTCTAGACACTAGAAGAAGGGGAACCGCAAGCCAAGCGCCGCAGGAAGAATAAATTGATCATAGACAAGAACCATCAGCTCTCCAAGAAGTTCCTTCGGGCTAGGATCGAGAACATTCATGTTGACTTACGTTGTGAGGTGAGTTTGTACCTACTATATTTTCTAATAAAACAATATCTCATTCAAGTCATCGACATTTTTTAACTTCCCACAAGTTCTGCGATGCGAAGACATAGTTTAGGTACAGCACTGAGACTAATTAGTAGGTAAGCCATACGTAAGCAATTAAAAATTCTAATTTTACCAGAGGAGTAGAATAGACTAGAAAGTTTTTAGGAAAACCTTGTACTCGAGCTTACAAATGAAACTGAAACAACCCTCAGAAATGTTGTAGGTACCTACACCCTACACCCACAAACTGTTTGATGCCAGCGTCACATTACACCGTTAAATATGTGAGAGCTGTAACATTGGGTAGGTCGGGTCTGTTCAATTTGTAACTACCTTCTAAATCAGTTGATTGTAAAATTGTTCTCATATCTATATTTATTGATTGTTTCAATCAATACTATTATTAATAAGTATAGCTACTTATAACTGGGCATTTTTGTTTGTGTCAGGATTTCTCCGAAGACATCGTAGACCTGCGCGTGCCGGCGGAGCTGCTGCTGCGCCGTCCGGCGCGCGCGGGCGCGCGCTTCGCCTGCCCGCTGGCGCGCGCACTCAGCAGGCTCTACTCCAGGAACCTGGGCCTGGCCGCCGCCGCGCATGTCGAGCAGAGAGAAATGGAGGTACCAACTATTTTATTTCATAGTTCTGGTTCTTTTACCAAATTAAAAACTTTTTGAACTACCTGCTTTATAAAATATTTCCGAATATAATAATAACGCCACTAACAATCAGTCTCGCGTTGTCCAAGTAGTCAGATGCTAGCGCAAGACTTACTAGGTATATCATTTTTATTAGTTGCCCACTTCTGGATGTTTTGCTTAAACTGGTAACCGTTAAAATTAGAAGGTTGTAAGCATTTTTACGGTTCCGAAGTTAATATAATAACTACAACCCGCAAGATTTGCTCACGTTCCTGACGGTAGATGTGTCACAACCCGTTTAAGGGTGCCTTTCCTCTCCACCAGAGAAGTGCTACGCTTCTATGGTTATGTCTGATCTCCACCAATCAGCTTAGTCGAACCCGTTCCCATTAGCGGTATGCTTTGTGGAACAATGAACATGATTGGTGACTATCAAATACATCCACGTAGCGCATCTCTGGTGAAAAGGCACCCCAAAAGAGTTTTTGTGAACCACTAGTACCTATAGTCGCCATCCATTCGCTATCAAAGATATTGGTATGATCAAATCCCTAAAAAAACTCCGTACACGCCTCTATTGCCAAGACGTTAGAGTGCGTGTTCCGTTTTTTGGGAGAGCTTTGGCAGCTCCAACATATCTGATGGCGACTGTACTACTACTTGAGGTTTCTCAGCTTTCACGGATAAAGTCTGTTTAGATTTTAATCTATGAAATGAAAAAAAAATCTATGGAAGTATCAAGTCTTAAAATAACAAAATTAATTGCAGCTCGCTCTCGCTTCGCGCGCTCAGGCCCGCCACCGTCCAAGTCCTCGAGCCTATCCCCGAAGAACCCCCTCAAGTGCCAGAACCACAGGTGCAAGTGCCTGAACCACAAATACCAGAGCCGCAGCTGCCGCTAGAGCAGTCCGTTCTGAACCAGTCTGCTGCGGTGCCGGATCTGAGCGCTGTCGACGTGCAGAAGGATATTGAAGACGCGCAAAAAGACCTTGCCGATCTGCCGACCCAGAAATTGGCGGCAGCAACGCAGAAGAGGGCTTCGCGGGAGGATCTTAATACAAGTCAAGTAAGTAGCTATTTTAAATCCACAAGTTTGATTGACTGAAAATCGTTGATTTTAACTTCTTAAAAGTTAAGAAATTTTAGAGTTGTGTGAATATTTTACTTATAGAATAAAAAACTTTGTCGCGGAAAACGATCGATTACCTACTTATATTCTGTAAAACTTCTACTCTTCACAGACGAAAAAGTCGAGATGCGGATATACATCCTTCAGAGCGAGTCAATCCCAAAACCTTGTTCCGCCAGAGCCAGAAATCGGTAAGCGAACTATGTTCACGCCTGCGGAACGATCATAATACATGTATGTCGTCGAACGTCTCGAATATACATATTTATTTTTTAGTCGAAAAAGAGAACATCCCAGCCAACTGGCAGACAATACCGCCGCGCACCGAAGAACCGCTGACCATGCCAGAGATCGAGATACAACGGCCGTCCGATCCCGAGCGCATCCTGAGCTCCATGCTGCACGCGGCGGGCCTGGCCGACGTGCAGGCTGCGCAGGCGCCCGCGCCGGACGAGCCGCGCAGGAGCCGGCGCCGCGCCAGCGCCAGCTCCGAGACCATGCTGGGCAGTCTCGACCGCACCAAGGTGTCGCTCGGCGACTCCGACCAGACTACCGACTCTAAGAGGTTTATTCGGTGCGTATCTGTTACACTTGTCCTTACCGTATATTGTCATAACATTACTGCTGCATTTTTAGACCTTGTCAGACTGGTTAACTGGTAAGGTAGCCCTTCGTTTTAATAATGGTATTTCGAACGGTGGAAGCGAAAGATATTTTGACAGCGTCCACCATAACTCATAGTAGTCACGCTGTAGACACGACCGGCAACGACGACTTTAGGTCGAGTCCTTGGTGTTCAAAAGGCTTCGGGATAGATTTTAAATTTCGCTAGGCCCCCAGTTCATAAGAAAGTTTCTTTCCCGATTTAAAATGGGGTTTTATCACTTTAATGTTTTCTCACAGTGATCAATGGGGCACTGAGGGCACGATGGTGAAGATTTTGAAGATGGTTAAAGCGGAGATCCAACCCCTGGAAATAAACACTCTCATGTCGAACGGGCCTATGGTTCCTGGCTATAAGGGCATTATCGCGGCACGATGTTTCACTTCAATATTGAGTAAGTAGAAAGATTTTTTTTAACGTTGAGGCACTGTATAACTAATTTCACCACCAGCATAGAGGAATAAGTAAGGGAAGAGGAAAGTAAATGCGAGTTATTTGTATAGGCACAGTTAAGTGACATCTAGCGACAATCACGCGTCAACTAGCGTAAATTATCAGTACTGCTACTTGTCAATAGATGTCGCGACGAACGAAGAGTCTAATGCTCACCAATTTTTAGCTAATATTACAATAGTATTAATCAGTATTCTGTTCCTTCAATTCAATTCTTCTGCTGTAATATAAGTTGTAAATTGTTCTAATATTAAATTTTTGGCCGACGAAACACTGTTGCCACCTAGTATCGAGTAGTGGTACTGATAAGGGATCATCCATTAATTACGTCACACGTTAAGGGGGAGGGAGGGGGTCGACGAAGTGTGACAATGTGTGACAAGGGGGTGGGAGGGGTCCTAAATTTCGTGACGTCACATTTCAAAATCTATCATAATCTAAGGGTTAAAACACGAACTTTAAACTGTTACTTTATGAAACCTCATAAACATTTATACAAATACAGGATGTTCGGTAACCGGATGAAAAGCCAAAAGTAGGCGATAGTCTAGGCCATTTAGAACATTCTTTAGCTAGTAAATCTCTCGGACAAAATTTGATTAGTCGTTTTTTTATACTTCTCGGTGAAAACTCCAAAATTTCAGACAAAATCGATAAGCATACTCTTGTTATTGTAGATATGTAGTTTTTTTGGTTTTATTTCATATTGTAAAATGTCTATCGTATACCAGAAAATAAATTTGAAACATCTGTGTCTAAATAAAATCAAACTACAGCGATTTAAAAATTTAATAACATAAAAAAATGATTTGACAGGGTGTCCACTTTCTGGAAAGTCAGGGAAAGTCAGGGAAAAGTCAGGGAAGCTCATAGTGGTCATGGAAAGTCAGGGAAAGTCAGGGAAATGATTTGGAGGTCAGGGAAAAACTTGGCACTAAGAAAAAAATCTAAAAGTATTTAAAAAATAATATGATTTTTTGGATAGACCACATCCATGACAGCAAAGAACGATTCCGGGTAGTGATTTTAAGGCAACTTAAAATTGTCACTATGTCAGAGATATCTTCATTATCCGGCCCAAAATCGTAAATGCGGAAAAATCCAGATTTTTTTTTACATTGCGTGCCCTACCCACATATTCCAAAATGGCGAAGGGGGTCGGGAATAAATTCAGTTATTGTGATTCAGATTAGGTAACTGGAAAGTTGCACTACAATGTCACCATATACAACATTCATAAAGGGCCTGGCCGGACTGCCATGGTAAAATCGCCCCTGGCTAAATATGAAATATTGATATGCAGGATTATTCGTATTGTTACTACATGTACTACTACTGGATATTATGCCTCAAACTGTTTCCGTTTACGAAAAAAATTAAAAAATAAAAATTTTGTTTTTTATTGTTTTCTTTAAAACCGCGTATCCGATTGAGTTGTTCTTTGGATATTTTATAGATATATTAGGGATACATCAATAAAAAAAAAATTAACTTCCTGACTTTTTGTTAAGTACATTTTTTTTTAAATGTATGTTTTAAATATTTTTTTTTACCACATACGAGTTAGCGACACCTACTATATTTTTATATAATAATCGCCATTTTATACTCTATTACATATATTTTTATCAAAAATATTAGTTTGGATCAACAATGTCAAAATAAGTTATTTATATATTACTAGTATTACCCTTTAGTACGTTGCTCCTGGAAAGTGATGTATGAAAATTTTGGCATAATTAATGGAAGATTTTTTTAAATTGGGATATGTAGATTATAGGCCGAAGTTATTTTTCATCAACCCTCCCCCCTCTGCGTCACCCCTCTACCCCCCCCCCCTTAAAGAGCCGAAAATGCGATTTTTCTCGATTTCTGACAAAACCGATGAAGATACAGAAAAAGCGTGTAGGAACGAAGTAATCCTTAATAAATTTACTACAAATCTCATAAACACTTTAGTGCTAGCACTTATAGTTTTCGCGCAATCCGTCACGAAAGTTGCTCCTTTCTGCAATTTTCTTTAAAGAATATTAAAGTGTTGTCCCAAAATGCTTACGAAATTTGTTTGATACGACTAAAATATTGTAAACTCATGACTATAATAAAATTAAGGGGATAAATCACTACCATGGTTGGGACTTGAACTCACGGCTTCCGGATAGAAACTCGAGGGCTCTACCAACTGAGCCACCAAAAGCTCATCCCTAGATTCTAGCGAATCTTTCAGCTTTCTACTATATGAATCAATGGTATCCCTAGCGTCATTTATCTATCATATCTATCAATCTAGAGGCCATGAGTTCAAGTCCCGCCCATGGTAGTGATTTTTTTCCCCTGAAATTCATTCCGAGTTTATAATATTTTAGTACTATCAAACCGACGATTTCGTAAGCATTTAAGGAGAAAACTTATCATTCATTAAAGAAAATTGCAGAAAGGAGCAACTTTCGTGACGGATTGCGCGAACACTATAAGTGCTAGCACTAAAATGTTTATGAGAGATTTGTAGTAAATTCATTAAGGATTACTTCGTTCCTACACGCTTTTTCTGTATCTTCATCGGTTTTGTCAGAAATCGATAAAAATCGCATTTTCGGCTCTTTAAGGGATAAGAGGGGTGACGCAGAGGGGGAGGGGTGGGGAGGGTTGATGAAAAATAACTTCGGCCTATAATCTACATATCCCAATTAAAAAAAAAAAAAAATCTTCCATTAATTATGCCAACATTTTCATACATCACTTTCCAGGAGCAACGTAGCAACGTACTAAAGGGTAATATATAAATAACTTATTTTGACATTGTTGATCCAAACTAATATTTTTGATAAAAATATATGTAATAGAGTATAAAATGGCGATTATTATATAAAAATATAGTAGGTGTCGCTAACTCGTATGTGGTAAAAAAAAATATTTAAAACATAAATTTAAAAAAAATGTACTTAACAAAAAGTCAGGAAGTTAATTTTTTTTTTATTGATGTATCCCTAATATATCTATAAAATATCCAAAGAACAACTCAATCGGATACGCGGTTTTAAAGAAAAAAATAAAAAACAAATTTTTTTTTTTAATTTTTTTCGTAAACGGAAACAGTTTGAGGCATAATATCCAGTAGTAGTACATGTAGTAACAATACGAATAATCCTGCATATCAATATTTCATATTCAGCCAGGGGCGATTTTACCATGGCAGTCCGGCCAGGCCCTTTCATAATTTGCTTTTGCTAGGGCGATGTGAAAACGACAAAGACAAAGTTACGTCGCTGTCCAAATACGAAGTATCTATCCGACAATCCAAAGCGGAGTTCCTCATAAAGCCAATGACGCATAACGTCACATAGAGGCGCAATTTTGTATGAGTCAAAGGAGCATAGGAGGATAATAAGCGTGACGATGAGAGAACTTCAAAACACTTGGAAACCTAAAGTCATGTAGTGGCAAAACACCTAAATGGGCATCCCGACACTGACAACAAAAAAAAATTTCGCGGTCGCTTCGCTCGCGTTTAGTATTTTCCATTTCTTCAATTTTAATTCCCTTTATTTTTCGTGAAAGATTCATGAAATTTAAGATTTTTTGGAAAGTTTCCGCAACTTGCACATAACTACTCTGCTCTGATAGACTAGGTATTCCATTTTGTTTACTATGTTATGTACATAATAACTACTTTCAGTCCCAGGGACGTATAAAAGGGGAAAATTTTTCGCGCTTGCTCCGCTCACGATGTTTTTTTCTAACGTGAATTACCCAAGGGCGCCGAAACTCAAACTCGCTCTGCCCTGATAGAGTGCACGGGCCGGCACGGCACTGGTATAGCCAAAAGTAAATGGCGATAACTACCAACTGCAGATTTCGTTGTTGTTAGTTTTATAAAACCAGAAATTAAAGTTTTTTAATTAACATAAAGATAAAAAAACCGTAGGTATAAAAGTATGAACTGCCTTGCAAATTTTAATATTTCGTACTTTAGAAAACAAACATATTCCAGAAAAAAAAATCTGTGACAGACGGACAGACAGACACACGAGTGATCCTATAAGGATTCCGTTTTTCGTTTTTGAGGTATGGTAAAAACTTATTTTTTTCAGTTTTTTTTTTCAAGACAAAAATAAAACCGTTTATTTGCAACTCTAAGCAAAAGTGGTAAAAATTGAATGAAAACTTGGTCAGGGAAATTTTCTTAAATGGTCATGGAAAGTCAGGGAAAAGTCAGGGATTTTTTTTTGGGTTTAGTAGTGGACACCCTGTTTGAGTAAATTTGTTTAAGCCATGTCTGGCTAAAAATGTTCTAAATGGCCTAGATCAGGATCACCTATTTTCGACTTTGTATCTGGTTATAAATATAAGATACCAATTTTATTGTCGACCGATTCAGAATGTGAAATTTTGAGCGTTGCTGGGGTTTCAAGGCACGTAGGTTAAATAAATGTGTAACACACACAACACGTGGAAAATATTAACTGCAAAATATCCCACAATTTAGTTTCATTCATATTTTTTTGAACATTTAAGAGTCAAAATCATCATTTAAACGTTTATTCTAAGTACCAGCCACAGCCAGCTGTGGACATCAAGTTAAAATTTCTATGAAATTACTTTACACTCTTATAGATACAATGAAACTTAGTCATTCGTTTTTGAAGTATCAAGAGAGCCTTTCCTGTTGATGGGGCGAAGAATAATTTAAGTATATAAATGAAAATAAGCTTGATTTCTAACCGCTGTTTTCATTCAATAATTTCTACGTGTAAATTTGCAAAATATGTGACGTCACACTAGGGAGAGGGGAGTCTAACAAATGTGACCAGCTGTGACAAGGAGGGGGGGAGGGGTCAAAAATCACGATTTTTAGTGTGACGTAATTTATGGATGATCCCTAATTCACGCTGTTTGACGCGTGATTGTCGCTAGATGTCGCGTAACTATGCCTATACAAATAACCCGCATTTACTGATGTGTTCTTTAAACTTCTTGATTGCTTATGAAATAATACTATGGCAACGGATTACATCTCATTTATTGAATACACTAACCTGACGTTTCGAACCCTTTATAGCGTTCGTGGTCAAACAAATATTTAATAGTATTCGTTTGAAAATTTATGCAGTTTTTTTTTCGCTTTTATTCGATTGATGCGGTTAGACCTATGTTGCTCTATGACTGATGATTGAACGGAATAAATTTATATTTTGTTATAGAACTCAAGCAACATGGCTTTATAAAAGTACGCAAGGATCCGGACACTTTGGAGATACTCGACATTTTTTTGGGACCTAAATTTGATATATAAAATTAAAAATATGTATACATATATTTCATTCCTCGCATATGCATTATTTTTAGCTTGACAAAAATGTGTCCTTATTTTTTTATTTATACTCTGTTGTTGTTAAGACATGAACTTAAATGATACATTTTTATTATTGTTGGTTACTAATTAGTAATGTACTTTGATTTTTTCTAATGATGATGATTTAATCTTGTATTCTTTATTAACGTTACTTACACCGCTTGACGTTAGATTAAGTTGATATTGATTTGTTACTGTTCTGACTATTCTAATCTGTTAAGTTTATAATGTTGATAATTTCAATTGTTGCGTTTATATAGGTGTGTTTACTTAATAAAAGTATTTAGTATATAATTTGACTTATTTTTAAAATAAAAAAGACAATTGATATGAACAATTTAATTGAATAATTTGTATATAATGATATGATTTCTGTACAGCTGTACATAAGTCATCAACTAGATTCAAGTCAACTAGATAAATTTATGAGTATCTTAAATTGTAGGTAGGTAGTGGCTTAATAATTTACAAAACCTTAACATCGCCTTTGAAATCTGTACAATAAACAGTTGACTTAAATAATTATCGATAGGTAGTTTATAGGCTACATTTAATCTTATGTTACATAAAATACAGTCATATACTACAGAATTGGAATATTTTTAATTTCTAATTCAGTAACACTTATTCACATGTAGGCAATATTTATACATAGAAACAAAAGTACAGAGAAAGCATTTAATAGGGCATTATTGAGAGGAAATTCCCTAACTTGGTATAAGCTATCACTATGTTTTAATAATTTATACAAAATCAGTCTCCTACTATTTTGTTACCGAGCGCTGTCGTATGCAACGTGTCGCACGGAGCCCTAGTTGAAACTAACCCCATTACCCCACGCTACTACGCGACGGTTCACGTGCTATGCGATGCTAGGACGTTCACATCTGGACATTAGATTTTTTTAAACAATAGTATATAAATAATTAATCGATACTTACACCCAATGCTTACCGTGTGAACCATTTCCGTAATATCTCTAATGCTAAGTACCCCCTTACATGAAATGAAACACAACTACAAGCACACATATTGTTTCACAGCCTTGCTACAGTCGTTCCAAGCTCTCACTCAATTTATATTTATAGTTACAGTCAGTTCTTATAGCCTTAGGAATGACGTGACATTTTATAAAATAGCTACCGTTACGGCACAAATCCTTTAATTATACAAGGAGTATCTCAGAGATAATACAAGCGCGCCATATTTGCATAAGTATGTATATTAATAGTAACTATTATAAGTAAACAATCGAATAACAGCTGACAATTAATAATAAATATTGTTTTCTTTTTTCTTCTCAAGCAACCTCATTTCATTATGGAAAGCAACGGAGACAAGGAACATTATATGTACAATTGCGCAGTATTAGAGCCCATTTAGACGGTACGAGTACTCGCATACGAGTTTTATTACATTGCGGTATTTGATGGATGTGCTTCTCACAGCCCGCAATGTAACATATGCGAGTTCGCAAGATTACTTGTTTACATTAAATTTGTTTAATTAAAAATACTTGAATCAAAAGTCATTGTAAAATGGATCTCATAATTGTTAGAGGTTATAACAATAAGACTCCCACATTAGTCAAGACCGCTACAAAAGTTATCTTCAAAGAGGGTATATAAAACGTGACACTGACATATCACAGATCCCCGAGACGTTTCTAATAGTGCCTTTTACATGGAATGATACTTCTGAAAATGGAACTACGTTATGGCGTCCTAATAATAATTCGAAACGGAAATACTCAAAAACTAACTCAGACACATAACATGCAACGTTTATATTCTCAAGGTGCTAAAGAATCATTATCGCAATCGGTGTCATTCGTGTTATTTTCGGCGTAATTCATGCTCTCAAAATACTGCTGAGGCCGGCCGTTCCACAGCGAGTCTTCGGAGCCGACGGACTCGAGCCGTTCGGCGGACTCGTAGAGGATGGACTTGGTGAGCTCGAGCGCCAGGTTGTGCGGCGACTCGTAGGCCAGGCGGTAGTCGGGCAGCGCGGCCGGCTGCGGCCGCGAGCGCGCGCGCGCGCGTGCGGGCGGCGTGAGGCGCGAGAACAGCCGCTCCGAGCGCGCCAGGTACTCCGCCACTAGCTCCACGCGCGCCTCCGACACCACGAAGTTGAGCGAGTCCACGTACAACTCCGGCTCCTGCTCCTGTTCCCGCGAGGACCCGCGCGACGCTCGTCGGCTCTGTCAACACCCAAAACGGACTGAATAGTCTGAGCTCGCTTCACCCCACGTTCCGAAGCGAAGGGTTCCAGTTAAAAGCATGCAAAGTCGATAAGATCATAGGTAATCATACAATTATATGTTTTGTGTACAAAAATGCTCCGCTTTCTACGTGATGTTTGCTTTGTTACTTTAATAAATTAGCGCTTCAAATATTACTTCATCCCTAATTGTGATCGGAAACAGTCAGTGCATTTGCCGGGTGAGAATTAGACCATAATTTACGCAGTGGACTGCCAATAACTGCCATTATGCCACTATGTCTAATATAATCAAAATAAAAGTAAAAACTAAAACAAAGAACTCAACTGACAAAAAGTGATCAAACGTGAATCTACCAGTGTATTGTCGAAGTCCAATTTGTGATTATTAAGTTTTTCTCAAACATGGCATGAAATATTGATGTTATGTGCCTTATAATTGGCAGCGAAGTATGACGTTGCAGGTGCGGCTAGGACGATTGATAGATAATGGAATTTCATACAAACCTCGCAGGCCAAAGCCGGCAAAGTCCTCTTTTTTAATTTCCAAACACAAATAATTGTGACATAACATCCAGGTATTTAGCCAATTAAAAAAAAAACTATAAGGGGCTTTATAGACGTGCCGACTGCAACTGGTACGGGCCCTAGACAATATTTGATTTTGGGTGCGTTTTCATACAAAAAAATTTTTTTTCTTTTTTTGAATTTTTTTTTAACTTTTTGTTTTTTTATAAGCTTAACGAAAATTCGATTATTTTTGCGCTACGACGCACCGTTTAGGAGATACAGCCATCCAAAGTTACTATTTTCAGTAGACTTTATTTATTTCATACCATGTTTGAGAAAAGCACTATACATACCTCGGCGGGAAATGGGGTTGCCCGCCTCAGACCTATCCTATGTCTATATGTCTTCGGCCGGCAACCCCCTTGTCCCGGCCTCTGTAGTAATGTACTATTATTTCACTTACCACGCAGTCCTTTAAATGTATATTATGTATTTGTAAGTTACATCTAATCTCCAAAGGATTAATAAAATTACAATGAATATTTCAACAATTATTATAATCTATTCTACGATGTATCTGTACTACATTATAAATTATAAATATTTCATTTGTTTAGTCGTAAATGTACAATTTGAACAAACATTACACTAGCAAGTGGCCAATATGCTAACTTCATTAAGACTAGAAAAACCTAAAAACGGAATAACAATAAAATGTGAAGTACCTACTAATTATAATATCCCATTTAAAAGTATAAATCGGTTACAAGGGGTCTACGATAGGTACTACGTGTCTACACAAGGGTTAGGAATGATTGGTTGCACAGAATTCTAGCAGATTAGCAAACATCGCTAATATCGCTATACTCGATTTTAAAAAGCCTGACAACTTTTTATTTGACCCCGAAAGAGTGTCGCTACTAACGGCTTTCATATGGCAATAATGTGCGGACGTCATATATAATGCGGACGTCATATACGTACAGAATTAAAACATGGTTTTAGCACTAAACAGCCTAAAATAAATGAATCCCACAGGCACACCTTTATCGGAGTAGTCGATGTTTATTTTCTTTTTGCGTAGGACCTTGTATTGTACTGGTGGCAATGATGGAATGACCTCCTTATTTCTATACATATTTATGACGGCAGAGGTACAAACATCTTAAATAAGAGCAAAAAATATAACCAAGTAATCAATACTACCGCACTATAAACCGCTGAATTCTGCACCGATACTATTAGTAAGTGCGATAGGGACGGCCCGATGTTGCCTGAATGGTCTACGAATTGCTACACCAAGTAAGGCGCTCTACGTGTCGCGCTTGCACTACTCCGCAGTGGCCGAAGAGGTGTTGGATTACGTTTGCCGGAAGACTGTCAACAACCGATTTCAAAACATTGCTATCGAAATGCTGTGAAATCCTTCATCCTTTTTTGTTGTGTTGTAAGTAATTATATCACGTTTAGTATAATTATTTTAGACATATTTACGATGAAACTGTTAGAAAGTTTAAAATATTTACTAATTATTTACATAACTGACTTTCGACGACGGGTGTCAAATAGTAATCCTTGCGAGTAAAAGAAATTAGTTCAGCAAAAAATTCGCAACGTGGCGAGGGTCTAATAAAAACTTGTCAAGCTATACAAACGTATAAATTTAATTACCACTTCCTTTATGGCAATGGCAACTTTAACAATATTAAAGACAAACATTAAATAATACATTAACTCATCAATATTCAGTTATATATAATCAATAGATATCATACCATGCATTTTGCTCGTAGAATTAAAGTCATCTTTAGGTGCTCGTGCATCAGATCGTTATTGTCACTATTGATCATATTAACAATTAACATGCTATCGATCCGTAACCATAATATTTGTTAATGCATTTCGATATCAAAATTCAATTTTAAGCCATCACTTCCACAGAATGCGATGTCGTTAGTAACATGCTATATAGACTACTGGGAGCCGTCACAACTAAATAGAAACTACAACTCAAAAATTAATGTTAAATTAGTGTCAAACGGAACCGAAGCCAAAGAAAAGAAAGAAAAACAAAAACTTACGATCGACATAATGGCATGGGAGCTACGAGAGGCGAAGCCGCGTCCGCGTCTCCCGGCTCGCCCGCGGCTTGAGAACCAAAACCGAAACATGAGAACGGTCGACACGCGATATTAGTGAGTCACTGGGTGCACTGTCACACGGTGGGTTTAACACGACACGGTTAGTTTGGGATCGGTAACTTTCGGCCGGAATCTTTGGAATTGGAACATGTATTCCAGGAGGGCGCGCACCTTGTTCTCGTGGGGCGGCTGCGAGCGGCGCGACGGCGGCGTCGGGCCCGGCGCCGCGGGCGGCAGCGACGGCCGCCCGCGCGAGCCCGCCGAGCGCGCGGACGCCGCCGACGGCGGTCTCGGTGCCGACACGCACGGCGGCCGCGGCGCCGCGCCCTTGTGCGCCGTGTGCAGCGGGATGCGCGAGGGCCGCCGCCGCGGCGTGTCGGGCGTGGAGCGCGGCTCCTGCTCGGGCATGGGCAGCGGCTGCATGTCGCGCATGCTGCTGTGCGAGCGGCGCTCCAGGCTGTCGCGCGCGGCGCGGGCGCGGCGGCTGACGGGCGTGCCGGGCGTGCCGGGCGCGGGCGCCGGCGCCGGCGCGGGCGAGGGGGGCGTCGTCGACGCTTCTCTCTCCCCCTCTAACTGCCGCACGCGACTTTTTACACTGTCTAATTCGACGCTCTTCTCTTCTAACTGCAACACAAATTAAAATCATATATATATTTTTTTAATTTAAAAGGGTAATTTTTCAGTATTGTTAAGCTACAAGGATTTCAATGGAAAAAATCGACCCTGACTGTATCGAAATATCGGAGGGTGAAGAGGGTTTCCCCAGACTTATTGACACGAAATCGGCTCTAATAGCCGTCCAAAAATAGCTCGTTAATATGAAGACGCTTACGCGAGTTATCGCTGAACGAATCCGACGCATGTTCATATTGACGAGCGATTTTTGGTCGCCCGAAGCCGATTCGGCGTCGATATGTTTGGGGAGACCTTAACGATCTTCCATCGTATGCATGTTCGTCGTTCGACTGTTCGTTTCTTTGCCGCGCCCTACAGCCGAAATGGCTGGTGGACGTGAGATGTCAATCAATTCGTTAGATTTGTAATAGTGACACTGGCTTCATTTTGAAATTGGGACCTGCAAATAAAAGAGGGAAAGGGGGATTTTACGTAGTTAAAAACTATTTTAAAATTCGCGTTTTTTTTCTTTTTATAATAATTAAACTTGATCAAAGAGTAATACATTACGTAACTGACCATAGTGGCTAAAGTTCGTTTGGCAAATTAGTGTTTTTTACTTTCAATTTATTTATTTGTTCAAATTTAGTGCAACAATGCCGGAAGATTAATTTTTGTTCTGAGTGTTGCTTGATAATCGCGTGTAAGCAATAGATTCTGCTGCAAAACAACGAACTTTGGGATCACCACTACGACTGGACGAACTTACCTCTTAACTTTATACGAATTACTTTTTAGACCGTCCTTGTGATTAAGCGACTATTATTGGAAACTGCACATTATACTTTGGGTTTTAGATAAGCTAAGAACTGCATTATACATATTAATAACGGACTGGAGTACCTATCTCCAAATTATGTCACCAATTTTATATTATACTGACATTATCCCACAAATACACTCATAAATGTCGTTTGATATAATTTGTCTCTCTCACTTCTTTTTCTAACGAGCCACGGGAGCCACACTTAAAAAAAATTAACAGTAATATCTCACATGTCTCGTAGTCGTTCCAATGCTTAGCTTAGCAAAAAAAAACAAAGATTCCTATTCCTACCAGGTAGATGTTTTATCTATAGGAGTAGTTATTCGACGTTTCAAGGACTTTGTCTATTCAAGCGCAAGAATAGAGACGGCAAGGTGAACCTTTGTACTATGTATACCTAACTACCTAACTACTGCGGTGCGAGGCCTTGAGCGTAAACAACCTGATATTTCATATATTAACACATTACAATGATGGAAAAGCGGATATATCTTATCTGGTCTGTTTATAAATGGGCTTTATCTCTTTTAATAGGATCATTGTCTAAAACATATCTAATTTCTACGAATAAAACTTGTTTTCTGAATACCCATATACCACTAATAATGTAAGGGGTTAAAGATTTATTTCAAATTTCCCGGCTCGGTCACCATCACCAGTGGGCCCTGTCGTTTTTTCTTTCGTGTATGATACTTATTTCAGTTTATAATTTATATACATATAGTAATGTGACTACTTGAAAAACAACAAATATTTAATAAAATAATTTGATTTGTTCCCTAGCTGTATGACGTAGATTAGTTTTAGTTTTATATATTACTACCTAACGCAACAATGATAAATGCACCTAGATAATGCTTTGCTCATAAGAACAGGGTGCAGATGATGAGCATGGGAGGTTGCAGGATGATCTGATTAAGTACTAGTAATTTAGTTTTATAATACTTTTGCATTCACTCGCCCCAGAGCCAGGCCAACCTACATTGTTGCAGCTATTTCTACAGCCTCGCCTGTGCATGTGCAACTGTTACTATAAATATCAAATTTCAATGAAATTCTAATATGACGTTTCCGAACCCTTGCAGAAGCAGGGCTATCAAAATCGCTGCCAACAATGGTTGGTCTGACTCAAGTAAATAATTTAAAATTAAACGGATTTTTTAGCGGTTTGAAATATATGAATGCCAGGTAGATCTTGATTAATATCTTACCCGAAATTTAAGGTCTTCGTTCAGATCGCGCGCCTGCTCCAGCCGCTCAAGTAATGTCGCACGCTGCTTCACAGCGCGGCTCATCCATTCACGTAACACCTGCAACATATAAATAAGATATTTTCAATGGACGTATTTTTAGACACGAATATGCATGAGGATTCGATATTCACCGTAAGCCCTACGAGGTTCATAGGGTGCTAATTTAGTCACGCTGTGAGCTGATTAGAATCACAGACGTGTTTTTGCTGCATTGCGTGTGTTCTTTAAGCTGGAGTTGTACTTAAACCAACACGTACTTTTAAAATGAGTATAAAACTCCGTTTATATGAGCAGATGACATCCGTCCTAGTTGCTACGGATCTTTATACACGCATGTTCTAAATACAACGAAAGTGAAAATATACCTACCTACATTACGCTAAGAAGAAGCGACTCACAACACAAGGAGGCGAACCTATAGATATTGCAAAAAGCCATTACGACTCAACAATGAGACAAGTTAAATACGACGTTCTTTTTCTTTTATACGCTTGGTCTGCCGCCACACTCCATTACTTCGTTTTTATTCTTCCGTGTAATTTGCCGAAAACTAATTCTTACGTCATTTGACGGGCCCTCGTTAGCGGCATGACACAAATTTACGATGCCTCCACCGCATTGTGGATTTGCGACTACGAGTATTTCATCAAGACCCTATACAACAAAATTAGGTTTCCAAACATCCGTCGTAGTGCGGAAGCTGTGAAATCAGCAAGTACCCTTGAGTTCTGTTTCCTGTTCGTGACAGACGTGTTTAGTCAATGGTAAATTGGCTGGTGTTAGTAAATAGGTATACCTACTAAAACTCATCACAATTATGGATTTTTAGCGTATAGTCCCACAAAGAAGATTTTCCGGCCTAACCAATTACTAATACGTCTACAGACATATGCAAAAATACAGGTTTCCTAATTATGACTGTTCCTACCGATAAAGTTATAGAAAGTGCATACAACGGCCGGCCGCTAACGTGTCAGAGACGCGGAGCAGTGCGACAAACACCGCAGTTCGCACGTACTCTGTTACCTCACTAGTTCTGCAATTAACGAGGTTGGCCGACTTACCGACGAAACCGCCACTAAATTGACGTTTTTTTAACGAATTACCTATTATGCAAACGCTGAACGTGAAACCCAGAAGTTTGGTGACATTTAGTTTTAGGTACTTAGTGCCATTAGTCAGGTGGTATCATGCGTAACAATTAGTTACATACGTAATGATCGCTGACTAGATCTGAATATGTATAGGTAGGCTTTAAACCTTATACCTAAGTGTAGGATAGGCATCTGACAAATTCCAAATTAATTTCCATAGATTTCCTAGTCTGTTAATATTTTTTGATGAATACTTTTGCATGTTAAATTGTATCTTGTTATTTAATGCATGTTAATTATATAAGATGTAATGTTTTGAAGAGAAGTGGCCCGCCGCGTTTCTTGCCGGTCCCATAGTGGATACCCCCCTCCGAACTGACGAGGCTGAGGCGTAGGGTTAGAGCCGGCGTAGCTTTATTTGACGTTAATATGCGCATTGCCTACATGAAAAATAAATATTTCATTTTCATTTCATTTTTTTCACTTAACTAAGAAGCCTCTAATTATAAAGAGTATTCTTTCTAATTCTACAAATAGGGTGACATACGCTCCGATCATACGCGTGAGTCTTGACTCGTGTGACGTTGCGGTCGCTCTTAAAGCTTATTATTCAAATGGTTTGTAATCACATAATAACTATACAAACGGTTGGTACATATTACAAAATACAGAATTTTACTGTCTATTTACTGTCTCACAAATCCTGTTTTACAAATAGCGACTGCTTTTATTCTGGAGAGGTAGGACATGGAATGTGTAACCTAAAAGCCACCATACTCTATTGCTAGTACCTGTGTGTAATTGTGTATATACCTGAATACTAAAATAGGTACAGTCACCGGCATAAATAAGTGATGATTTCTGTACCGTTACATTAAAATCTTGTTTGAAATGTCATACGAAGTTGTCAAATGATTGAAAGCAACAAGGTACAGAAATCATCACTTATTTTTGCCGGTGACTGTACCTACAATTAATAAAAAAATATTATTTACCTGATTCTGTACAGTGGAGCTAAGGAGTTGTCTTTGAAGTTCTACGGGATTACTCTCTTGGAGAATCGCCGCGAACTTCTTGGAGTCCGGCGTGGGAACACGAGGCGGTCGCGGTGGCGTCTCCAGCGCGCGGTCCAGTCGGCCCAGCGGCGACGAGGCCGCGCGCGGCGGCGTGGCGGCCGCCTCGGCCTCGAGTTGCGCCGCCCTGGAGAGCAATGCATCCCTTTCGCTGCGAAGTCGTCTCACGTCTGAACACTCTCCGCAGCCCGAAAGCGCTCTCGCGAACGATTCCTCCGCCGTATCTCCCGAGGGTCTTTCATCGAGCTCGCCTCGCAGCAATTCCGCTTCGTCCCGTAATCTGACGCCTTTCCTTTGTATGACATCCAGGAGGGCCCACAGTTCGTCTTCGAGCGGACGGGATCGGGAGGCGGACGACGATTGAGCGTCTTTCCCGCAAGAGGTCTCGGTGCTGAAGCCGGAATCTTGGACGGAGGGTTGCGGCTTGGTGCGGGTGGCGTCGCCGCCGCCGCCGGCCAGCTTGCGTCGCACGCGCACGCCGGGCTCCCAGTCGCGACGGGTCCCACTCGCGGGAGTCGACGGCGCCATCTTCGACCGAAGATTCGGGAATGTCTCGATGACGAGATCGCGAAACTCAAGCAAAGCTCCGACCTCATTCTGGAGTTCCTGTAACATTAATAGAATTATCAGAATACTACTTAATAATTTAAGATACTTCATGTTCCTCCTGTCTTTCAAGTTTTGGTTTACAGTTTAGGAATGAGACCTATAACGCAGGTAACGTTATGATGATGTAGGTACTAACTTAAATAATAAATAAATATTATAGGATATTCTTACGAGTATACAGATCGACTGAATCCCACGATAAGTTCAAGAAGGCGTGTTGCAGGTACTCAGACAACGATATACATATATAATATACAAATACATAGAAAACATCCATGTGCTCATCACACAAATAAATGCCCTTACCGGGATTCGAACCCGGGACCGCGGCGTAGCAGGCAGGGTCACTACGTGTTAGGCTAGACCGGTCGTCAACTTATTAGTAGTCAAGCTTTTGCGAAGTTAGTAACGTACAGTTCCCAACTATTTTCTAAAAAAAAAAATTATTCTCGTTTAGATTACTTTAAAATTAACTGTCGGTTCCATTACAACATTATGGAATCGTAATTAAAGTGAATAATCAAGGGTCATTAATTGCCTGTCTTATTTTATTAGCCTACTACGTTCGTGATACACAAATAATTTTTATGGTATATTGACATTGCCAGAGTCTATTTTGCATAGCAAATGTAATTCATGGCCTGTGTGGTGACGGGTTAAGAATTTCACCACCCCCTTTCTTCCCGTGGGTGTCGTAGAAGGCGACTATGGGATATGGGTTAAATTGTGGCGTAGGCGAGAGGCTGGCAACCTGTCACTGCAATGTCACAGTTTCGTTTTCTTTCAACCCCTTATTTGCCAAGAGTGGCACTGAAGCTTTAGTAGTTTCATGTGTTCTGCCTACCCCTTTATGGGATACAGGCGTGATTGTATGTATGTATGTAATTCATCCAAAAATTTGTAGACTTCAACGTCTTCAACATAAATCGATTGGGCCAGGCAGGTGGTCCGAGTCGTGCGTTGAATTGATAGTTACATTTCAAACGATTCTAGTTTGATTGGCACGAACTGAACTACTGAAATAATCAATTGACAGTGATTGGTCATGGAAATTATCCACAAATACCGACTTACAAGGCTGTAACTCCATCACTGGAGGACTATGACTTTCTCAAGTTGGTAATGCAAGCCAATATTATAAGTAGTCCTATTGCACACGTAAGTAGCCGTATTGGCCTAAACCTAAACATGACTACGGCAGCCGCTAGTGTTTGTGTTGTATCTCATATGGGCACGGAATACTTTTGAGTTTAATAATTTTCAATGATTCCATATCCATCGAATATTTATTATATAACAATTATGACATTGGCAGAACTTCATGGCATTTCGTAAGTTAGTGAGACCTGAAATTACCTGTAGGGCGACGAGGGACTTAGCCTGCTCCGAGATGAGGTAGTGGAAGGGTTCCGGCTGGGAGCGCAGCTGCATGCACTCCATGCCAGACCCGCCCGAGCCGCCGCTGGCGCTGTCTCCACCGCCCGTCTGGAAGCAAACGATTAAAGTTTAAAATGGGTAAACAAAAAAAAATAAACCAGTAAAGCGTTGTATAAATTATAAATTGTGATGGATAAAAATTACAAATTGAAAATAAGTTTTTCTGGGTTTCGCCATAATCCTGGCTACAATCATTTCACTAAACTGAATCCAGTCATATAATTATATCACTAAACTAGTAACGTATTATAGTTATATTCCTAATAAAATAGCAATTAATCGCTTTCGTTTAACTATGTTACGACATATAATTATATCCCTAGGGTTATAACTATATAACGGCTTTATCTATCTTACTGCGACATATACACACACATACATAACACACGATCGATTACCTACCTACAAATTATGCAGATCGACAAATTATCGGCCACAAACGAGAATGATAATATTTTTCGGTCATAATAAACAGGCACGTCTCAGATTATCACGCCGCTAGCTATGTTTCTTCATACCGTAAAGCAATCGGTTACAATATGAAAATTGATAATTTCGAAGTAATCAGTCCCCTTTGGTGGTACATGGAGGAAACTCTGTAATGTCGCAGTGTTCCATCCACCATGAAATTGAGTCAAGCCTGAGTGCGCGCGCGCCCGGACAACCCGCGTTTTGTTTTCCTTTACATTTACGACTATTGTGCTTGTTGTGATGCGATGTTGCAAGTATTGCAAGATCGTGTACGAAATTTTATTTGTTAAAATACAAACACACGCGAAAATACTCTTACAAGTCAGGTGTAAATAAAAAACAGAACCGTCATGGTTATAATACTTTATGGCATAAAGGGCAACCAATGAGTTGATACACTTTCAGTCGAAATAGGTATGCCAAGATAAAACTGATAGAACCGTCGAAAAGATAAACAGGTGGAATAATCCACGGATGTGACGATCTTTGTCCGTCTACAAACACCTTGTTTACATTGTTCATAGAGTTTGCAAGATCCGCCGATTTTTCGGATCCGGATATTTCGGATCTTAAGATTTGCCGGATCCGGATATTTCGGATAAAACGGATCCGTGTTGAAAAGGTCACTTTTTATAGGGGTTTCGTCAAATCAAAGCTGCTGTTACCAAAATAAAATAATTTAAACTCACAAAACGACATAAATATAGTCTATTTTTGCTTCATTTACTTTTTAGACGAACTTTTAACATACTATTGTGTCGTTTAACTTCGAACTCGCGTAAATCGATTCGGTTTTAAGGATGATTATACAAAAAAAGCAGAATGGGTTTACCCGAGTTTGAAGTTGAGCGACACAATTAATGTCACTCCCATTGTACAGGTACAGCATATAACATTAAACAGTAGGCCAATATTTTTGTTGTGTACATAAGCTAATGCAGGGTAATTTAATGTTGTCACTAATATCTCTGTTTTACTGGGGCGTCTATCCGTAACCATAGCCAATAAATACATCCATGCGAAATTGCAGATGTAGGAAAAAAGATAAAATAATATAATTTTATTGCGTTACACGTATTAGACGTGTTACACATATTTAGTTATCGTGTACAATTTTCAATTGTTTTTCTGAACTTATATGCAAAAGTCATTTGATATTTGCCAGTCGCTTTTCAGTGAAGCTCTAGTCGTGTCGCACCGCACCTCCAGTGTTTTGGGTGTCCATAGGCGGGAGTGATCGCTTACCATCAGGCGACCTGTCTGCTAGTTTGCCTCCCATCTTATTAAATACAAAAAAAATGGATCTGGATTCAGCTTATAAAATAATTACGTATATAATAATTATATTAATTACTTCCATGATCTCTAATTCATCATTAAGCTTAAAAACATCCATGGCAATCGTTTCTGCTTTATAAAAAAATAATAAGTTATCGTTATTCCTGCGGGATGCATCCAGTTAGAAACGAAAGCAGTTTTAAAAACAATGGTTTACTGTTAATTTTATTTAGTTTGTTAACATACAGTTTTATGGGTTCATCGCATGGCGTAATGTACTAAACCTAACCTAGCTTGATATTCTGAAGTATTTGAATTAAATAAATGTGAATAAACATTTTAGGCGACAAAATACAGGAAATAATTCATAAATTTCATTCGAAAATTCTTTCTGGCGTGGATAGATACCCATATTTAACGGATCCGTATTATCCGTTTTATCCGGATCCTATGGGACCTCGGATCCGGATCTCAAATTCAACGGATATCCGGATAATTCGGATATCCGGATATCCGGATCTCAAACCCTAATTGTTCAGTTAGAATTGTCGAAACTTATTGCAAGAACTATTGCGTTACTATTGAAACGAGTAATTCAATATCTGAAAGAAAAGAACAATACCTTTTTTAAATCCCGGGTACACATTTGACACATTACGCATTTAACAACGTATTTCGTTTTTATTTTATTATAGGGAATTCAACATTTGTAAGAGGACGTTATCGAATCGTTCGGCAGCTCGTAAATCAGGCACGATTGAGCCGTAAAGAGAGCCCGGCAATCACCAGCAGTTTCTCTTGCAATTTACTAAGTAAATACAGGAGATTAGCGATGTCAATCAAATGCACTTCAAAGATAATAACGAGATAAACCTTCGAACACGACTGAAACAACTGAGTAAACAAGTTTTCCAGAGTGGACTACGTACTTGAATAGAAATTTGCGGTGTATCACTCTTTATCATTATTGATAAAATAATCTTGACGTGACGGAGAAGGTTGTGTTATCAATGAGTTGCATGTCAGGTATCAGGTACAGTCATTGTTCAAATATGAACCTACTTGTAGAGCAAACGGGAATAATTATTATACATCAAATTTTTTTATTTATGTTATGTATCAGCACTAGGTAAAATATTTAATTTGGTCGATACTACACCGTTTGTTCGGTTAATGTGTGCTAACTAACGTATGTCGGCGAAAGTTCGTGGTACAAACCGGATGGGCGTGCTTCCTGCATACCAACCATTTGAATTTTCCACAATTGTAATAGAAAATTATAGTTTTTCGATAATAGACGCATAATTATAGTCAAAAAGTGGCCTGTGCAGCGTGAAAGCAGGTTTCGGTGATTACCGGGTGTTGACAAACTGCGGAACAATCGGACATTTTGTTGTGACGTTTTGGAGGCGATTTCACGGTTTCGCTTTCTTCGTTGCGTCAGCAAGGCCGTGGCTAATTGTCGCCGGGCACTGGGTGGTATAAGATCTGCTAATGTGAAGTCACATTAGCTTACGTGCCATTTCGTCGTAGGCAGGTATTGTTTGTTTTCAAAGACGTAACTAAAATGTACCTTTTGTATGTAACAAAATATGTGTAGGGAAACTTAATGATACTTTATTTATTTATTTAAACTTTATTGCACAAATAAAACAAAAATGTACAAATGGCGGACTTAATGCCTAATGGCGTTCTCTATCAGTCAACCATCGGGCCAAACAGAGACATGTAAAAATGGTGCAAGGAGAAGGAAAAATGACAATGGTAGAATTATCGAAAACAACTGATTAACTTCATAAAATACTTATATAATACATAAATATAAATATATACAATAAAAATAAATATACTTACTTATAATTGATATATATTCGCAAATATATATCAATACATTAATGATTATGATTTATATACTTTAATGATTTGTTGACAGAGATCACTGAAAGACACAAGGAGAATGAAATGAAAAATGAATTATGGTACCATATTTAAATATTGACACCACTCCCAAGTAAAAAGCATTGAAACCACTGCACCAATTTACACAAAGGGCCTGGCCGGACTGCCATGGTAAAATCGCCCCTGGCTAAATATGAAATATTGATATGCAGGATTATTCGTATTGTTACTACATGTACTACTACTGGATATTATGCCTCAAACTGTTTCCGTTTACGAAAAAAATTAAAAAAAAGAAATTTTGTTTTTTATTTTTTTCTTTAAAACCGCGTATCCGATTGAGTTGTTCTTTGGATATTTTATAGATATATTAGGGATACATCAATAAAAAAAAATTAACTTCCTGACTTTTTGTTAATGCATTTTTTTTTAATTTATGTTTTAAATATTTTTTTTTTACTACATACGAGTTAGCGACACCTACTATATTTTTATATAATAATCGCCATTTTATACTCTATTACATATATTTTTATCAAAAATATTAGTTTGGATCAACAATGTCAAAATAAGTTATTTATATATTACTAGTATTACCCTTTAGTACGTTGCTCCTGGAAAGTGATGTATGAAAATTTTGGCATAATTAATGGAAGATTTTTTTTTTTAATTGGGATATGTAGATTATAGGCCGAAGTTATTTTTCATCAACCCTCCCCACCCCTCCCCCCTCTGCGTCACCCCTCTACCCCCCCTTAAAGAACCGAAAATGCGATTTTTCTCGATTTCTGACAAAACCGATGAAGATACAGAAAAAGCGTGTAGGAACGAAGTAATCCTTAATAAATTTACTACAAATCTCTCATAAACACTTTAGTGCTAGCACTTATAGTTTTCGTGCAATCCGTCACGAAAGTTGCTCCTTTCTGCAATTTTCTTTAAAGAATATTAAAGTGTTGTCCCAAAATGCTTACGAAATTTGTTTGATACGACTAAAATATTGTAAACTCATGACTATAATAAAATTAAGGGGATAAATCACTACCATGGTTGGGACTTGAACTCACGGCTTCCGGATAGAAACTCGAGGGCTCTACCAACTGAGCCACCAAAAGCTCATCCCTAGTTTCTAGCGAATCTTTCAGCTTTCTACTATATGAATCAATGGTACCCCTAGCGTCATTTATCTATCAATCTAGAGGCCGTGAGTTCAAGTCCCGCCCATGGTAGTGATTTTTTTCCCCTGAAATTCATTCTGAGTTTATAATATTTTAGTACTATCAAACCGACGATTTCGTAAGCATTTAAGGAGAAAACTTATCATTCATTAAAGAAAATTGCAGAAAGGAGCAACTTTCGTGACGGATTGCGCGAAAACTATAAGTGCTAGCACTAAAGTGTTTATGAGAGATTTGTAGTAAATTTATTAAGGATTACTTCGTTCCTACACGCTTTTTCTGTATCTTCATCGGTTTTGTCAGAAATCGAGAAAAATCGCATTTTCGGTTCTTTAAGGGGGTAGAGGGGTGACGCAGAGGGGGAGGGGTGGGGAGGGTTGATGAAAAATAATTTCGGCCTATAATCTACATATCCCAATTAAAAAAAAATCTTCCATTAATTATGCCAAAATTTTCATACATCACTTTCCAGGAGCAACGTACTAAAGGGTAATACTAGTAATATATAAATAACTTATTTTGACATTGTTGATCCAAACTAATATTTTTGATAAAAATATATGTAATAGAGTATAAAATGGCGATTATTATATAAAAATATAGTAGGTGTCGCTAACTCGTATGTGGTAAAAAAAAAATATTTAAAACATAAATTAAAAAAAAATGTATTTAACAAAAAGTCAGGAAGTTAATTTTTTTTTTATTGATGTATCCCTAATATATCTATAAAATATCCAAAGAACAACTCAATCGGATACGCGGTTTTAAAGAAAAAATAAAAAACAAAATTTCTTTTTTTTTTTAATTTTTTTCGTAAACGGAAACAGTTTGAGGCATAATATCCAGTAGTAGTACATGTAGTAACAATACGAATAATCCTGCATATCAATATTTCATATTTAGCCAGGGGCGATTTTACCATGGCAGTCCGGCCAGGCCCTTTGGTACCTATTGACTATGGAGATAATTTGAGTCCCGGACAAAGAACATGGTACAGTTTTTATCCCAAAAATCATTAGGAAGTGAAAAGGGATGCGGAAGTTACTACCTATGGGGAAATTGAGGAAAGACTACCTTTTTTCGTCCTAAAAATGTATTCGGGTATAACAACTTACTACTGAAATCTGTTAGTCTGCAAGTAGTACTTAGTATACATATATGTAGTATGAATACACGTGACCTATTATTATGTCATGTTATGGTCACATCAAGCACTAAACTCGCGTGATCACGCGGATGTCCTTCACGCACGTGTTGAGAACATTGATGATACCCACAGATGTCATTTATACCATAGATCAAGCAAACGTATCTACTTAGCGTGTCAAATGAACTCAGTAAAATCCACTGAGTTGTCAGTCTTTAATCGCAGCTTGCAGCTTTCGGGCGTCGATTTTTGTAAGTTGAAGTGAACAAAAACAATGCCTAGTTACGTGATATTTAATTGCAACAACACAAAAATTATGAACACTCAACTCAAGGGCCTGAGACATATTTAAAATCACAGACAAGTAACAACTTGAGTAAAAAATCTGACACGCTCGGCCCCTCTACAAATAGATCAACTTGTTTCTTCTATCTAAATCTAGTTCTGTGATGACACCTATGAAAACATTCTGATAAATCATGACTCGACATTAGTCAAGATAAATTGAATAAAATTTTATTAACGACTACGTTTGATTGGTCTGACGTGTGTTGATCATTAGTTATGCGCTGAATGCTAAACTGAAACTTTCTATTTACATTCAATATTGAGTAAAAATAGTGATTTGCTATAACGAATTGCTGTTCTATTGTCTTTAAACAACTGAGATGTGTCATAACAGTTCTTTAAGTTGCGTGTTAATAAATCGGATGTGTCGGCAGCATGTTCTCCTTTGGCCGTGTAAAAACTTACACGTATTATTAAGTAATTACACGGTGTTCTTTAGTTCCAATTAACAGGTACGAAAAGCCACACACGGAGCTGCGTACGTGTACTTAGTTAAGTAGGATACTTAAAACTTTAAAAGTTAAGTCTTGACTAAAACAAGACTGTTTTCATATCCGTAGTTTAGTTCAAATTAATACTTATATGAATAAAGTAATTGTTGATTACTTACTTATTAATACTTAATGATCCAAGATGCCATTCAGTTAATATCACTTATGTCTTATAAGTATAAAATAATTAAAATTATTAATAATACCAAAATGAGGAATATGAGAATGTTCTTGTTTAAATGAGTAGGTATTGTAAATGATCAGCAGCACTTCTCACTAGAAGGTTCAATGTCTGGTTTGATTTGGTTTCTTAGCGCCGAGAGAGTCGTACCGCCTTTTATGGGCAAATCATTCTAATTAGTACTTTCCTCTTGCCATGAATAGCAGTACAAATTGATCGTGTGGTGATAGCTCTTATAATGTCGATATGATAAGTGATTTTGGATTTCACTAAGTTAGCCGTTACTTAAAAATAATTATTGTATAAATGTTATACATATAACAAATGTTATACATATAACATTTATAATAGCACTTTGTCCGAAATCTAGTCCTAGTTCGCTACAATTAACCCCTAATGATAATAGGTAGAACCCGTGGGATATGTTATATGTACTACTATCTAGCCCAAACAAAGCTACAACGTCAAAAGGTTTGTTAACTGCATTTTCATCTTACCTTTTTATTGCTCGGCCTACAAATCGTTATGACAGTTCTTAAAAATAAACTAATTTGACTAGTAGGAAAGTAGCCCATTACAATGCTGAGGTACTTAGGACAAACGAGACCTACAAATCTTGATTCTTTATCAATCAATAACAGAATACACAAGAGTTAAAAACTTGAAACATTTACAGACCATTTACGTATTAGTTAACAAATTAGTCGAGGTTGCTATCAACAAACATAATACACACAAGACGTTTCGTGACGGCTACAACAACAGTCCGTAAATTGCCGTACAAAAAAATAGGAAACGTATTATATTCGACCATGTCAGTGCAAAAACTCCTGTAATAGAATAGAACTACGAGATCGAGACAAAAAGTGAACCAGTGCAATTACTAAACAATTTGAGATATTAACCGGGCGTGGCAATAGCGTGGCGGTGGAAAAATCACTTATGATTAGGGGTTAGATATAAAACTACACAATAGCTGGCATATCAAATGATGCTGTGTATGTTCAGATTCGATCATGAGTCGTCATTATTCCATCACAGAATGACATCAGATATGAATAAAAACAAATAACGTGACGGGGTATAAGAATCAAGAAAATAGCAAGCAAACCCTGATCCCTATAAGTCGGATTCGCCGACTCTAGTGCCACAGTGAAACTGCAATAAACTAGAATGTCCACTCGTCCACTCCACTCGTTGTCGAAATACTTAGTGACTGTTAATTAACTTAATTTTTAAGTTGTCCTGCACCCATTAATTATTTTTCAATAACAGACAAACATTTTTTATTTATCAAAATGTGCCATCCAATAGTCGTTCCGAGTTAAATCTTGTTAGTTGCTGATATCGATAATATCTAACCGAGAAGAATTAAGTAGCGAAACTGTGGTGAAATTGGTGATAATTCGTTCGGCAATCAGTTGACACTTGCAAGGCAAAAATAAAAGAAGGAGCAACGTGATTCAATCGAGCGTTACGAGCTTTCACTCTCCGACTTGTCCGTTCGGACAAGGTTCATTTTCAAAACTAATAAAAACAGTATACAACTAAGTAACCAGAATAAAGTAAACAGTAATAAATAATGGAAAGTTGTTTAGATTACAGCTTTACAAAAAAAAGAATAGATATTAAAAAAAATAGCAACAACCTTTGTAGTGTTATCCCTTTTTAAATCAAATTACGTGAGAAAACGAGATGACACTATTGTAATTTTGTAATAATTACAATGCTATCTTTTAATTACGACTCTTTTTTGCCAGAGTGTAGAAGCCTAAGTTAAAAATTGCAAGCGTTTGTAATTGGGTTTGAAGTTGAAGGGGACATTTTCAGGAATTGCCATGTCAGTTTTTTTTTACTTTGAATAAAAGTTATGTGCATAAACAATAGCCAGAGAGATGTGTGATAATGAAATATGAATAACGAATACCGTTTGTAAACTTAGTTGCAATACAAGTAGCTCACGCATACGGAACAGCGCATACCTGTGAACAGCAGAGCGTGCGTTCGCGCTCCGCCCAAATAGCTATGCATGAAACTAAACCGTATCCAGCACGTCTATCACGAGGTGGTATATGAAATTTATGGTAGCGACTACGTGAAGTTGCTCTTATTTTCTTGCTCTCGCACCACAATATGAGACCCAGCGAGATGAAACTATTCAGTAACATAAAAAAGTCAGCTGGCGGTAACCTAATCGTAGTGCACATGTAATTTAAAGGGCCATATGTAAGTAGTGTAAGTTCTTAATAAAAAACGGCTTACAATACACGTGCCTACGCACGCACGCGTAATATACCTACTATTTTAAGACGCGTACTAAATCTTTAATTCTTATTCTGAGTGACGAATGACTGAGTTCTAGCTCTTTTTTTAACGAGATGAATTGCTGTCGCAAGTCCATCAGCCATCAACCAGTTGTGACTTATCTATAATATTCTAGACGCTATTCAATTGTCTCAACTTTTCAATGTCATTTTACACACTGGTTGCAATATTTCGCCAGCAAAGTAGTCTAGGATTTCAGTCAGGCAGGCAGAGATCATTATGCAACTATATTACAGTATTTTAGAGAGGTGTAAAGAGTGCAGTAGAGTCACCACAAAGATATATTGAAGCTTTCAAGGTAAGGTGATCAACAATATTTGAACATTATAATAGTGGCGCAAAGTAAAGGTAAGTACCTTGTGTTAGCCGTATCACGGAGATGCTGGTGACTAATAACTGCACATAGTGTATACATGTAGTCCTGTTTAATTTTAACCCTAAATCAAAACGCGTCTGGTGATTTGATTCATAGAGTATATTGAATAGTATGGTATAGAGTTATCAGTCAAGATTTTCGAATGCAGCGCCATCTATTATTAAGTTACGACAACTTTTCATGTGACTTTCCATGCCTAAAGGTTACTATTAGAACATGAAGCATGTGGACTCTTTAAACATGGAACGCCACATTTTTATGACGGGAATTCTAAATAGGTCATTCATCAATCAGTCACATTAATAAATTTTTGAACGCTAACCTTTTTGCCAAAAAAAGAGGACGTTAATAATATTTACAATTTAATACATGTAATTAGCCATAGAATGCCGTTCGCTAGTTTGCGGGTGGTACAGCGACATCTAGCGAAAGTTTTGGACATCAAAAAATGCTTACATTTTACGAAAACAAGTCATTACCTAGTTTGCGGACGTAACAGTGACATCTAGCGAACAACTTGCACTACGGCATATAATTGATTTTCACGCCCTCTATCGTTAATTTCCCTAAACATATCGAAAGTACATCGGATTTACTATTTCCTTTGACTGAAAACACCGTGATTTGAGTTCTGGTGCGTATCTGAAAGCCACTCGTAGATAACTACTCGGCACTCTCAGCAGTAACACGATATAAGATAAGCGGATTGACTCGTAGTCCGTCTCCTAATAAGGCAAGCATTTAGAGGTTCATTGTTTCAACTAAGTGCGTGGGCGACCGATTGTTGCACCCACCATCTGTTCAGCTGATGAATTGCAGCGTGCGAAACGAATTAATCACAATTCTACATGCGTGCTAGCACTACAACAATGGAATAGGCTTTGATAATGTGATTAATGGTATGTGTGAGAGATTTCTTATTGGTTATTAAATGCTGTCCGTCCGTATAGAGGAAAACGAATATGTGACACTTTCTGATCATAAATGTTAAAGTTGGTATAATAGGCACCCAATAAAATAATGACAGCCAAAATGATCACATATAATATTAGACCATATCCGTATTCTAGGTAATATGTTAATACACTAACCTACCTAACCTAACCTAACATATTAACTTGATGATTACGAGCAGAAAACCGTAATATATTTAGTTATATATAGGTAATTTAAGGAAGTATGCAGATGCATAGGCACAGTCTGCTGCAGAGAAAAGTAGACCCCCTTGCAAATTTGTATGGCAGGGGGTCTACTTTTCTCTGCAGCTGACTGTACGTACACTGTAGATGTTTTTGGACAGCAAACATGGTAGTTAAACGGTAATTTTGACTGTGCAAATTGTGAGTCGATTACGCCATAATTCGAGGTCTCGTGGGCATTGGGGCTACGCGACCAACCGGGCATCCGCCTGCTACGCTAGCGGTCAACAACATAAACAAAACGTCCTTAAAATAATAATAAACACAAGTACCTAACCAAACAGCACTCCACAACATAAACCAAATCTCATTTAAAAGGAAACCATAGCAACTATTAGGAAACCCTGTCTTTAGTAATTCCACTTAGCAATAAAGTTTTCAACGTGTCGGATTTGAAGATTAGGTAACAAATTCACACTCATAAGAATTCAATACTTGTATTTTGTACACACGCTATTCAAATTAGGACAGAATCAATTTTGTTTCTATGAGTCTATTATCGACTTCTTTTTAAGTATAGACACAACAATAAACAGTTAAAAATCTCTGACCGATTTGTCCCGGGTTGGCTTCAGATAAAATATTGACCTAGTGTCAGTCGGCGTAATGGTCGAGTCGAGATCAAGACGGCAATTTCGTGGGAGTCGACCGATGCTTCGGTTCCTTATCGGGTTTACTAGATGCAGTTATTTAAATTTATATGTTCGGTACATTTTTAACTTCGGAACGAATTGACCTTCGTGCTTACGTTATAGGATACAAACATATAAGGATTATAAGATTTATAATACCTCGAAAGGCAAAGCGAGAACTTCCATTGCATCATAAGTAATTATCGTAAAGCAAGAGCAAACATTATTGTTTATTTGGCTACGAAATATGATCGATAAATAATTATTCTTAGAACTTACAGTTATACATACAACATACAATTTACAATACTAAACTTGTCCAAAATTTAATAAAAATGTTGGAGGTACGGTCTTTGTAGATCTGCCAGATGCGTGTCATCGGAGATGGAATCAGTATGCGATTTTTTATGGACCTAAAATACTCCTAACGAGCAAGACCCTGATGGTACGGGTAAAGACGGTTCATTAGGTATAATGACATCACCGTCTTTCTGTTCCATGTTTGAGATATGTTCGTTATATATATTTTACCCATAAGCAATCTATCGACCCAAATAAAGTGTCTAATCCATAAGTAGAAATGTGTAGGTACCTACATGGAAAGTTCCCTCTCTAATGGCATGTTATGAAAAAGTTGATAATAGAGGATGTTGTCATCGACATTCATAAATCATCCGCATCAGTCGCGACCCAATCATTATTGGTAATCTGTTGCCGATTGGGACAATATGAGTCTGGAATATTTCGATATCACATCAGGCCTATAGAGATACAGTATCAGGAATATTGGTCTCTATGCGAGGTTGACTGTTCTTATATTTGGTTAAAAGCGCACAATGTCCAGTACAAATAAATTAAGGTTAATGTTATTCACACGAATGTGCGCAATATGGAAGTTACCAGAATGCCCTTTGCAGGCTTTGCACTAAGCGATTTGGCACAAATGTGGTGTTGTTGGATTCGCATCAGCCTGAAGAGAGATGTAGGTATCAGCACCATAAATTGTACTTGAATCACAGTCATGTCAGACAGAAAAAGGAGGCATGGGTGTGAAGTTTTGTTTCAGAAAAGCGAAATACGAAAATCAAGTATGGTGATGACGAGGAGCTGGCTGTGGCTCCAGAGTTCGAGCTGTGAGAATAGCGTATGCGATATTCCTAGCTGGCTGGAAATGGTCCTTACAGATCTCAGATTACGCTGCCAAGCTCTAAAAGACCTGGTCTGTGTCCTGTCCGATCTCATGCAGCGTATTAGGTGTCCAATTAGAGCCAATTGGTTCTTCTGAGTTGCCGAGAAAAGTAAAGGTATAAACAATCGAGAAGATTTAATTACTTTTAAAATTATATTAATTTGTCGTCGCCTGTCGGGACCGGGACTGAGAGTCATTTTGGAAGCATTAGAAACTACGCGGCATCGGCACGGTCGCGGTCGGGCGGACGGCATGCGCGCACGCATACGCAATGAGTCCAAGCGGTAATTCGCTGCAATGGCCGCTCTCGCGCGGCAAACGAGGCCACTAAGTTAGCGATATACCTATGCCTAATTGCCTACGAAATATTATCATACTATGTATATATAAATACTATTTGGAAGCAAAGGGAATGTTGCCTTGAACTCCATCAAGAATATAACAGTCTAAAATCATAACCAAAATCCAAGCAGAGCAGATACAATTAAGATTGAAGCCGTTAACGGTGTTAGTAAAATCTTTATAAAATTTTAAATTATGATGAAATATTTTAGAAACATCTAATAGGTACGTATTTTTATGATTAACATTTTCTAAAATTATGAAATTCATAAACTTTTCCACATTGTTTTTGAAAATTCTATATAAGTAACAAAATAAGTATTTATATTTTTTACTTAATTCCATCTTCGTGTTACTTTACGTCGCGAGTTTTTTAAGGTTCATATGTGATGTCCGCGTGTCGAATGGCTAATAATACTTAGTTAAATAGACATCATGAATAAAATAAATACCATAGGACATTCTTACACAGATCTACTACTAATTAAGTCCCACGAAAAAGCTCAATAAGGCTTGTAATGTTGGAACTTGAACAAAAATATATAAATACAGTATATATACTTAGAAAGTACCCAAGACTTGAATATAATAGTATAACATTTTATGTGAGTATTAATTCGTTTTAATCCATAGGTAACCCTATCGCCGGACGCCGCGCACGTGCGGCTCGTTTCTTTGTAAGAATTTTGTAGGTATTTAAAAAGGCGGTATTTCGTAAACATCAAAGCAGTGAGCCTTCTGTACTTGTACTATTATATATTCTGTGCTTCGTGTTGCAGTGGACAAACACTTAGTGATAAATAATCAACTATTAAAGGTACCATTTATCTACGACTATTCACTGAATAATATCAAAGTGAAAATAAATTATTAAAAATTCAAATAATCGGACAGATTATTTGCTCGGTCGCCATTTTCAAGGCCCGAGTGTCCCGACCGCGATCACCGAGTCGTCCGTCACGCTGCACCGGCCTTGCATTCAGTGCAACCGTCACACGACTCGTTTCCAAAACGTTATTCAACCACATACATAAAATCCGAACTCATTATGTTATGCAAAACGTATGCACAATTTGTAAAAATAATTACAACAACGTAAAATTAATCACGCTAGGGAAACGGCTGCCTAATTTTCCAGAAACACACTTAATCATTATGGACACAGTTGGTTGTGTAGCGCCAATTACAGTTAGTTACATACAACTTCACTTCAGTCCCAATTTCATTGTGAAATCAACTAGCGATCATTTGTTGTTCGATATGGCTACATCATTTTGCTATAGAAAATGTCTCAATTTTCTAATTTAATATAATTAACGTCAAGCCACCACGTCATCAAAGGCATGAGCTAAATATATCAGATTAGAATAGAAAGTTGAATACAAATCAAGGAAACGATATAAACGTAACGTGGTATTACTCAACTAACACAAGTAGATTACGTTGGAAACAGAATACAGCATCTAGTGTGAAACATGGGTTTATTACAAGAACGAATCGAGCCGAGCCGCCGACACGGGCGGAGATAACATCCACATGCTACTGAAGTACTGACGTCCAAGACGACGATGAGCAGTGCTATCAGAGCTTCAAGCATAAGTCAGTCTTTCCATTCCACTTAAGGTTCTTAATGGCTGTCCTCAAGTGGAAATCGTTTCCTAAATAGTATAGACAGAAAAGAGGCATATAGATAGGTATTAGGTAAGTATATATATATGAGTCAGTAATAGTTTTACGTTTGGCTGGGTCTCTGCATTCTTCTCAATTCTTTACATGTCTTAAGTAATTATTACTTAAATGAGCTTATTATTCAATGAAATGCATCTACTAAGGGACAGATGGCCGCATTTTTTTTTTTTAATTCGTCATGTGACATCATAAACAAAATGTGTCAATGTAGCTGGTATGGTACGGTTAACGCACTAACGGAACTAATGAGGCCAACCCTCCGACAAGAGAAGTCTTGCACGCCGCTGCCATTTCTGGCAGCATTCGTGTCAACTCAACTCGATCCTGTATCTTTATCATGACACCAGGAATCTCTTTCCATTAGTTATACCAGTTATTACTTAATCAAAAGCGTTGAAAACTGAAAAGTGTCACAGATATAAGGTTGAGGGGCTCAGAGAGCACAAAAGATAAACGATATCTCTTTCGGCACGTTCAAGTGGGTCGGGCGGCACACGGTACTTAACAGAAGTTCGACAACGTTATAGCCTAGAAACTACACTTAGAAGAGTTTTAAGTGTAGGCGCGAACAATACAGTGAATCATCGCAGCTGTGAATGAAGCCCGTATCTTTGCCCCGGTGTATCGAGCCAGAAATAGAATGTCTGTTGTTGTTCTGCAACGAGTAAAATGGCTGTTTCTTTTAACGGTTATACGCATTTTGTAGGTAACCCAACAATTGTAGACAGTGGTAAACAATCGACTAAACAACAACTAGGCAAATAATATTCGTGAAAAAATGCATTATTAATAAGGAAGCGCCACCAGAACTAAGCATTTAGGTCAATTAGAAACATGTTTATGGCTCTATACCGTTTTTAGCATGTTTCTTGCACCTCCCACAGACGCAGTTACTATTAACTCGGGCTTGCTTAAATAAAACTAAACTATTTACGTTCGTTAACAACATGCACGTGTTCATTAAACATAACTGTTTCTAAAATGTCAACACAACAGGGTGTACGTGCACAATGTGCACATGGTAACGATGAAAATAAAGCTCTCCTATTCCAGTTATTCTACACTGCAAGATGCTACAGAACCGGCTTGCGCTGAAGTGCAGCTTCTAGGAAGTACGATGGTGAGATATCTATCATACGTCTTGGTGACACTTCAAAGAATGGCAATCGATTGTTCCGTGAGTGGGACACTTTCACTGAAGGCCTCGCTCACGCCTCTTAATTCAACTCCATGAGATCCAGTTCTGTATCCGTATAGACACTCGTATTAAAATCTATCTGCAGAATACATTTATTCCGATACCTACACATTTACACGTTTCATAGATAAACTTCAACACATTATTTGTCTGACACTGCTTTATACATACATATTTCAAATATTTCTAACTTGAATTACGCTTTTACGCTAGTTAGTCTGATTGTGTAAACAATAACATTCAAATTCGCATATTATGTTTAACGACATCAAACATTCATTTTTCTTCTTCGATTTACTAAAAATCTGAAAATAGTTCATTTAATGTTTTTGTTTCAAGTACTATAGGACAACACTAGGGTAACAAATTAACAATATACTCGTAGCTTACTAAATCCGTTAATTTCAATCAAAACAACAAATTAAATAATCACTAAAACTACCACATAAAGAATAAGAAGAGATAGTACGGAAAAATATTCAAAATCATAAATTGAAACCATACGTTTGCAACCAAACGGATTGGAACTGCTTTAAAATAAATAACGTATTATAAATAAAAATTAATTAAATCCAGTAACAGCAGACAAGGTGTGCAGGCAAGTATTTTCCAACGAACTAATTAAACCACGACGAAACCTGAGCCCGCAGTGTCGTGTAGCAAGCAATATGACATACGAAACGACGTCAGACACGCTGGGCCTCGGCCAGCTCGCTTCACCAGCTCTGGTTACTTGTGGTTCCATAATGGAGGTTTTGTTTAACCTGTATTAGCTTTCTATCTCCTTCCTTTTATCGGATTTCGCTTTAATATCTGAACATTGACTAAGCGTTTAATAACTCTTGTAAAAAAAACAGTTTTGGCAAAATGGTAAATATCACAGAAAATTATAAGCCATTTTTTTATTTCAAAGATTCTCTGAATAACGACAGCTTAAGAATATTTGCGTACCCACTCGAGCCCGACGTTAACGCACTAAGACTAGAAAGATTGCATCCGCGGCATGACTTGGAATTCTAGATTTTTTTTATTTGTTAGAATTATTTTCAAGCAATTGTAAATTACGAAATGAAAATTCGATTAAACTGTTGACATAATTTGTGGTAGAAGGCGGATGCGGCGGCGGAAACGACGACACGGTCCAGGGAGCCCGCGGACCATGGGGTGACGTCACCGAGCACCGCAGACGGATATTCACCATACTGAACCAAACTGGTATTATTATAGCACTCCATAATAAAGCCACTTTTAAAATTAAATCCAACCGCCTGTATCCCGTTTACGATATATTCTTTAAGAAATTAATTGGTTGTATTTGATTTCCATTTTATAAAATTAGATTAGGATCAGGGATGATTTAATAAGATTTTTTATGTCAAATCATCGACTTTAATCATGAGTAGCTAATTTATCTGTAATGTACTACCCAGAGTACCCAGCCATCTTACTTGTGTATCTATTTAACACGATCGATGCCGGCGACACAGCAGTTGTGTCCAAAACGTTCCTATTTCTATACCACTGGTATAGGAGTAAGAAGTAGTGACTACTGGCATAGTTTAGGCTTTTAGTAAAAATGTTCCGGGGACGAATGTGTTAAAATCAAGGCGACCAGTTTCTTAATTTATTTCTTAATTCGTTATTTTCTGGACTAGGTAACAAACATAAGCATCGGTACTTATTAGTTATTCCGTTAATGCCCAATTCACGGGCGTTACATGTTATTAGATTTGCTATCTTGCTATTACTTACACTTGTGTTAAGTTAAGATGCACCTAGACCTCAATTGTTACGTGCTCATGATCTTCATTAGAAATTGAATGTCAGCATATTAAGTAAATATATCACATGCAAAGTATTTAGATGCTGGTGTTAATTATCTAATTAGAATCGTGTGACTTAATCGCGGCAACCAAGTTGAAAAAAGTAGAAAGTTCGTTGAGAGTGGCATCCGAGGCTCGTAGTATCGAATTCAAATCACGAATCCGCCCCGTTCGCGAATGTGTCGCAGCACGCGAACAATGATCTGATCTGTATGATACCTCAATTAGAAACACGTAATACATCGTAAAATTTAGAAAATACATTGCACAATGTGAAACGTTACTTTCTCAGTTAGTTTCCGGATTATTCGATATCGGCGCTTAATAATGCACTGAATAATATTCATAGTTCTATTATATAGAAACAATAATTTTTAAGAAAAAAAAACCGTCGCCTTTCGGGTTCTGGTGAAAGCTACTTGCGAATGTTGGATTATGTAGAAATGTGTAAGTATTTTTTAAAACTGCTTTTAATGCTTTAATTATTAGATGGCAACACAAATGAATACACGTATAACGTTAAGGTTTGAGGAGTTTCCTCAATTCCTCATGAATCCGATTATATTATAAGAAATCGAAGCTTGACAAACTTTGACTTCAAAATTTATGCTTAACAAACATAACTAAATAAATGTCACTGTTCTGAACTTAAATGCATGCTTTTCTTACAAAAATACCAAAGTCACTTTGAGTGTGCCGTTCAGGTTTGAGGAGTTTGGTTCTGGCCATCATCAGCAGTTCCACTGCACCAAATGTCACTGTTCTGAACGAAAGTGCATGCTGTTCTTATAAAAATACCAAAGTCACTATAAGCGTGCCGTTCAGATTTGAGGAGTTCGGTTCTGACCATCATCAGAAATTCCACTGCACCAAATGTCACTGTTCTGGACGAAAGTGCATGCTGTTCTTATAAAAATGGCAATGTCACTATAAGCGTGCCGTTCAGATTTGAGGAGTTTGGTTCTGGCCATCATCAGCAGTTCCACTGCACCAAATGTCACTGTTCTGGACGAAAGTGCATGCTGTTCTTATAAAAATACCAAAGTCACTATAAGCGTGCCGTTCAGATTTGAGGAGTTCGGTTCTGACCATCATCAGAAATTCCACTGCACCAAATGTCACTGTTCTGGACGAAAGTGCATGCTGTTCTTATAAAAATGGCAAAGTCACTATAAGCGTGCCGTTCAGATTTGAGGAGTTTGGTTCTGGCCATCATCAGCAGTTCCACTGCACCAAATGTCACTGTTCTGGACGAAAGTGCATGCTGTTCTTATAAAAATACCAAAGTCACTATAAGCGTGCCGTTCAGATTTGAGGAGTTCGGTTCTGACCATCATCAGAAATTCCACTGCACCAAATGTCACTGTTCTGGACGAAAGTGCATGCTGTTCGTATAAAAATACCAAAGTCACTATAAGCGTGCCGTTCAGATTTGAAGAGTTCCGTTCTGGCCATCATCAGCAGTTCCACTGCACCAAATGTCACTGTTCCGTACCTAAATGCATGCTGTTCCTTTAAAAACACAAAAATCACCATATGTATGCCTTTCAGATTTGAGGAGTTCCCTCGATTTCTCCAGGATCCCATCATCAGAACTGGGTTCTGAGAAAAATGGGACCAATCTGTATGCATATACATTCAATCAAAAAAAAATTTTCAAAATCGGTCCAGTAACGACGGAGATATCGAGGAACAAACATAAAAAATAAAAATAAAAAAAAAAAAAAAAAAAACATACAGACGACTTGATAACCGTCCTTCTTGAGATATGAGGCGACGGTTAAAAAAGTGAGTTCAACTACAGCTATTAGAGCACTTGATTCGATAAATAACCTTGCGTGACCGATAATGTCAATCAATCAGACACTTGAGCAGTTAAATCATGCACTTACGTGTTACCGAGCCTATTGCATGCATACGCATGAGAGAATAGTAAGAGGAATCAGGAAGCAAGCTTTATGTGCCTTGCTTAAACAAAGCAATCGGAACGACAAATCACAGAACGGAAATTGAGCGCTCCAGTTGCGAGAGATTAGAAAATCTTCAATATAGTGTCACACTTTTCATATGGCTGATATGGCTCATATCATAAAGCCAATAAATGAATATAATATATATGACTAGAAGATTTCACCCTAGTGCGTTGTAAGACTTGTCAGGCTAGGTATGGTATACCGCTGTGACTTACGCCCGCTGTTAACAATAAATATCAGTTACCTACAATGATAGATCGCTGGTGAATTGAACAACATTGCCCGTTTCCGGTTCGAGTTGGTACTATTTAGAGGACCAACAAATTTCATTCGGTACGTTTAGATGAGATAACACTAAAAAATATTCCTTACGTGTACACTCAAATATGGCAAATTGATTAGGGCAAGTCGAAGATCAAACAGTTTAACATCTATTATATCTAACATAACTATCAGACATTTGTACCTATCTACAATTGTATAAAGTTTACAAACGGTATTTATGGTCTCCTGACATAAATATTACTCCTGCTGTGACTGATGGTGACTATATGTATATTGTAGGATAGAATCCTCCACACAGATTCTTAATCTGAAATCATATAAGTAGTAATATTTGTGGTAATGTAGAATTTCAATTTTGCAATAAATGTAGGTAGTAGGTGATAATGATGTATAGTAACACACCGTGAAGCGGGGAAGCCGGGCCACTAACCTAACCCATTTAAAGCCGTGGGTCGTAATTCAATTACCAGTGTGACGCACGGTCAATCCAATCGTAACACACTTGTAGGGAATATTACGGGCTTGGTTTTACAACAACTACCCGCGGGGTGACGGGTTAAGAATGTCACCACCCCCCTTCGTCCCGTATACATCGTAGAAGTCGCCTGTAGGATATGTTATGTCATGCGGTATGGGCAATGGGCTGGGACCGCTGGGAGCCTTTTTTTTTTTTTTTTTTTTAACGTTGGGTAAATGCATTTACGCATGCCACCTTGTCCGGGGGACCAGTGGCGATGACGGACTAACCAATGTAGGACTACCGTCTAAAACCACCAACGAATTCCGTCTCCGCCTTGGGTGGAGTGTCGCAGGGTCACTATAAGCATTCCACCACGTACACCCCGGCGGGCGGCCTACTGGCCGCATGCAGTTTGGGCGCCAGTTGGGCAGGCACCCCCATTCGCGTGGGCGTTTAGGCACGGGTACTCCCCCGGAGCACCGCGCAGCCCATTACGGCGGAGGCATCAGGTGCGCGTAGCGCCTGGCTCTGCCGCCAGCCCGTCGACGGCGGAGTGGGTGCGCGTCAGGGTCGTTCTCGCGCGCACGTTCCGCTGTCTCCTTCTGCGACATAACATAATGGCTGAAGGAGACCATCGCCGTCCATGCCTCCTCGCTGTCAAGCATAGACTTCACAATGCTCTGCAGTGAGAGGTCTGTACCTATTATTGCCTGGAGGCTGGCCCGCTGGGGCCCCCATGCAGGGCACTCTTCGAGAACATGACGGGGCGCATCTACTAATGCGCCACACTCATGACACATGGGGGATTCTTCCCTCTCTATTCGGTGCAGGTATTTACCAAAAGACCCATGGCCAGTAAGTATCTGCACCATGTGGAAAGTTAGCGTGCCTTGCTTCCTTCCTACCCAGCGTTCCAGGTGCGCTGGACCGCTGGGAGCCTGTCACTTCACTGCTCACTGCAGTATCACAATTTCGTTTTCAACCCCTTAATAATTGTCAAAAATGACATTAAAACTTGAGCATTTTCATGTGTTCTGCCTATCCCGTTAGGGATTACAGGCGTGAGTTTATGTACTTATAGTATCAAAGTATTACCATAGCAGTTACGAAACAATGACTTCGCTCACATGTGATGTGAGTAGGACATTAAGCACGTGTCTCAAGAGTCTCAACTACTTAAGTAGGTACTTAGTTATACAGAAGAACTAAAGTGCCACAAAAGCTAATGAAAATAATTCTGTTTTATAATTTCGTGTACCTACCTGCCTACTGTTTATAATATACCTACCCTGTGCAGTGCACATTTGCACAAACACAAGTTCAAAAAGGTAAGATAGCTCAGTTACTTTATATTTTGATGTTTACAAGGGTAACTTACATGCTTAACTGATTTATTTTTCTACCCATAACTGTGTAGAATAGATGCTTACCTGTAAAAAACAAATTACACACATTAGTAATGTAAGTCATAATAGTAGTAATTCCTCTCATATATAATTTTATTATGTCATGATTGTCTTACTCAATACGTATCACCATTAAGTTAGCTTAAATTGGTACAGAAATGTTAAGAACAGTCAATTCCAAAGTAGGTTACGCGGAATACGCGGCTTGTCAATATCTACATTCGTTTTTGAGGTAATGTTGAAATTACGGTAGATAATTTATTTTATAATAGCTTATTGTAAAGTTACCCAATGCTAGCACGTCCAGTTGTGGAAACTGGTAAAGTTAAAATTTATTTATTAATGAAATTATAAATAATATAAATAATCAGAACTGCTACTGCTGGGTACAGACCTCCCCTCATAAAAATAAAGAATGTCAGACGAATACATGTTAACATTTTGTTTCTAGTAGGTAAATAGGCCATCAATTTTATTGTGGTGTAAGATTTCTATTACGACTGCCAAATCCTGAAAAATTAGGAAATGATGATAGTCATTTATTACTAGGTCATTACTCTAGTGATCTCAGTTGCATCCCTAATAATCTTTATTGTAATCGGAAGAATTTTCTGATTTCATTGAATAGTAAGGTAAAACTAGGTCGTCTGATTAAGAATACTGAAAACTGCATTGCAAATTATAACATTTATAACTTCTTGAATCAATAGAAGAAAACGATGACTAATGGTTACTAATGGCTTTATTCTAATTCGGTTCTTTGGTGATGTTTACTTTCGAGAATGATATGAAGTATTTTTCTATGTTTGTGACAAATCTAGCCCATTGTAGAGCCATTACAAACTGAGCGTCCGGGCCATAAAACTTTTTTTTTAATCCTGCCAATTCAAAAACGAATAAAACGACGACCGGGTTGGCCAAACTTGTAGAAATCAATTATCAAATTCTGTAAAGCAAAGTCATTGTTCGTTGTACCAGAACGGTATCCTCGGTGCATTCAATCAATCGTGACCGCTACGCAAATGTCCACTCGACGTCCCTTCGCAACACAAATCGTTTGTTGACAAAATATCTAAGAACCAACCCACATAAATGCGTGATCTGTTCTGGAGATAAATAGAAACAATCAAACGAATAACCAAACAAACAGCCTCTAACCTTTATGCATAAATAACGCATAATAATGATATCCATTCCGTCGGTTATTCATGCAATGAAAGACAATAATATAACAGAAAATATTAGTATGGTAGAAATAATAGTTATATGTAATAGAAACTTTAATTTCTTACTTCCATTTAAGCCGTCTATTAAAAGTTGTAATTACTTTAATAGCATACAGTTATTAATAGGCAATATGCATGAAAATTTTAATGATTCCTAGAGCATCCATTATTTTAACAAGTATTCAGAGCGCAGACGCACTCTTAGCCTATTGACGAGGTAAATCGCTTCGTTGTCATGTATTCAGTACACCGCACGCTGTGAGGCATTTGACACTTTCTATTTCTGTTCAAACGTCAATCAGACGTGACTTGTGCTATACCGAATGACATAATTATACTCAGCGGGTTGAAATTCTCTTCCTATCGATATAATAGCTTCACGATTGTTGTGAAATTTATAGGAAAAGCAGAGTTAATGCGTCAGGTGTGCTATTACATACGAGGACGTGACTTTTATAGCAATAAAATGAGCATAACAAAATAACAAGTTCTTAACATTTATAACTGAATACGTATAATGTCTTCGTTTATGGTCTACAACGAATAAACCAAATCAGTCGTAATAGAGCCGTTGGCATAAATCTAGAAGAGCAGCAGGTCGTCGCTCGTTCTCACCGAACGCGCCGTAGATGGCAAGCAACCGCAGCCTGCGCGTGCGGTGTCAGTAGCGTTAGTCGGGATGGAAACGGATTCCGTGCAACGTGACTACGCGGATTCAGATATAAAATAATGTCCTACTTTAGTTAAGAGCTATTTTTAATTCTGCATCTTTAGAGGACTGAACCGCGCCTTATAAGACAGAACTATTTTAAAAATGACAGCAGTTACGATCCCATTATCGGTAATATCTGCATCATGCTGCAGCACACAAACACGCCAAAAAGGTAACAGGCGTTTTTACCGTCAAAGACTGATCATGTCAATGAGTTGACTGTTTACCTATAATAGATACCTACCACTCACTATAACGCAATAAGAATTGGACAAAATAAAAGAAACCTAGGAAATCGACCATAACATAATAAATGAACATTTAATTGCACATTTTATTGTACCAAGTCTTACAGGCGACGCAAAGATAATGTAATTTATTTACTTGTGTCATTTAGTCGAATAACAAGACGCTACTAATCGTGACTAGGAGCTTAACCATAGCCACTTACAATTTTCATTTCACGCAGACAAATCTCTTACAACAATAAATCCTCTATATTAATATTTGATAAGCAGATATTATCAAGTCACATCTAACTTAGTAGGTAAACCGATTCGTTTCAAAAGAGGTAGCATTAAGCAAACCGGTCTATCAGTTGCACTATAGTCTTTACAAAACAATGTTACAGTTGAAATTGTGTTGTTTATAAAGAGACTTGTTGCGTTCCAGATTTGATCGACCTTTGTGATCGGATTGGCTTTTGCAGCGTTTAATCAGCGGGTCCCTAATCGTGGGCGGAATCGACTACCGAGTCCTACTCTACCGAGCCAAGAGGTGCGGCTGATCTCGAGATAACAGGTAGAAAGCGCCGTTGAAACAACACCAACCGCGTTACGCGCGCTGAGCAAACTCGAAACGGAACGAACAAATATGGCACGGGACGATGAGTTCTTGTGTAACGTTTGACCGTATAAGCATGTGTGTATATATGTAACTAACTACAGTTATAACTTTATATAAATAAATACAATTCTAGTTTCCCCCGGAGATTTAAAAATAAATATTGAAATTACTACCCAACAACTTGACTATCAACACGACGGGTATTTATGGAGTCATTTGCGTTTTTTTAAATGTAAAATGTACTCGCTTAACCCTTAAATTTATATAAATGATATTTGCCCTATTTAACTTCTAACACTGATTTAGTATAAAAATCGATCTTAAATATTTTTTTTATTATTTTTCCCAGAGTCAGAAAACCACTGTCTATCACATATATTAATATCTCGTTAAAAGAAAAATTCATGCATTTAAGGGTTAATCAAAGCCAAATATTCAGTGCTTAAGCAAGTCTACATTGAGTTAGAGATAATAGGTTCCTATATTACCTATTATGCTATAGGGACCGATTAGCGGTGCGCTCACGCCAAGAGATCATTGTGGCTTCGTCCGCGGCGCAGAGGTCGTGGAATAAAGCGCGATTCGAAATCGACGACGTGCCCAATGTCAGAGCGCACAAGGTCGCCTCTCACGCTTGCCCGCCTCTACCTCTAGGTACAAAATAACTAGAAGCATTACAAGCAGTATACAATATACATAGGCTATACTGATAATACCTATTTTGATTGTTAACACACATCATCATCATCGTCATCATAAACATGAAGAATATGAAGCACAACAGAGATTTTAACAGTGAAACATCCTGTGGCAATCAAATCACAGTAATACCTAAGTAAACATAAAAATACGAAACATGGCTAAAAACACTCCCGACTAACTCAGCTTTCAAACAAAAATAAATCTAAATCTGTTCATCCGTTCGGGAGCTATGATGCCACAGACAGACACACACAGACAGACAAACAAACAGACAGACACGTCAAACTTATAACACCCCTTCGTTTTTGCGTCGGGATCGGGAGTTAAAAACAAAGGTTAAATATAACCAGTGTAGATAGATGTAACAGATATTGTACATATATGTTACACCTCAAATTAGTTATTTTAACATTTACTGCATGATCGCTAAGAGGGCTATTGCTACGTAGTTTTCTGGCAGTGAAGAACGGTGTTAGTCGATTATCGGTCAAACAAGCGTCTGGTGAAGTGTAAATAATCGATCACGTTTAGTGATTTCATATCGCGATTGGAGCCGCTGGTTTCCACGTGCCAGTCGTGGTTGCTAGTAGCAGTCTTGCATAAATACCAAAGGTAAATTACTTAACGTCATGTGTAACTATTAAGTACTTAACTACTTATGTGTATATAATCACATTTGACTTTGAAATATATTTCTTATCTCAAAGTGATCGGTGCAAGTCAGTAGCTATATGTCATTAACGTGTGATACAGCACGACCACGGATGATTTTATTTTTTCTGATGCGGTACAAATTCACGAAAAATAATGTACTTTTTTGTACATACGTTTAAAAAAATGTACCCTTATGGTTTCGGAGTTTCGACATAGGGGCCGTGGTCGTGCTAAGTAGGTACTCCCTGGCACGACCACACTATATTTAATGATTTTTTAAATTTCTGTTGCAGTACAAATTCACGAAAAAAATGTACTTTTTTGTACTTACCTTTTTAAAAAAAATACCCGCATGGCTTCGGAGTTTTGACATGGGCTGTGGTCGTGCTAGATAGGTACTCCCTGGCATGACCACACTATATAAATAATAAATAAATAAATAAATAAATATTATAGGACATTCTTACACAGATTGACTGAGGCCCACGGTAAGCTCAAGAAGGCTTGTGTTGTGGGTACTCAGCAACGATATATATAATATATAAATACTTATATACATAGAAAACATCCATGACTCAGGAACAAATATCTGTGCTCATCACACAAATAAATGCCCTTACCGGGATTCGAACTCGGGACCGCGGCGCAGCAGGCAGGGTCACTACCGACTGCGCCAGACCGGTCGATATTTATGGTTAATTTGATGGTCAAATGAATGCTAAACAAATGTTTTGAAATTGTACCATGTAAATTACTTCTAGCACGACCAGAACCCATGTCAAAGCTTAGAAACCATGCGGGTACTTTTTTTTAAAGGTAAGTACAAAAAAGTACTTTTTTTTCGTGAATTTGTACCACAACAGAAATTTAAAAAAACATTAAATATAGTGTGGTCGTGCCATTACCTAGCACGACCACGGCCCCTATGTTGAAACTCAAGGGTACATTTTTTTAAACGTAAGTACAAAAAAGTACATTTTTTTCGTGAATTTGTACCGCAACAGAATCAATAAAATCATCCCTGGTTGTGCTGTATAGTATCATACTCATTAACAAGGCAAAGGTATAAATATATATCTTGCCATTCTTCTTTATAATTTCATGTTGACAATCTATGCAAATTAAACATTCTAATCTAATCATGGCAGTTCGTATTAGATGACATTAATATAAAAGTATAACAGGTAGTCACAGATTGTATTATGAAATGAATCATTGATGGAAAAAAGCCTACTAGATTGACGACGGTAGGTAGATATGGTGAACAATGAACATGTATACCACAATGTGTAAAAATATTTTCCATGATATCATTATAAAGGAAAATGGTGACTCCGTTTGTATGGATAAGCGTTCGTCCACTAATAGTGGATATGGACCACTATCCTCTTAAATATGTAGGTTCTTAAATCGTGATTACATTCGTAAATCAATCATGTTTGACACATCACGCACACGTGTTATCAAAGGAGCGCTTTTTTACAACTTGTTATTTTTTCTCATAAAAAACAGTTACGAAATGACCTCGAAGTAGGCAGGTACATTAAGGTTTATTACTCTTTACAGCGTTATATTATATCGTATGTAATGATTTATTTACCTACTTAGAAACTAATACTTATTCGGTGACAAGCACTTTATTCCTAAGAGGATACGGTAGCGAAAATGCTAAAATGGAAAGGAGCCCCCCTTTCAACTTGGGAATTTTAGTTAAATATACAAGTGTTATTAACTAGAATTATCGAAAAAAAATTGTTCATTAAGAACAACTCAGTCAACAGATATTTCGAAAAAATCTTTAAAATCGAGGTTCCGCTCTCGACTCTTTCCTCCTTCAAAACTTAATCAATCGGAACGAAATTTGAGAATCTGAATAGCAATGAAATAATCTATGTCGGACTCGGACCGTTTGGCTTTTTTGGTTAATTGTTACCAATCTTGAGTATCACACTTTTTTTGCGCCACAATGAAAAAGGCCGTTTTTGGAAATTTTTGATCAGGGACCGGCCCGCTATCCCTTATACGGGGTTTTGTATGGGTATTTCGTTAGGCTTAACTTACCCTACCCTTTTGACGCGATACCCTTTCATTTTGCTTTTAAAGCCCTAACGAAAGCGCTTACCTAAAATAGCCCAATACCCTTTCAAAACCCTTATCATCGGCTCAGCCTAACGCCATAAGGGTGAGCCTTATATTGGGTTTTATTTGCTTTCCCTTATAGATCATATCGTGCGAGTTTAAATCCTGTACCTCGCTCATAAAGCACACATTACTCCGAACGAAATAACATACGATCGTTACCTATGGCGGCACTGTGTGTGATATTTGCGCGTTTCTGTTTAATGGAAACGGCTGTAGATAAAATAAGGTTCAATTTTCAATACCAAATACTTATAGTTATGATAGGCTCCTGCTTTGCTCGGGTGTAACACAGGCAAACGCTGCTTTTTAGGGTTCCGTAGTCAACTAGGAACCCTTATAGTTTCGCCATGTCTGTCTGTCCGTCCGTCCGTCCGCGGATAATCTCAGTAACCGTTAGCACTAGAAAGCTGAAATTTGGTCCCAATATGTATATCAAATCAATCACGCCAACAAAGTTCAAAAATAAAAAATGGCAAAAATGTTTTATTAGGGTACCTACCCCCCCATGTAAAGTGGGGGCTGATTTTTTTTTTCATTCCAACCACAACGTGTGATATATTGTTGGATAGGTATTTAAAAATGAATAAGGGTTTACTAAGATTGTTTTTTGATAATAATGATGTTTTCGGAAATAATCGCTCCTAAAGGAAAAAAAAGTGCGCCCCCCCCTCTAACTTTTGAACCATAAGTTTAAAAAATATGAAAAAAATCACAAAACTAGAACTTTATAACGACTTTCTAGGAAAATTGTTTTGAACTTGATAGGTTCAGTAGTTTTTGAGAAAAATATGAAAAACTTCGGAACCCTACACTGACCGTGGCCCGACACGCTCTTGGCCGGTTTTTTTTATCGGACTTGTCTTGATGAGTACCCGAAGTCTAGCTGATGCTGAACCCTGGCTGCACCTAGGAGAACTCGGGTTTAGTGTAACACAGGCAAACGCTGTTTTCGTCATCGGACTTGTCTTGATGAGTACTCGAGTGAGCAGTACCCGAAGTGCAGTTGATGCTGAACCCTGGCTGCACCTAGGGGAACTCGGGTTTAGTGTTACACAGGCAAACGCTGTTTTCGTCATCGGACTTGTCTTGATGAGTACTCGAGTGAGCAGTACCCGAAATCCACCTGATGCTGAACCCTGGCTGTACCTAGGGGAACTCGGGTTTAGTGTAACCCAGGCAAACGCTGTTTTCGTCATCGGACTTGTCTTGATGAGTACTCGAGCGAGCAGTACCCAAAGTCCAGCTGATGCTGAACTCTGGCTGCACCTATGGGAACTCGGGTTTAGTGTAACACAGGCAAACGCTGTTTTCGTCATCGGACTTGTCTTGATGAGTACTCGAGTAAGCAGTACCCGAAGTCCAGCTGATGCTGAACCCTGGCTGCATCTAGGAGAACTCGGGTTTAGTGTAACACAGGCAAACGCTGTTTTCGTCATCGGACTTGTCTTGATGAGTACTCGAGTGAGCAGTACCCAAAGTCCAGCTGATGCAGAACCCTGGCTGCACCTATGGGAACTCGGGTTTAGTGTAACACAGGCAAAAGCTGTTTTCGTCATCGGACTTGTCTTGATGAGTACTCGAGTGAGCAGTACCCGAAGTGCAGTTGATGCTGAACCCTGGCTGCACCTAGGGGAACTCGGGTTTAGTGTTACACAGGCAAACGCTGTTTTCGTCATCGGACTTGTCTTGATGAGTACTCGAGTGAGCAGTACCCGAAATCCAGCTGATGCTAAACCCTGGCTGCAGCTAGGGGAACTCGGGTTTAGTGTAACCCAGGCAAACGCTGTTTTCGTCATCGGACTTGTCTTGATGAGTACTCGAGCGAGCAGTACCCAAAGTCCAGCTGACGCTGAACTCTGGCTGCACCTATGGGAACTCGGGTTTAGTGTAACACAGGCAAACGCTGTTTTCGTCATCAGACTTGTCTTGATGAGTACTCGAGTGAGCAGTACCCGAAGTCCAGCTGATGCTGAACCCTGGCTGCATCTAGGAGAACTCGGGTTTAGTGTAACACAGGCAAACGCTGTTTTCGTCATCGGACTTGTCTTGATGAGTACTCGAGTGAGCAGTACCCAAAGTCGAGCTGATGCAGAACCCTGGCTGCACCTATGGGAACTCGGGTTTAGTGTAACACAGGCAAACGCTGTTTTCGACATCGGACTTGTCTTGATGAGTCCTCAAGTGAGCAGTACCCAAAGTCCAGCTGATGCTGAACTCTGGCTGCACCTAGTTGAATTCGGGTTTAGTGTAACACAACACAGGCAAACGCTGTTTTCGTCATCGGACTTGTCTTGAGTACTCGAGTGAGCAGTACCCAAAGTCCAGCTGATGCTGAACTCTGTTTGTACCTAGGGGAACTCGGGTTTAGTGTAACACAGGCAAACGCTGTTTTCGTCATCGGACTTGTCTTAATGAGTATTTGGGTGAGCTGTACCCAAGATAGAGCTGATGCTGAAACCTAGCTGTACCTAGGGGAACTCGGGTTTGGTGTAACATAGGCAAACGCTGTTTGCGTCATCGGACATGTCTTGACGAGGACTTGGGTGCGCAGTAGCCAAGACAGCGCTGTAGCTGAGCCCTGGCGGTATCTAGGGCAACTCTGGTTTCGGTACATTATAATATAGAAATATTTCATGCAATCTCAAGTTAGGCATAAAAACATAATATTAACTGAACAAAAATCTTACCAGAAGTGAATATTAACATCAAGTAGTTAGAACACATTTATTAATTTGCCATACATGAAACACTTTACTTGTGTCTAAAAAAATACGTATGTATATCCATTTGAATATCAAAATTAAGTACAGTCGATTTCACTAATAGTAACACAGGGAATAAAGAGAATACTGGAGTTCCAAGCGTCCATAGACTGCGGTAACTACTTACTATCAGACGCGCTGTATGCTTGATTTCCACCAGAAAAGTATTTCTGTTTCAAACGATCTTCATAGAATTCACAACAATCAACAGAAATAGTTTGACAGATTCTATGGTACTACTCAACTCAACCAAGTACCAGTCATAAAGACGAGTCTCAGATATTTCACGATGACAAAAACAGCGTTTACCTATGTTGCACGAAACCCGAGTTCCTCTAGGAATAGCCCGAGTTCAGCATCAGCTCTACCTTGGTTACTGCTCACTCAAGTACTCATCAATACAAGTCCGATGACAAAACAGCGTTTGCATTGTTTGCACGAAACCCAAGTTCCCTTAGGAATAGCCAGGGTTCAGCATCAGCTCTCTACCTTGGTTACTGCTCACTCAAGTACTCATCAATACAAATCCGATGACGAAAACAGCGTTTGCCTATGTTGCACGAAACCCGAGTTCCCCTAGGAATAGCCAGGGTTCAGCATCAGCTCTGCCCTGGTTACCTACTGCTCACTCAAGTACTCACCAAAACAAGTCCGATGACGAAAACAGCGCTTGCCTATGTTACACCAAACCCGCGTTCCCCTGGGAAAAGCCAGGGTTCAGCATCAGCTCTACCTTGGTTACTGCTCACTCAAGTACTCATCAAGACAAGTCCGATGACGAAAACAGCGTTTGCCTATGTTGCACGAAACCCGAGTTCCCTTAGGAATAGCCAGGGTTCAGCATCAGCTCTACCTTGGTTACTGCTTACTCAAGTACTCATCAATACAAGTCCGATGACGAAAACAGCGTTTGCCTATGTTGCACGAAACCCGAGTTCCCTTAGGAATAGCCAGGGTTCAGCATCAGCTCTACCTTGGTTACTGCTCACACAAGTACTCATCAAGACAAGTCCGATGACGAAAACAGCGCTTGCCTATGTTACCCCAAACCCGCGTTCCCCTGGGAAAAGCCAGGGTTCAGCATCAGCTCTACCTTGGTTACTGCTCACTCAAGTACTCATCAAGACAAGTCCGATGACGAAAACAGCGCTTGCCTATGTTACTCCAAACCCGCGTTCCCCTGGGAAAAGCCAGGGTTCAGCATCAGCTCTACCTTGGTTACTGCTCACTCAAGTACTCATCAAGACAAGTCCAATGACGAAAACAGCGTTTGCCTATGTTGCACGAAACCCGAGTTCCCTTAGGAATAGCCAGGGTTCAGCATCAGCTCTACCATGGTTACTGCTCACTCAAGTACTCATCAATACAAATCCGATGACGAAAACAGCGTTTGCCTATGTTGCACGAAACCCGAGTTCCCCTAGGAATAGCCAGGGTTCAGCATCAGCTCTGCCCTGGTTACTCCTCACTCAAGTACTCACCAAAACAAGTCCGATGACGAAAACAGCGCTTGCCTATGTTACTCCAAACCCGCGTTCCCCTAGCAATAGCCAGGGTTCAGGATCAGCTCTACTTTGGTTACTGCTCACACAAGTACTCATCAAGTCAAGTCCGATGACGAAAACAGCGCTTGCCTATGTTACTCCAAACCCGCGTTCCCCTGGGAAAAGCCAGGGTTCAGTATCAGCTCTACCTTGGTTACTGCTCACTCAAGTACTCATCAATACAAGTCCGATGATGAAAACAGCGTTTGCCTATGTTGCACGAAACCCGAGTTCCCTTAGGAATAGCCAGGGTTCAGCATCAGCTCTACCTTGGTTACTGCTCACACAAGTACTCATCAAGACAAGTCCGATGACGAAAACAGCGCTTGCCTATGTTACTCCAAACCCGCGTTCCCCTGGGAAAAGCCAGGGTTCAGCATCAGCTCTACCTTGGTTACTGCTCACTCAAGTACTCATCAATACAAGTCCGATGACGAAAACAGCGTTTGCCTATGTTGCACGAAACCCGAGTTCCCCTAGAAATAGCCAGGGTTCAGCATCAGCTCTACCTTGGTTACTGCTCACTCAAGTACTCATCAAAACAAGCCCGATGACGAAAACAGCGCTTGCCTATGTTAAACCAAACCCGCGTTCCCCTGGGAAAAGCCAGGGTTCAGCATCAGGTCTATCTTAGAAACTGCTCACCCAATTAACTCATCAAGGCGAGTTGGATGACGAAAACGGCTTATTTTTATGTTGGCAATTAACGTTTTCAATGTGTAATGATAATGGTTAATTGTATTGATTTTCGGCCAACACTGTATATTTACATGCATACATACATATTTACATATTTATATATTTATATTCATACATACATACCTACATACATTCATACGTACGAACATACATACTGATCTATGGGCGACGATGATCATTTACCATCAGGCGATCCATCAGTCCCTTGTCTCCCAGTTCATTAAAAATAATTTCTAACCGTGTTCTACTTCTATCCAACGAAAGCATGTTTCGTTGCAAAATTAAAAATGGGGCGCATAGTGCGGAGTGGCAACAGCGCATTTTCCTTCCTGTTCTTACACTAGCTTAGATTCATAATCCTGTCTCTTTCACGCAAGGCTCGACTACGCTTCAACAAAAGGGAAAGCCTTATAAATAGCGCTTAAAATAAGGGTAACCCTTATTAAAGGCTTGCAAGCCGTATCGGATAGCGGTAAGCCAATGCACAGGGCTAGCTTTATTGTTTTGCTAAGTTTTTTGTAAGGGCTAGTCAAATGAATGGGCTTGCAGTTCGAAAGGGAGAGTCTCTCGATTGGGTCGTCCTTACGTTAGGGATTCCCAATGAAAGGCTTGTAGCGCGGAAGGGGTTGTCCGGTCCCTGTTTTTGATTGGCTCTAGAATCTTTAAAAAGCAGAATATCAAAAAAATCAAAACGGTCCGACAGAGGTAAAAATAATAACAATCTGTGTTGAAAAAATCATTGCTCTATATTCAAAAACCAGGGAGGAAATAGTCGAGCGCGTTTGTATGGAGAATTGACCCCTACCGTATCGTCTTAAGTTTTGACAACAGTTTATAGTTCTAAAAAATAAGCTGGGTCTACAACCTTGGTTATGATTGGAAATCAAGCGCTACATAAATATGAATCGAGAAAAAAACGCAGAAGTGAAACCTACCCGACGAGTTGTGAATTCGATTTTGGCGTCGCGACAGAAGAAATCGCTCTAGCCAATCTAATCGAATGCAGACCGGAGCAAATTTAACACCAAAGATCACAAACAAACCACAAGAAGAGGAGAAATGCGTAGCTAACAAACTAAAAGTGAAAACATCGTAAGTCTAAGAACCTACCTATACATTAGACTAGCCTTTAGTGTGCTTAGTAGCAGATCTATTCCGTATTCAATATTCATACATACATAAACTATATACAGGTAAATTCTGGATTTTTGGTAACATGGTTGATCTGACAATAATTTATACACATTTCCTCACATTGTAACCAGAGTTTCACATTGTACAGTCGAGTTCATAAATATGTGCACATTTCTTCACCGTAACTCGTTCCAATAAGGTGAAAATCTGTACACATATTTATGAACTCGACTCCAGGTACAAATTATTTCTTAATTTTAGTTATAATAGCACAATTGACATTGTACTTGTACCTATATCATTAAATTAAGGGGTCCTACTGACGACCAGTTCGCCGGGCGGCTACGGCCGGCAGTTGGCCGGCGCTGTTACTTTTAACTTCTATTTAATTAGGTCTATAATTACCAAATCTACTTAACAATTTGTTAAATCCTATCAACAACCAAGGGCTCAACATAGACGGCTAAAAGACGGTGCTAAAGATGGATAAGGGACCCTTACCGAGTACCTACCTACCTAATAGGGTGGTCCGCATTTGTATGGAAGTAAAATAAATATGACTAATCCTTTCTCCACATGGTTCCCTTTGTTCTATTATGAATTAGTAGTTTATGTACCAAATTTTAACCCATTTGCTCATTATTTACAGGTCGCTCAAGATATATTTAAAATTGGATATCTCCTATATTAAAATAAAAACCGAAATAATTAAAACATTGCAAACTGCCCGGTTCATGTTTTATTTAGCTCTAATGACATAGGGAAAAATATAATTAAACCATTAAAATACCTCTATGTAAGATTTTTTCTTTAGTCAAGTTCATTTCATACATTTCAGTATGGCGTTATTGCTTTTTTTGAGCGACCTCTAAATAAAGTCTGATTGTTCTCAAAATTGGTTGACATGATTTTAATAAGTTTTCGTGTAGAAATAACCATGCACAGTGTGGGATCAGACCTCATTTTTTACCATGGTCTTTTTATTGTAAAAACCGGTAGCCTAGACCAAAACAATGCTATGACTAAAACTCCCGAATGTCAAATATGACTAGTTTACGAGAAATAATTTTTTGAAATTTAGGGCAAATGTACCCGAAAATTGACTAAAACTCAAAATATCCTGAGAACGGTATCGATTATCAAAAAACACTTTTAAGAGAACTTATAGAACTACCAATATACTATCGTATGGAATAATCAGCACGGTCCTAGCATCATTCATATCGGTATTAGAACCAAATTAGTAATTTTCGATATTGATTTTTTTTCTCGAAAGTTCCTGTATATTAGCATTTCTTTTATTTTTTTACTGAAAGATGATTAGCTTCCCTATATGCTATAATTTTTTCATTAAGCAATTCCATAGGATCTAGAAATTTGTCAGTCATATTTGACATTCGGGAGTTTTAGTCGTAGCATTGTTTTGGTCTAGGCTACCGGTTTTTACAATAAAAAGACCATGGTCAAAAATGAGGTCTGATCCCACACTGTGCCATGTGGAGCTCAAACAATAAAAAAAATTTTTTTTGGACCACCCTACTACCTAAGTACAAATGTCCTATTTATACAGCTCCTGGGATTTATCATGTGTACTTTGATAATCAAATGGTTCAGTAAGGGCAGCTACCGGATCCCATGATGCCATGCGAAAGGGGTCTCACAAGACCTTCCTTCGACTTCCCATTCGTATCCATACAGCTTGTATGGAATCAAAAACATTTTCCGGCTAGAATAGGGGCAAATCGAGAATAACTCTTCTCATTTGAATGAATGAATGAACGCTTTCATTTTCACATGTAATTTTTTAACCCCCCGACGCAAAAACGACGGGGTGTTATAAGTTTGACGTGTCTGTCTGTTTGTGTGTGTGTCTGTCTGTGGCATCGTAGCTCCCGGGAATGTTCTTAGCCATGTTTCATGAAAATCGGTCCACTATGTCGCAGTCCGGGTTTTTTATTTCAAAATTTTAATTTTGTGGTTAGTTATGCCAATCGTTTCCTATCCAGTAGCAATAGTTTACTAGGGGAACGGAAATGAAATAAAAACTGCAAATATCCACACGTTTTCCATACATTTACTATGGAAAACGAAACGTGTGGATTTGACTAATTAAATACCTTTTTATCTCGCTTATTCGTCTTTTTAATGATCATATTATAACACTGCTTTATAAATAATATTTTTTCTGTCACGTTCTCAGAAGCTCCTAAAAGGGTGTTTCAACTTTAGGAACAGATTTATTTTAAACCAAACACACCGGAAAATAAACATTTCATAGCGCTCACCTGTCACGATATGAAAAATAAACAATTAGAGAGTAGCTAACCGGTTTACTGAAATTATATGATGTAAATTGGTAAAAATTAAAGTGGGTAACTTTTCTTTAACAAATTTCTATGTTCTGTTTAGTCCGTTCATAATTTGTTCCTAAGTTTTTACCTAGTTTCTAATATGTTTTTTTTATTTGCCGATACAATATCTTATCTTACCGATCTATGTCAGAGATAGAAGATGACAGCTATCGGTTTAAATAAATAACTTAAAATGGAAAAGGAAGCAAGTAGGCAAAATCTAGACAAAGTTATCTGAAAACGAAAACACGCAACCCGTTTAGGTACTGCCTTATTATATATAATCTTCACCTCTTTATTATTTACTTACTATCTATTTGTAAATACTTTTCAAATGCAGGAGTATAAAAGTATCTTTTGTCAAGATGGTTAGCTTTTTTTGTGTACGTGACAAGAATGGATTAAAGAGAAATCACGAGTCAAACGTTTTAACTATGATTATATTTGGTCCTTTTAATAGAACTAGGTCGGTGAGGAAAATGAGGCACGGTGTTTACTAGGTGGCATTGTAGTTGGTAATAGTAATATAAAGGTGAATCTTCAAATACGACGTATATTGAAAGGCGTAGACGTGTTTGTGTAGTACACCTTTCGCAACTCGAGATAAAAGCGACATCGACATCTGGAAAACGAGAATCAGTGACACCTGTCGTTGCATTTTACTTGAGATAATAATAATTGGAAATCCTTGAAAAAATAGGGCATTGAAATAATGTGAAACAGTTATTCCAAAGACAGGTGCAACTACTAATTACATTGTAAATGTGTAACATTTATTGTCTCGGCATTTGTCAATTGGATACTATTTGTGATAAGTGTACGCTTACGCTGTTCCTATGATTCAAAGAACAGTAAGTTTTTTTCTTTTCACTATAATATTATCACCTGGTATATATATGTATATGCAATAATTTGACTTCACGATAAATAGAGTCAGACTAAGCTAAGTTGGCAACGGCTTTGCACGTGCTCATAGAAACCAACTTAAGTATATTATAAGATTTTCGAAATTAGTAATAAGCAGACACGTCTGGTCTGCCAAATTCCTTGTCAACGCTATGGCATTTGACATACACTAACCCTTTAATAAATTTAGGGTGTAGATGTGTCCAGTGGCTATTAATTTTAACGATATCATTAACCGTTATTAATTAGATGGTGAAGTAAATTCCATGAGATCTCATGTATTGAATTGTATTTATGTTAATAATTAATATTTTTCAACTCCTGATTACCGATTAAATTTCACCGTGTATACATGTAGATATGATAAGTTTACGAAACCTAAATATTACAGAATAGCTCAGTGGTGACACTTGATCTGAATCTATTCTTGGGTGCTTAGTGTCCTTATACTAATTTGTCGTTCCTGATAAAGGTAATTTTTCATTTCGAAATGTAATCTGGACCTGGTACAACAACCACTAAAAGGCTAAAGTGTAGATTTTAGGTAGTCTTCATCAAATACTAATTTAGACTGTTATTGGCAGCCTTATCGTGATGTTACGTTTTTGCGGTGTAATAACGATAACACAACGCAACGTTTGCTTAGAATTTAGCGTGTGTACGTGACATTTATCAAAATATAAAATATTTTGCTTTCTTCAATTTAGTTGTATCGAGAACATCGGTTCCTTTATTTACAAATTTCGTCGTGAAACTCAGGAATAACAGGGAGTTATGTTACCAAATCCAGTCCTCATAATAATTTCATTAGTTATCCAATTAAGGCCAACAACAAAGTTGAGTTTACATTATGAATTACTCTTCACTATAACTATAAGCAGACTATAATTATTAAGTTAATAAAAAAGTAATACCTGCTTAGATTGAAATACAAATCATACTACCTACATCATTTTTAGGGTTCCGTACCAAAAAGGTACAACAGGAACCCTTATGGTGCGACTCTGTCCGTCTGTCTGTCCGTCTGTCACATTCCTAAATATCTCGAGAACTACTAATGCTATCAACTTGAAATTTGGAATAGTTGTGAACATTGTAAACCTCTACAAATAGAAAGTATAATTTTTTTAAATATATTAATTTTAATTGTAGAAAATGGCCAAAATGAAAGGGGGGAAAACTGTAAATTTCAAGTTACTAGGTCAAGTGGGGTATCGTTGGAAAGAGCTCAAATTGAACGTAAATAAACTATTTTTTATAATTTTTTTGTTGTGGAAAAAAAAGAATTTTGAAGGAAAATGTAAAAAAAAATACCGTTCCCCCCCCTTATCTCCGAAGTTTACCAACGAAAAATTATGAAAATTTTAGTAAACATTGGTTTTATGCTATATATTACAGGAAAAATATAATCGTGTTTGTATTTTGAATACTTTTTTTTTAATTCACAAAAAACTTTTCAGATTTTTACTTTCAATTTACCCACCCTTGCGGATGTATATCGTACTTAAAATTAATACGAGATGTTACGTAAACCATCTTCTGTCCAATAAAGTAAAAACTGTTTAAATCGGTTAACATTATAAAGAATTATCGCTGAAAAACCAGGTCGCGCAAATTAGTTAGCAAATTGACCGGGAGATGGCGCTATACACTATAATACTCATTAGTGCCTATACTTTTGTCTTCTAGTCAAGTCATTAGAGTTATATGAAAATATGAGATTATTTTTACTAGGTAGTTTGAAAGAAAGTTTGTACGGAACCCTCGGTGGGCGAGTCCGACTCGCACTTGGCCGGTTTTTATCATACAGTAATTATAGCAGTTTGGCCGGTTTGCAATACCTATGACTCATTCAATAATTGGTCAGTAGTAAATAAGATACTGAGAGCGCCTGGCGTGTAGTCTCACGAGTAAATGATATGCGATTATTTCAACTGAGTTAACCCTTCACAAGTTACCTTGAAACCGTGTTTATTAATATTGTTCAAAGTGTGCATATACATTGTGTAATTTGCAGTGTTGATTTTAATTTGTTATGGTAGAGTTGCTCAACATTACTGGCAGGCATGGTTCTACCAAAATGCCAAATCGATGGGTATTTTTTTCTAATAAATGGGAGAAAGGTGACTATTATTATTAGGAATCGGTAAGATGATTGTGTGTAATGCTGAACCAATCTCATTGGCTTTAAAAGTACATATAGTTAATATTTGTCATACTCGTAGCAGTAGGTATACTAGGTATGTTGACAAAATGTTTGCTTCTTTCTTATGCAACGACGTGACACATCTATTATGACGAGATAAATAAACACGTCTATTGTCAGTTCCTGTAGCAGTTTCATATATACAATACAATATACATGTGTTATTATATAATACACGTCACTCTAGAGTTTCAGAATATCTGTGACAATAACGTCGAAGACCCTAAATAGGCAATGTGTGGTTCAGTGCAAATTGCGTCATTGTATTTAAGAAATGCCTTTTCAAAAAGACTTGTTTCGCTTCTCTGCGATTCCATACAAAAACAAGTCCAGCCCAAGTTGGAAATACAAACGTCATTTTATTTATAAAGCTCAATGAGTTCGACGATTGAGCTCAGTGACAATCCAGAAAATTGAGCGGTAACATTTAGCAGAGATGCCAACCTCTGGTGCGAGTACCGCCACGGTCTCCGTGGTCGCCGTGTTGCCGGTGTCCGCTGTGGCTAATCCCAACCATGCGGGCCCGCATGTCGCCCGCTCCAGGCACCACACTTGTCCATCAGTCAACGTATCCTCCGGGACTGCGGTACAACACACAGGACACTCCAGCCGCGAACATTAGCACGTAACACACGCACTCACTCAGAACTACCGCTCCCTGACCACATAACGAAACAATTATTGCACTGTTTCCTAAGTTGACACTTTGACAATCGTCCAATGTTTTCAAAACAATGGCCACGATAACGATTTGATGTAAACTATTATCTTTATAAAAAAAGATGTAATGTTTGCTTCCACCACTCTGTTTAAAATCGTCACTGAAATCGAGTTATACTGTTAAAATTAAGAATTATTCGTAAGCACTAAGACCTGGGTCAACATAGACGTAATGAGAACGAAAACAGCGCAGTCCGTGTGGTTTGAACGCTTTTACCATACTGGCCGGCGGCAGCTGTGGAAGGCTGCGGAAAAAAGAGAAAGAACTATGCCATGACGTAGCGTAGCGGAGGTGTAACCCTGCAACCGGCGACTTAGTCGTAAGTAAACACAGACCATAAACCGATAGCAATAAAGCGCATTTTCCCAAATTTCACTTCACGTGGTACGATACACAGCTGAGTCAGTTTCCTCGAATGTTAAGCGTGAAAATTCAAGTCAAGCTGAGCAGCAGTCATTGAGTGAGAAAGGGATGGAAGCGGAGCCCGAATGACGGCGACAGAGGCCGATCGTGTGCCGAACACCAAGGCCGGCTCACGTCACGTTTCGCGAAGACTAGACATGCCTGCGTGTGTAAGTACATAAAGCACAATTATTATGCATAAGTGCAATTATCGCACTATTATAAGGATTTCTTATCTACCTATCGGTATGTACATGAGGAATAACACTATATTGCATAATTACCTAATTACACTATTACTAGCAGGACAAACAAAAACCGTGCCAAATAAAGTGGTTGCAATTTCTGTAACAATTTCAGTAATGAATTATAATTTTAAGTCTGACATATTACTATAATCAGGGTGTCCACTACTAAACTCAAAAAAATTTCCCTGACTTTTCCCTGACTTTCCATGACTATTTAAGAAAATTTCCCTGACCAAATTTTCATTATATGATGACATTTTTACCACTTTTGCTCAGGGTTGTGAAAAAACGGTTTTTTTTCTATCTTGAAAAAAAAAGGCAGTTTATTTTTTTTAAACGGAACCGTTATAGGATCACTCGTGCGTCTGTCTGTCCGTCTGTCACTGCAAATTTTTTTCTGGAATATGTTTGTTTTCTCACGTACGTAAAGTACGAAATATTAAAATTTTCAAGGCAGTTCATACTTTTTCCCCTCACTAGCTCGGAAACACGTGCTTTGTCCTTTAATACCAGCGGGTAAAAACGCATTTTATCCACTAGTGGGTAAAGTGATTTGACCTTGAATAAAGTCAAATTAACTGCTTTAAAATTGATAAAAGTAGGTGAATCTAGTAATAAAGATGATTTACCACCCGTGGAACTATTGGAAGCAGTGATAAACGCATTTTTTGCGTTGTAGTTTCCTCGCTATAGTGAGGGGAAAAGTTTTGTGTTACACTCGGGTGCAAATGTATTTTACTTCTCGTGTGTTAAAAAACTCGCAAGTTCAGGATTCTATTCTCGAACCACTCGCTTCGCTCGTGGTTCAACTATAGAATCCTTTCACTTGCTGGTTTTTCAATTCCACACTCGGCGTTAAAATACAACTTTGCCCCCTTGTATAACAAATAACTATTATACCTACGGTTTTTTTTACCTTTATGTTAATTATTGAACTTTAATTTCTGGTTTTATAAAACTAACATTAACGAAATCTGTAGTTGGTAGTTATAGCCATTTACTTTTGGCTATACCAGTGCCAGCCCGTGCACTCTATCAGGATAGAGGGAGTTTCAATTTTGGCACCCATGGATACGGGAAGGGCTGGTAGAAAAAAATATCGCGAGCGCAGCGAGCGCGAAAATTTTTCCCCTTTTTTACGTCCCTGGCGCTGATAGTAGTTATTACGTACAGTGAACTGCAAAATTGCATGGAGAAAGTATAAATGAACTCATTGATAAATTCACCATGCACTTTTGCAGCTGATAGCATAGCAAACAAAATGCAGTACCAGAGCGAGCAGGAAAACAGGCTTGAAATGAAAACGAGATTTCGAGCGTAGTCAGCGCGAAGTATTGACCAAGAACTGAAATATGACTTATGTTATGTAAAAGTAGTAAACGCGAGCGAAGCGAGCGCGAAATTTTTTATCTGTTAGAGACGGGATGCCCATTTAGGTGTTTTGCCACGACATGCCTTTAGGTTTCAAAGTGATTCTTATCGTCTGGCTTATTATCCTACTATGCTCCTTTGACTCATACAAAATTGCGCCTCTATGTGTCTATGTGTTCTGCGCCATTGGCTTTATGAGGAACTCCGCTTTGGACCGTCGGATAGATACTTAGAATTTGGACAGCGACGTAACTTTGTCGTTTTCACGTCGCCCATTATAAATGTTGTACAAATATATGTAAATAAATTAAGGTCAGCTAGAGCATGAAGATATCGTGTGTGTGTGGATTGAGTGAGCACCTTCCGAAAATAAAAAAAATATGCTGATCATTTAGTAAAAGTTCTAAAACAATTGTAAAACGAATCTCTGAATTTGTAAAAAGATAAATCAAAAGATACAGCCATTAACATGTGCTCACTCAGTTCTCACAAACTACCAACGAAAACAGTGAATATATTCATTTAACATATAATATTTATATACTAACATTTAGTAAAAAATAGGCCAACCTACCTCTATAAATATTAGATCACCTAGTGACGTATTAAATTTTTTACAAATAGTTTCTTATGCTCACTCAATCCACACACTTTTGAAAAGCCGAATTTTGATGAAAAACATAAGATTTAGACCGCTATTATATGTGTATAGTTTAGTAAAAGTGAAATGGGAATTTGTAAAATACAAAACGAACCACTAACGTGTCAGGTTTTTTTATAATAAATTTTTGTAAGTGCTCACTCAGTCCACACGTTTTGAGAAAGTTAAAAATGTAAATATCTTACGATTTGTAGCACCTAAGCCACTCGAAAGTACTTCAACATTTAGTAAAAATTTTTACTAAATATCCACCATCTAATATTTTATATACGTTGTCTGGTTTTAAAGATATTCAGACATAACTTTTCTCATACAAATGTATCAAGTAGGGTGACCACACTATGTCGGCTCCTGATTTTCCCCACCTTCCCATTGTCATATTGAGATTGGGGAGTTTCGTTCAATTTTGATAATAGTTTACCGGATTTGTAAGTGGGAGCGAGAAAAGAATAACTATTTCTCGCTCCCACTTACAAATCCGGTACGCTCATCTGTTAGCGCGATTAGATTACCAGGTTCTGGTTTCTTACTAGTGAAGTATTATATTCTTTGTTTCTTACCAATTATCATTCATGTCCTTTTTAATGCATGCATGTCGATATGGTTATTATCCTGACGTCGATAAAAATTACACAATACACATCATCACTAGGCCAAGAACATAACCTAAAAACAGTTTGCAGATGGATAATTAATATGGTATTAGTTTAATATTATCAAAATTGAACGAACGAAACTCCCCAATCTCAATATGACAATGGGAAGGTGGGGAAAATCAGGAGCCGACATAGTGTAGTCACCCTACTTGATACATTTGTATGAGAAAAGTTATGTCTGAATATCTTTAAAACCAGACAACGAATATAAAATATTAGATGGTGGATATTTAGTAAAAATTTTTACTAAATGTTGAAGTACTTTCGAGTGTCTTAGGTGCTACAAATCGTAAGATATTTACATTTTTAACTTTCTCAAAACGTGTGGACTGAGTGAGCACTTACAAAAATTTATTATAAAAAAACCTGACACGTTAGTGGTTCGTTTTGTATTTTACAAATTCCCATTTCACTTTTACTAAACTATACACATATAATAGCGGTCTAAATCTTATGTTTTTCATCAAAATTCGGCTTTTCAAAAGTGTGTGGATTGAGTGAGCATAAGAAACTATTTGTAAAAAATTTAATACGTCACTAGGTGATCTAATATTTATAGAGGTAGGTTGGCCTATTTTTTACTAAATGTTAGTATATAAATATTATATGTTAAATGAATATATTCACTGTTTTCGTTGGTAGTTTGTGAGAACTGAGTGAGCACATGTTAATGGCTGTATCTTTTGATTTATCTTTTTACAAATTCAGAGATTCGTTTTACAATTGTTTTAGAACTTTTACTAAATGATCAGCATATTTTTTTTTATTTTCGCAAGGTGCTCACTCAATCCACACACACACGAAGATATCCCTCCTTAGTAACCACTGGGATGGAGGCCAGGCACTATACTTGTCATAAAAAGTCTAAAGAGACAATTCTAAGTTGCCTTAAGATCAATCTTTGCTGTCATGGATGTGGCCAACCCAAGAAATCATATAATTTTTTCAATACTTTTTTTTTTTCTTGGTGCCAAATTTTTCCCTGACCTCCAAATCATTTCCCTGACTTTCCCTGACTTTCCATGACCACTATATAATATATATTCCTAAACATATTAATACACTAACACATTTTCGCAGTATGTTGAACAGCTTGCCAAGTTGTGGGTACAAAAACCGGAGCTGAGTGAGGTTTTCTCCCAGCATCCGTTTAGTGAAGTGTGACGATATCGGCCATGTACGAGTAAGTATATAAATCTATCAGATGAATGTAAGTATTCGCACTGCATCAGCAATTACTATTTCCCCTCGTTCAGGTTTGATGCTTGTAAATTGATTGCATTGTTATTGGTGTTTATGTCGACGAGTAAGTAGACTTTATTTTATCAGGTTTGATTTGGAGTCGAACTTAAGAAGCAGCAGCTAAGATAGTTTTTATAAGCCACGATTTCCCACTAGCACGTTGGTCAAATAAATATGCATAAAAAAAAAATAGTAAACGAATTTTAACATTTTCAATATAAATGTACATTATCTTAACGTTGAAATTAGTTTACAATATTTTACCAGCTGCCACAAAATGTACATTACAGTTTATACGAAAATAATAGTTCACATGATCAATAAGGATGCAGTGCGTAGGCGGGAGGGTCAACGCCCGCCCAGGAGCGTTTAGGTGTTTTAGGTCCTTTCGCTATACAGAGCAAGCAACAGACAGACCTTTCATCTGGGAGGTAGCGACTGACTGGTCTAGTCGTGAAAACACTAACTATGTCCTTATCACAAGCAATATTTCTTATTATTATTTAATCTAAGGTTATTAGGTTTGCTTATAATTATTCGTTCTGTTGTAAAACTTGTAGCAAAGCAATCAACATCAAATAATGTAGGTACACTTAGATGCAGCGTGTATGATGTGACAACAGGTTTCAGGACTCGTATATGAAAGGTGTCCATAAATAAGCGGTATTAACATACTGTGCACGTTGGTATCTTACTTTCTTTTTTATCCCAAAGGCGACTCGTCCAGTTTGTTAATGTAAATGTCATTGAATGTCGTCCGACCGGTTAAGATGGAAACATTTTATTCGAATAGGTACGTTCCAGTCCATATCGTCCCCCCTGCCGTTTTTAATAGATAAATTATTTTTAATGCAGTCAAAGGATCAGCTTATGAAGTCGCAATACGGCAAGAATGAGAAAAACAAAACAATTTTTTTATTTAAGCAAGGTATGGTAAACCATGTGCAATATTGCAAATCGTGCATGAAGATGAAACAGGTGCTAGCTCCTAGACTGTAAACAGGTAAGTTAAGTAGGTAGAAGTAAGTATACAGGAGCAAGACCTAAGAGCAAGAACATATTGCAGGAGGCATTTAGCAACCTGAACACATTGCTAGGTTTTGTAAGGGAGAGAGCCTTAGCCACCCCAGCGCTACCTCATTTTTTACACGAAATATTTTACAGTAAGTACTCAGTGAACCACATAAAAATTTCATTTTCATGTCACCGAAAACTAAGCAAAAGGGAAAAAAAGAACAATGCAAGTTCTTTAATGTTGCTTTTCAGTCTTCCTAAAAACGTATACCTACATTACATACCTACTCACTAATTGGTCATACATATACGCGAGTAACACGTTCAGCTAAAGTATGTTTTACAATACCATTACTCAATGCTTTTCCACACTGCTCTTGACAAAATGAAAACATTTACCTATACCTCACAATTCACAATCGTAGATATGTATAAAAACCTATTAATTATTAAATCATTAACCGAACTTATATTTCAGCTTGAGTATTTGCGTACCAAGGAGTTCCTATATTTATCCTCTCTATCGCTGTGAGTGACGGGATAATAAGAACTTATAAATCATAATAAGAGGAAAGAGCGAAAGTAAATTTATCTTAGCTGTATGTAGTATGCGTGGTTGGTGTTGGGGTGATAGAGATATTAGAGATGTATGGAAAAGGAAGACATGCAGCGCCGACCCCAAGTGACTGCGACAAGGGCAAGCGAATGATGAGTACCTACCTATGCGTGGTTACTTCTTGTATAGTACAAGTATGCACACTCTATTTAAACTACTTGATTACCCTGACAACTATCATGGAGTGATATAAATGCCAAGAGTGAAATCCAAATATGTACATACATAAATTTAATATACATTCAGCGTACTCCTAACATCACAATATTCACAATTGACAACGTCTCAAAATGTTCAATGTCCCATAGCAGTTTTTTAGAAAAATAAAAATATACGTTTGTCTTTTAATATTGAGTTCTTTCCAATGATAAGCCTTTACAATGATAAATAAGCTACGTCACGACTACACTACACCTTCCCTCTTTTTGGAAAAAAAAAAATATATGGTTAATGCTATCTGTAGTTATACATAATCTATTTATAACATTTTATTCCTTAATTAAGCACATACGTATGTATCTTAGGGATTAGTGTTACATCTTAGGTATTAGCTTCCTTAATATTATATTACAATGTAAACATTTTAAATGCTAGTATTTCAATGCGTTGACGCCGTCAGCAATGCTCTATTTTAATAAGGAAGATGGAGATCCATCTATGGAGTGCTCTTGTCATCAATACGTATTGGTGTTTTCCTGGTTTCTAATTGCAATATCTGCATTTCTAAAGTGTATCTTTAGATTATGGGATCAGTCTTGCTGTGGTTTCGTCAATCATCCCACTTGTGCTAACTTTTGTTTCCTTTTGTTTCTTTTGTTATATATATATTTTTTTTCATTATGGAAGTCGCCAATGTGTATGAATATGTTTATTTAGCCATTAATGACTTTGCGGTACGGCATGGTGTACGGGTTTTCGGGGTGACCCTGGACTTTTCTGGCCCCGAAGTGACCTATATCGCGTGGCTGGATGCCGTGGAGGGGCATCCCCTACTGTGTCCCCGGCATCCGGCCCGTGACTTGGGGGATGTGTTGTTGTCGGAGCTATGCATATTGTCGGACAGCAACACCTTCTATGGGGTTACGCATGAGTTGTCCCCCAGTGGCCTATTCTGGCGTGTAGCCTGGACGCGCTTGGAACTGGATTGGCTCTGGGCGGAGTTGGACTTAGTGGCCCCATGGGCTGCATAAGTGTGTGTTGTGTGTGGTTTTTTTTTTTTTTTTTTTTTTTTATTATAGACCAAGTTTGTTCAGTAACTAGTGTTTCGCGCTATTATAACTGTGGAATTGGTGAGTTATATATACATTTTTTTTTTTATAAGTAGTAGGGTTTAGTTCTGTTTTTGTGCACAATATTTTCCTTACCTGCAGCTATTATTTTAACGTTGTGACCTTGGTCTTGGATGACTGTGTACGGACCTGTATATACTGGGCTCATCTTATCTCTATCTTCCTTTTTTATTAATATTAGATCTACAATTTTAGTCATTACTCATCCCTCATAATCATAGCAAATTATCCCCAGTACAAGCTCATTACGATCGGAAATGAAGATAAATTAACAATACCGTTAAGGACTGTATCGTTAATTATAGGGACAACACAAACCTCGTCTAAATGTTGACATGTGCATAATTTTGTATTATTATGTTCCAAGAGTATGATCTGAAGGTATTGGTAAGTACTATTTGATATAAGAAGGTCTGATATTTTTTTTATTTTAGGGACTTTATGGTACTTTCATTAAGGTCTAGCAAATACATTTCGGACAACCCCTAATCTGGCTTAATTTGAAAATATCTCAAAGACTCTTTGTACGATTTCGACAAACAAAGGTTAATATGCTGCCAAAATATATTTTTTAAGAGTCCTCTTCATGGTTGTTTAATTGGGTACTTGCAGAATAAATACGGTGAATTTATATAATTAAAAAAAACGCATTTTTGAGCAACGTTCCGGATTGCCGTAAATTTTTGATACAAGCCGGATGAGAGAAATAGATAAAAAAAATTAGGCATAGCCCAATGTCTAATAGACATTCATGGTGTTTGAACAGTGCCTAAACCAGATAGATATAAACAGTGTATGATAGTTAAATTCGACATCAAAGTCGGAGTTAGCGTAAGCGCCATGCCACATTCTCTAAATGGCCGCCATACACAGATCATGAACTTTATTTTTTAAAAATAACAGTGGCTAGACTATGTCTAGATATTCTGCTTTGTGGATCACGTGTCGTTGAGGTTCGCATTGTACAATTTTTTTTCGCAATTGTGTCGTCTTGTACGCACTTTGTGAATTTTCTAGTAGCATTTGTCCGAAATCATAATTGGTACTCGGGAGGATTAAGTCAATGCTGTCTAAACCACATGCTTTACGTCTAGTTTCTAGGACAAAATACGTACTTTATTATGTGCCTTATTAAGCCCATGTCTTGTTATAAGAAAAAAATATGATAGCAAATAAATACGGCTACTCAAAGTTGTCTCCATATTTAACGATACAGTCTTTACGTGCGCTGACTGCATGGGCTGGCTTGGTTGTTTCTGCGAGCAGGCTTGTTCGGCTGGGCTGAAGACACTGGCTGGTTGGCTGGGCTGTGCTGCTGGGCTGGCTCGTTCTGCTCCGCTGGTTTGGTGTGCTCCGTGATGATTAGACAGAGCTGGTTCTTCGCATCGCTACCGCGACTGCCTGACGTTCTATCTTCCTGGTGAGGCACTTGTGTACTTTCTTCCAGAGTATGTACACAAACGTGATAGCCACCAATATCATTATTGAGGTGGTTATGTAAACAACCGTGTGGTTCTCGGCTTGCGATGACTGCACGCTGCTACCGGCGCCGTTTTGGGCTATGATGATTTCTTCTTGCTTTTGATAGCCCTTGGCAGGCTGACTTCCCATGATGTTGCAGGATCAGGGGATGTGTTCAGGCTTGCTGGAGAGCAGAAATGACACCTGGACTGCTGAGAGGCAGTCCGCCTGGCAGGATCGCCATATAATGGTCGGCGGTAGGTGTGATAAAATAATACCCTTGTTTCCAGTTAAGTAATGAACATTTATTTGAAGATGGTTAGGCTTATATAGTTGATGCCTACGTGCGTGACATTTAGGCTGACCTTTAAGTATTGTTTTAATATAATATTAATTATGGTTCATTTAGGTCAAGCCTTTACAATGATAAATAAGCTACGTCACGACTACACTACAAAACCAAGGAATAATAGTAGTACTCAGAAATATGAAATATGAAATGTTGTCAATTATTTAAAGTTACATACAGTTCGAACGCGATTAATTAACATTATTTTTACCTTTTTTCCCAACATTCCGCATTTCGTGGTTTTCCGCGACCACGGCCAGTGCAATCTGGCCGAAACGTTGGGAAAAAAGGTAAAAATAATGTTAATTAATCGCGTTCGACCTGTATGTAACTTTTTACTGATTTTTTTACCCTAACAAAACCTTTTTTCCTCTTTTTATTTTACCACTTTGTCGGCGCGATTCATATACATATTGGTACCAAATTTCAGCTTTCTAGTGCTAACAGTTACTGAGATTATCCGCGGACGGACGGACGGACGGACAGACAGACATGGCGAAACTATAAGGGTTCCTAGTTGACTACGGAACCCTAAAAACGCAACCTACCTTAATATTAGGTACCTTAGGCGCCCATCCAAGTGCATTTATCATACAGTCCGCTACGCTATGAAAGCGCTTAAAAAGCCATCTCTCCTCTTATAACTTATCTTTAACTCTGGACGATCACGGCCTCGCATGACAATACATTTCTTTATTTCGAATGTTTGCGTCGAAAAACGTGTTGATTAATTTAGTAAGTAATCTGTCATACAACAGTCAAAATGAATTAACGCTGCCATTACTAAACAAACCAAAGAAAGTCCTATCTCTTAAAAACAGGTAGTATCTAACCTTGAAACTCTGGCTTGCACTGTCACTAAAACACGATACCGAAACACTCCAAACTATTTAAATTTCACTGAATATATCAGCACGTAATGAGCAAGTTAATAAAAAAACTGAGAGAATAACACAAAACATTTGAAAGCACACGAAGCCTCGGTAACAAGCGGGACGCAAGTCTTGCAGTGATATTATTCCAATTTCACCCACGAATTTAAAAACCTTTTCATACAAACAAAGTATATCTGAAGAAACATTCATTATCACATTACTAAACTTAAATTAAATAAAATTCTCGGTTTTTTAATAGAAACTGTTAATATTTAAAGGCTTTTATTTAAAATAAATATATGTGCGATAACAAAACACAATCAAATTTTACCCATTAATACATTTATAATTTTAGTATGGCAATATTTAGCATGCAATTATTACACTGTAATATCAATCTTATTTGTTTCACTCGAAGCTTTAAATTCAAATGAACAAGTGCGAGCAATCGAATGTTGTGCGCTTGGCTGTCTATGTGTTCGCAAATGGCGGTCACCCGTCTCTGTCATCTCAATCCTGCTATGAGTAGAGTAAAAGAGATAGTTGCGCCCAAATTACGTACATAGGAGTTCGCGATAGGCAAACACTCACACGCGCGGACTTTGTAAATGTGTATGTGCGTGTTTTCAAATATAAACCTTATAACGCATTGTTTACGGTTTTAATTCAAATGAATAACTCGATAAGAAGCCGAGTTGCTTTGGAGTTTAGTTGAGCGGGCTGTCTTTATCAGCGTGTGCGTGATTTTTGTATCTGTGTGGAGTGACCATGAATGAATATGAAAGCTTAGGCATAAGTAGCTTCACTTCGCGTTCGCGCGCCCGATAATTTTAGGTACATATTTGAATTTAAGCAAATGGTGTTATTTTTTGTGGGGCAATACGTAATGTTTTAATTATAAGTATATTTTTAATGGTGGTTTGTAACTTTGGTATTTGTTGCGGAACATCTAGGGCAACTCGGTGGGAATTGGATTGTATGAGCGCGCCGCCACTGGTAACTTTAAATACAGGGTTGGGCAAAATAACTGTCCTAGTTAAAAAGTGGTATAAAATTTTAAAAACACGATAATGTGAAAAGTAGTGCTATGATTTATATCCATAACATCTTAAGTTTTAAAGTGTTATGTAATATATTTTATTTGCTTTTCTTTAACTTGCATAATTTTAGGCATTTTGCTGTAGAAGGAGTTTGACCCGGCACGCACGACCTCATCTGCTAAGTCATGCAATACTTGACTACCCGACCCCAAAATAAATGCCAGTTTTAGCCTTTTGCCATCTCAATAAAAATTTGCATTTATTTTTATATGTAAATATTAATAGTTATCAGTTACCTAAAGATGCGTAGCGTACCTACGTTTCAAGATAAAATATCAGCCTAAAAATTTCGACGAAAATGGCACTTTTCCTCAAGATGTGGTCTGACTGAGTTTCTCTTTTGAATAAATTTATGGCTAAAATATCTTCGTTTCTATCTCTTAATATAACACCATACTCAACATCAGTCTGACATTTGTTGAACTCCTGAAATCGAAATGCATTTTCTTTGCAAAATGGCCATCGTGCCGCGTAAATAGCATTTTGTATAGCCCTTACATTTTTAAAAGAAACAGCGTACATACATAAATTATCCTTTATGTTTAGGTCCCTTAGTTCATGGTTATTTTGCAGTATGCAAAATGTTGTCCCCTCTTCAATTATATTATGTTATTGAATATTTTATAATTTTAAGCACAATTTTGTATGATTCGCCCATGGTTATTTGTAGCTACTTTACTGACACAAACCATCCAATTCCTACAAAATCTTTACTTGATTTCAGAAGAAAAATACTTCAATAAACGATTTTTGGTATGCAATATCAAAGCAATATTGGATATTAACTTTTTTCAGTTAGTTGAATATCTCGCCCAATCCGCAGTGTTCGCTGTCATAACTTCCAACAGTAAATACTTTTCAATTTTGTTATAAAAAAAATATTAAACAGACTGTAATAGAAGTGTCTTTTAGAATCCGTGAAGGGCATTAAATTGTGGATTTAAAATGATACACAGGGAATAGAAATCTGTTATATTGAAATAGATAACGACATGTATTACAATAGGACAGTTAATCCGCCCAACCCTGTATGTGTACAAAGCGCGAGAACTTAAAGTGTTATGTTGTCAATTGTCTCCAAAACATTCGCAGTCTAAGGGACCATCCACACTCATAAGACGCATGTCTCGGGGCGCGCAACGGACGTCTCCGCCACGCCGCCTGAATGTAATTCAAAAAACGTCTCCTCAGTACGCGCGCCACGCCACCGCCACGCCGCCTGGGGCGCGTCTTACGTCCTTCCTATACAAAATGTACTGAGGAGACGTTTTTTGAATTACATTCAGGCGGCGTGGCGGAGACGTCCGTTGCGCGCCCCGAGACACGCGACGCTTAAGTGGGAACGCTGCCTTAGGTAGAAGGGTCACTGTTTGGGGTTAGGTTAGTAAATACAGGTCGATTCACGAAAGTTGGCACGAATGAAATGAACGAAACTTTGATTGTGTGAGTGACACCTGTATTGGTATACAGTCGTAACTGTCAAGAGCCACCATTTTGTTGGTTAATCTGTCACACACATGCATATTTTCATTCAAACATTCGTTCCATTCGTGCCAGCTCTTGTGAATTGAGCTATAACTAGTGATAGATACGAGCTTTGAGAAGTACAGTGAAGATTAGGGTTTCTGATTTCTCGACCTATTAGAAGTCTCGAGTTTCGAGAAATCTCGAGCCCAAAGTCTCGAAACTTCTCGAGTCTCGAGTCTTTTTTTATAAATGGTAAAATTTTGATAAAATAATAGGGTCGCTCTTGGCATATTTCGGAGAGCCGTGTGGTAATATTCAGTTCTTGCAAAATAGAGATGTTTGTTAGTTCTTCTAGCTTTTCAAGTTATACTTGTAGCAGTCTTCGCCAGCACCATATCTCAATAGCGTTAATCTTAGCGACATCAAAACTTTTCAGGGTCCAAGTTTCGGCACCATACATAAACATCGAGATCATCGAGAAGACAAGAGATCGAAATAATCGCACTTTATTTTGACATTTTTGACGTCGGATTCCTCTGTTCTTCCAAATTTTGTCGAAGTTAGCCATAGCACATTCGCAGATTATCAATGACCCAAGATACATAAACGCGCTGACGAATTGCTTTTAAATAACACGAGGCTGTCAAAACTAGCCAAAGTCGCTGCCAGCTAACGTTGGAATGAGAGGTTAGATCGCTTTATCTCGTTATAATTTATGGCCGACGTTCGACACCGTCCCCACCGCCTCGCGATGAGACCGGGCAGAAGGTAAAAAGTTGCATTTCACTTCAGGTCGTACTTTACATTCGGGACTCGAGACGTCTCGAGTACCTGTCATTTTTTTCTCGTCTCGAATGAAGCCGAAATTCTCGAGAAGTCTCGAGCTCGAGACTCTCGAGCAGAAACCCTAGTGAAGATGTATTGTAGAAATCTGTTATAACTTATAAGTACGCAGATTCTACGCGCCGCGGGAAACATCGCTACAGGACGTGAGCTGGCCGCTAATAAATTGCAGGAATACTATTTAGTTGTATAAAGTAAGGTTGTACTTTCTTTAAATTATTAAATACATTATTGTATGAATAGACGTTTATTAAATAAATAATTGACAAATGATTGCTCGTTTTCGGAAACCGTCGCGTCGTAAACATTCAATTACCTGTTTTGTTAGTTTCCAAAGATCTATGTGCAATATGTATTTTTATCGCTGGGTACTATATCATTAAAATTAAAACTTTTGATATGTATTTTATAACATTACACAAAAGCATTCCAAGTATTCCAACACCTAGTTAATAGGTAGTGTGCATCAGAATGACTGACCAAAGTGGCAGATCGATGTTGGAGTACCATCAGCATTTACTACCTATTTGCTACTATTTACTACCTATATTGACATATTTGCTACCTAAGTTAAAAAAAAGATTTTCCAAAAATAATGTGGGCAGTCATTCTGACGTCAGGATGACTGCCCAAACTGAGTATGTCGGGGTTGGACCCCTAATTTGCAACAATGTATATACTATGATTTACTACCTATTTGCTACCTACACATATATTTTTTTCAAATTTTTTAGGTAAAAAATAACGATTTTATGAGCAAAGTATTATTTTTAGAGATTTCTTCCATAAAGTGGGCAGTCATTCTGACGTCAGGATGACTGCCCAAACTGAGTATGTCGAGGTTGGACCCCCTAATTTGCAACAATGAATGTACTATGATTTACTACCTATTTGCTACCTGCACATATATTTTTTTCGGATTTTTTAGGCCAAGATTAACGGTTTTATAAGCAAAATAGTTTTTTTGTAGAAAAGTGTTTCATAAAGTGGGCAGTCATTCATACTTCAAGTTGGACCCCCTAATTTGCAACATTCTATATCCTATGATTTACTACTCATTTGCCTACTTACATAATATATGTATGTTTTCAGATTTTTTTAAATATGAAAAATTTAATAAAATTAAATAAATATAGGCCCGAAGGCCCCATTTGCCTACCTACATAATATTATATGTATGTTTTCAGATTTTATTTATAAACAAATAAAATGAAAATATATAGATATTATATGTAGGTAGCAAAGGTAGTAAATCATAGGACATAGAATGTTGCAAATTAGGGGGTCCAACTTGAAGTATGAACGACTGCCCACTTTATGAAACATATTTCTACAAAAAAACTAATTGCTTATAAAATCGTTATTCTTTGCCTAAAAAATCCGAAAAAAATATATGTGCAGGTAGCAAATAGGTAGTAAATCATAGTACATACATTGTTGCAAATTAGGGGGTCCAACCTCGACATACTCAGTTTGGGCAGTCATCCTGACGTCAGAATGACTGCCCACTTTATGGAAGAAATCTCTAAAAATAATACTTTGCTCATAAAATCGTTATTTTTTACCTAAAAAATCTGAAAAAAATATATGTGTAGGTAGCAAATAGGTAGTAAATCATAGTATATACATTGTTGCAAATTAGGGGATCCAATCCCGACATACTCAGTTTGGGCAGTCATCCTGACGTCAGAATGACTGCCCACATTATTTTTGGAAAATCTTTTTTCTAACTTAGGTAGCAAATATGTCAATATAGGTAGTAAATAGTAGCAAATAGGTAGTAAATGCTGATGGTACTCCAACATCGATCTGCCACTTTGGTCAGTCATTCTGATGCACACAATAGGTAGGGTCGTAACTTCTGAACAGCAGTGGGTCTTTTATACCGTGTGACGCGTCCGTCCCCGTGCGTACGTATTTGCACTTAGCACATATAGCACATAGTAATACTACATTAAACCTCAGGTATAGACTTAATTGGAATTCAATCGCATCACGAACATGTAACGACGTAACAAACAACTAAAGAGTCGATAAACAAGGCAATGAGTAGAATTGACGATGTCCAACACAATTGACAGGCAGCCAGTGACCCGAGTATGGGCCGTCGTTATGCATTAATTTTACGAGCCAAGCTCGATAAAACAGCTATGCTATTCGTACTTATAGGTAAACTAAGCAATTTTCAGTGTGTTTTAATGCTGCTAATTAACTAAAAAACAATTAAAGAGCTTCAATTGCATTTCCATGAATTTCAATCGACGTGTTCCTGGTTACCCTTTGCATTACGCAAACCAACAGTCCCTTTGCAATGAGCACGACATTTATTTGTAATGCAGAACTGCAAACATCCTATAGTTAAGCACGACGACCCATCGTTTGTTAATAGTGCACGTGAGAAAAGTGTACTTAAAATATTGAATAGGAATAACAAGAAGGCATTTAATTAAAACAATATAATCGTAAATATTTCAAACAATAGTTATTTCATATTTGTTATACAAGGGGGCAAAGTTGTATTTTAACGCCGAGTGTGGAATTGAAAAACGAGCAAGTGAAAGGATTCTATAGTTGAACCACGAGCGAAGCGAGTGGTTCGAGAATAGAATCCTGAACTTCTGAGTTTTTTAAAACACGAGAAGTAAAATACATTTGCACCCGAGTGTAACACAAAACTTTTCCCCTCACTGTAGCGAGGAAACTACAACGAAAAAAATGCGTTTATCACTGCTTCCAGTAGTTCCACAGGTGGTAAATCCTCTTTATTACCAGATTCACATACTTTTATCAACTTCAAAGCAGTTAATTTGACTTTGTTCAAGGTCAAATTACTTTACCCACTAGTGGATAAAATGCGTTTTTACCCGCTGGTATTAAAGGACAAAACACGTGTTTCCGAGCTAGAGAGGGGAAAAATATTTCATTTAACATGTAGCTATGTTATACGAATAAAATATCAAGTTCATTTTGATTCGCACGACAGCTAAACACAAGTTAAACCACATAACTAATCATTTAACACTCATTCTTTCCAGAAGGTAATAATACATATTTTTACGATGCATTAAACAAATAAAACGGGCTTATCGATGTTCCTGTGAAATCACCAAAACTATATTTTTAGCGTCAATTTCTACGTCGGAAGTCAGAACACAAGCTAAATGTTACTCGGAAATGTCTTGGATGCATCACATTGATTATTAATAGGCCATAGTGAAGCCCTTTGAGTGCCGGGAAATGGGGCCATAAAACCGTTTTCAGTAAACGAAATACTCTAAAGTCAGCTGCAGAGAAAAGTCACTCCCTGCATAGAAGTTTGTATGCAAAGGTGCTAAACGAATAGTATTGCTTACTATTGGTACGAACTCGCGTGGTGATAAGACTGATAAGTAAGGTAGCCATGTCAGGATTGTCACGTGAAAATAAAAGTTGTAGATTGCACCGTGATAGCGTAACTGCATACTTTTATTGAATGAGGAATCAATAAACACTGAACCACTTTACATGAATTACGTTATAATTAACGGTTTATATGAAAATTATACGTAAACAATTATTGATCTCAGACGTTGGCATCGAAATTCTGTGTGGCTCCAACTCGTAAACATACATTTTTGGAACACAGAGATGAAAACGTGCGTACATGGAGATATTAGATAGTTAAGACTCAAGCCTATCTGACTGAAGGCTATCGCCTACGAAACGCTAATCGTGCTAATGCATTTCCATAGTAAGGCACATTAAATGATGAGAAGCGTTTTGTGTAGGTCGGTGTATTATTAATTTCAGCATCTGCTAAGTTGACTGACAGGCGCCTGCACAAGCCGGGCGATTCTCAATTACTTACCTAAAGGTGTAGACTACACATTGTTTTTTTTTTATCAGTCGAGTCCGTCAAATAATAAGTATTACTTGTTTGTATTATACTTACTTTTTTCAGTATTGTTTCCGAGTAATTAATTAAGCACCGATAGATCTCTAGAAAATTCACTTTTATGTATAGTAATACTTTCGTAGTTTTCGAGGTAATCTCACTTTCGTCCTTGCTCAATCTAACCATATTTCGCTCTACATCCAACATCTAATCAATATCTTTATTTGTAATCACTTAAATAGCATGTGATATATACACATACATACGGTTTTCAACAATAATATTTTAAACAGATTTTGTTATTTTTACTAGCATATTATTTTGTAGAATTACCTGTTATTGTTATGATTGTTGCGCTACTGAGTTTGACTGCCGCCAACAACGTAACACTCCAGTCGGCGAAGCGATGAATTGAATTGAACGGGATCGTGGGCGGCTCAACAATTAATCCACATTATTTTCATTTAATTTCATGATATCCGAGAACAAACTACAAATTACTGAGCAGAGATAAAAGGTTATATCATCAGAAATCATACATTGTGTAATTTGCAGGGAAAGTATTATGAGTACAATCGCCAAACTAAAGTAGCGCACCTTTTGTCGGATTAGAACACCATATTTCGTAATGTGTATGAGAATTGTACCCATTTACTCCGATCCATCGTTTTTGCATCAGAAACGAGAACGGAGCAAAATATGAATTATAACTGTGGTTCGTAATAGACCGATAGTGTTCAATGTTCATGCTTTCCAGTCTTTCCACTTGAGTATACATAAAGCATTCGTTCGGCTAACATGCGTCATTACTGTGCATTAATAACACGAGTGTTATTAGCAATATAAACATTAGTAAATAATTATAATAAAGTAAGTTCCGTATAAATAAGTGAAAACGTATTTTCTCTTGAAAATAACAATGCGTACCTTGTATAGGTAAGAATATTAAGATCCAGGCAGGTCAGGCATCGTCTAAGCAATTCTGATGTTTTCGCCTTATAAACTTTTTGGCCAACGTATGCTTTTTGTATTAGAAAAAATAGCTAGGTCGTCTTATGCGAGTACTGTTCAGTAAAAATTGACTAGCTATACAAGCCTATTCTTGCAACAGCAGTTTTAATCACTATATAAAAAGACTAGCTTTTACCCGCGGCTTCGCCCGCGTAATAAAAGTATTCATTAAGATTTTCATTTGGATCCGTAGGGACCGTAGGTTTCTCTGTAGGTATATTTATCTGCGATTATTTCGATTGCACATAATACTTTTGCTTGCAATGATTGTAGAAATATTACACATCGACCACAGCGTAGGTAATTCTATATACGCTGGGGAAACCTTTATAAACATCCCACATAGCCCGTATTTCGACACTATGATTGGTGGGTAAAAAGTACTTTTTTCTATTATCCCTTACAATTTTTTACATTTTGCTTATACTTATCGCAAACGTAATCTTCAAGCAAGCAAACAACGATCGTCTTAGAGCACATTGATTGTAAGAGACCGCCGACCGATTATCCGTATCCCTCTAACGATACCCATATTATCCGTATCCGTATCCGTATCCATATCCTTATCCGTATCCGTATCCGTATCCATATCCGTATCCGTATCCGTATCCGTATCCGTATCCGTATCTGTATTCGTATCCGTATCCGTATCGCTATCGCTATCGCTATCGCTATCGCTATCCCTATCGCTATCCCTATCGCTATCCCTATCGCTATCCCTATCGCTTTCCCTATCGCTATCCCTATCGCTATCCCTATCCCTATCCCTTATCAAGATGTTTAATGATATAACACTTTAAGTTCTCGCGCTTTGTACACATATTTAAAGTCACATACAGGTCGAACGCGATTAATTAACATTATTTTCACCTTTTTTCCCAACGTTTCGGACAGGTTGCACTGGCCGTGGTCGCGGAAGACTGACGTCCCAGCAAAATGTCACCGGAGATGTAAACAACACAAAACTACCCGATATTAATTTATATAAATGTTCGGGGTAGACAAATAAATATAATCTACCCGCTTTTAGTTAATGTTTATTTCCCACCATGTTTATTTTAAAGGTAAAAATAATGTTAATTAATCGCGTTCGACCTGTATGTGACTTTAAATATATGTTTTATGATTTCTTATCAAGTGCTAAAATATAAAGTTTCATGGTTTTATCATGTAAAATTAAGAAATCCCATACAAACTTTCAACCTCTTTTTCAACCCCTTCATCCCTTTTTTTCGAAATAAAAAGTAGCCTATGTTTTGTCTCAGGGTCTAAAGATTGTCTGTTCCAAATTTCATCAAAATCGGTTGCGTGGTTTAAGCGGGAAAGCGTAACAGACAGACAGACAGACAGACAGACAGACAGACAGACAGACAGACAGACAGACAGACAGAGTTACTTTCGCATTTATAATATTAGTATGGAAGTATGGATAGGTACCTCAAATTATATCTGTGTGTCCGACGTCCGTCCTCCCATCCCGAGAAATCTTCAGTAAAATAGTCAATAATCTGACTATTACTTACTGTATATATTGCCTAAGTTTTAAAAAATCTTCGTTTTTGAAAAATAATACCTCGAGAATTCACGTTTTCTAAATTATTATTTTTATATATATTTGTATCTATTGCGGCATCTCTTTTCGTATCTGATCTACATCGGCGATGGGGTAACTTGATGATGAGATTTTAACATGGCATGTCGGCGTAAGAACGCTGAACACGAGAGTGGATTAAACAATTCATCGAGTTTATCCATCAACAGACATTTGCACAGAAGTTATGCTCTAGTTTCGAGTAATTGCATTGCACTTGTTACGCGAAACGCGGCAATAGTTAGCCTCGTCAACCATTTGGTATTAGCCAACTCGTAACACACAATTATGCGTAAATAATTGGTAATAATTGTATGCCTGTGTCCATGCATCGCTATTAGTACAGAACGCAATTAGATAATGATAATATTTGATGGGTTGCGTAGTACCATTGAAGGTGTTGCTAGTACAAAATTGTGCCTACAATGAAGACACATTTCGTTCTACTAGCTTGCTACACTATTACATTCACAGCACAGAATTACAATATCTGTATAGTAGTACGGTACAGCTACCAAGAGCTTGACGCTGACATATTCGCTGACGTCTGCGTAACTTTTTCTCTACATATACCTACACCTGCACTGCACGTCTTTCGTCTGATATGATGATGATGATGATGATGACCTACACCTGGCTCACATAGTATGAGGGACATGCATAATTGCATAAAAAGCAATTTATCCCACACGATATCGAACGCCATGTCCGTGTCACGTCAGTGCTAAGCTCGTGGTAGTCGTGGTAAAGGTAGTTCGGTATACCTAATGTTTGAAATGAGAAACGTTCGCCCTTTGCCCGGTGTAAAAACAATATTAAATGTATTGCTAAATTTAATAGCCTCAGGTTTCCTTAGTAATGTAGTTATTGTTCTGGGCAATTTGCTTAAACATGCCGCAAGGTAATCAATATTTTGAAGACAGCAGTCACCACCGAACCTTATCAGATGGCATTGGGAACTGCGGCGCATCGGTGCCTGCCCCCGACATCACCGCCAATGGATTCAATGTAATATTTTGTGAGTAAATGCCTGTTTAGAAATGATAATTTTACAAACAATTTGCAAAACATTTTCTACTGTATTGGCTGACGTTATTTGCAATAAATAATATAAGGCCTCATATACGCAATGGTTTTTGTTGCGTCATTTGAATTTCAAAGTTCTTTCCAGGTGCATTTAAGTTTGACTGTATGACCAGTTATGAATATAAAATACCGGAAGTAGTTTCAAATTGATCGATCAATCAAAGTATTCTTCTTCTAATGGCATTGGCTTGAGGCAACTCTTTAGATAAAAGTGATGCGCGTAGGTATGACCCAACTAAACTGCTATGCATGACTCAGAACTTGTTACTAAGTAATTGAGAGGTGTATTTTACAATTTTGAGGTCAAGCAACTCAGGTTAAAATAACTTCCTTGTCTTGTCTATGCCGGTATTTAAATAGTGTTATTGGATTTTTTAGGTACACGTACAAACTACAAAGGCCTCGAACGCGAGGGCGGAGTCACCGACCGACCGCGAAGGTCCAATTTATTGCCCTTCAACAGACTAACTAATTTTAAACAACCAAGCTACAGATGCATCAATTTGAGTTTTGTTATGAGTTTGAATTAATTACCTATAGATTTTTATGACGAGAGGAGACGTGATGAAACTGCTGAATGATGCGGAACTTTTGGTTCAACAATTTTTCGACTTGTCAAATCGCGCCCACCACATATCAAGGAAGGTCAAAGAGGGTCTGTGGAAAAAGTTTCACTTTCTTTTGGCTTTAGAGTGGGATGGGCGTGACGCGAGCCCGCAGGCTTGTGTCTGAGACTGCGCCCGCACGTCGATTGCACACTTTCCCTGTTTTTATGGGAATCGCATGGGGCTCCAATGATATAACAATATTGTGAAAGCTAGTGAAAATACCTAGTCGGCTACGTGCATTTGGCTGCCTCACAGGAAACCTCGTTTATGTAGAATTTCTTCCTATCATTTTATGTGATCTCCCAACGGGCGTGACGTTTACCGTTTGCATTCGAATGTGGTCCAGAACTACATTAACATTATTTTGATTGCATTAGATGTGGAAACAAATATATTTTATTGGTTCACTATATATTTATTTAAAGCAACGTGCAATGTTTCTTTATTTAAAATCTTCCTTTTTGTATTTTACTTGACGTTAACATGTTTACCAAACCATTATAGTTTGTATAACTGGCAATTTATAGACAACTTTTAGCAATTTATCTCATTTTGAAGGTTAGAAATCAATCTTCAAACAGCTTTCAATTATTTGTTTAAGATACCTCAAACCGACCTTCTGCAGTGGGTGTTTTGTATTAGCATTGACACACATGGCCCGCGATTGCAAATGACATTCTCGCCAATTCGACTGAGAACAATTACAATAATAGCTGGATGTGGAAACTAAACATTTGTTTTGTGCGATCGAGGCGTGCGACTAGTCTATACAATGTAACCACATGTGTAACTAGAATTCAAGTCAAATGTAATAAATGTTTTTATATTGATTCAGATGTCATTTTTGAAACAATGAGATCTTTGTTGGAATATTAATTTGACAGTATTAACTAACAGTTACTGTTTTTCTTTTTTGTTTTGACACCGTACATGTAGTCTGGTTTATTCATGAACAAGAAATAGTACATTACGATACAAGTGCGTAAAAAAGGAAGTTCGAAACGAGTGGCGATAAATTAAAACACGACCGAAGGGAGTGTTTTAAATCGACACGAGTTACGAATTTCCTTTTTGCACGTGTATCGTACGACGTTTTTCAGTACAGATGAGCCTCCGAAGTTTCGACCTGTTATATAACGAACCACTTCTCGAACTAGTGCGTAAAAAAAAAACCGGCCAAGAGCGTGTCGGGCCACGCTCAGTGTAGGGTTCCGTAGTTTTCCGTATTTTTCTTAAAAACTACTGAACCTATCAAGTTCAAAACAATTTTCCTAGAAAGTCTTTATAAAGTTCTACTTTTGTGATTTTTTTCATATTTTTTAAACATACGGTTCAAAAGTTAGAGGGGGGGACGCACTTTTTTTTCCTTTAGGAGCGATTATTTCCGAAAATACAAATATTATCAAAAAACCATCTTAGTAAACCCTTATTCATTTTTAAATACCTATCCAACAATATATCACACATTGGGGTTAGAATGAAAAAAAATATCAGCCCCCACTTTACATGTAGGGGGGGTACCCTAATAAAACATTTTTTTCCATTTTTTATTTTTGCACTTTGTCGGCGTGATTGAAATACATATTGGTAACAAATTTCAGCTTTCTAGTGCTAACGGTTACTGAGATTATCCGCGGACGGACGGACGGACGGACGGACGGACGGACGGACGGACGGACGGACGGACGGACGGACGGACGGACGGATGGACAGACAGACATGGCGAAACTATAAGGGTTCCTAGTTGACTACAGAACCCTAAAAAACGACCATCTGTACTGAAAAAAATGTTATGTCACCTTGACTTTGATTTATCTTTTCATCATCATTCTTACGTATTCATCAGTTTATATTACTTATATAGCTTATATATGTAATTGTATATTAACTGAATGCTTGTACTTCGATCATAGATAAAACATTACTATGGCGAAACTGTCCCAGTAGGTAAGTGTCATCTGCATGTGCCTGTCGCAGTGTTACGGCACCGGTTAACCGAGACTTTTTGGCCTCTGTTAAAAACCGGTTTTTATAGTCTCTAACCGGTTAATAACCGAAACTGTATTTATTTCTCAAAATTTGGAAAATTAGGCATTAAAAGGTTCAAAAATTATTTAATTATTTAATGTTTTGTAATAATAAAGAGTTATTCATTACTTTTCATTGACAACATTATTATCTGTAATGATTTTATTTTAAAAATTAGTCCCGAGTCTACTCAATTATACATTTTATACAATACAGTAGAGTCCGGTTAGTATATTACGACTCCGCATAGACCTAACGTCCAACCTCTTACAACGACATAAGCACAGGTATTTATTTGGTTTTCGTATGTGATAGTATGAAAGTACATCTGTTTATTACGACTCCGATTTTAACGACTAGCCGCTTTTTACGACACATTTTACACAGAATCCGTCCGTCAAGTCCGGTTGCAGCGACGAGCGAACGTTTTTGGTTTTACTAGTAAATTGAGGAAACAATGCTACTTCCACCCGAGCACGGCCCCCTGTCTTGCCTACAACAAATAGCAAGATTACATTGTGGCCATGTAACTATTTGAAGTATTGCTTTTATAATTTTAACAATTTGTTCGCCTCGGGTCTAATGTTATAAGCTAGAACACATGAAACTAATAAAGCTTCAGTGCCACTCTTGGCAAATAAGGGGTTGAAAGAAAACGAAACTGTGACATTGCAGTGACAGGTTGCCAGCCTCTCGCCTACGCCACAATTTAACCCATATCCCATAGTCGCCTTCTATGACACCCACGGGAAGAAAGGGGTGGTGAAATTCTTAACCCGTCACCACACAGGCTTAATACTATGATAATAATACCCTGTAAATAAACCTATTGATTGAAATGTTTTAGTACATAATAGAGATGTAGATATTACTTTTAATTAAAAGAAATGAAATTCGTTTTGTACGACATCCGGTTAGTACGACGTAATATCAGCGGTCCCTTGAGCGTCGTTGTAACCGGAGTCTACCGTATATTTCAAACTATATTTTTTAAAAGAAAGGTAAAATGGAGATCTTGGTTTTCTTACATCAATTGCTTGTATTACTAGGGGCCGCGACATGCCTAGAAAACGCAAAACTGACGAATCACATTCAAACCACACAAGCCTTTTTTAGCAATTTCCGCATTTACCAAATTTCCAAAAACTGGATAAAATGATCTTCATCGTGCAAGTAATACCTGCTACGATATCATCAACATCAGAATTCTTAAAGGTAATGGTAATTATTGCGTAGTACGGCCATTTACTAAAAATCCTCAAAACCGGTTAATAACCGGTTAACCGGTTTTGAAGGAAAAGTCTCGGTTATTAACCGGTTTTTTAAGTTAACCGGTTTTTGCATACCCTATACGGCACACACCCGAAGCCAGTTATGCCGTTGTTGGTGAAGTGAAGTCTGCACGCAATCCTATTACAACAAGGCCGATTGAAGCTACGGAGATACGTGTCCGTTCTGACACATGACAGTATAATGAGGGAACGAAAGAATGAAATCAATGAAACGCTATCCGCTTCGAAATCGCGCGTTGGATGACTTGAAAATGAGTAATCACATCAATTTAGATGATAGACGCTAATCACGACCAGTTATAATTCCAAAATAATAATTAATAATTTATATCTACGTAGCCCTTGAGTGAAATAAAGTAGTCACCGTCATATTGTAGTAAAATGGCCGCTTTTTACCTAATTACCATTAGTTGGCACCTACTTGGTTTTTATTTATCATTATTGCTGACATTATTAACTAACCGAAAACTAAACAGTAATTTAATGACCGGTATTTTAAATAACAATTTCCATTTTTTTTAATAGCCCCTTTATGTGTCCCACTGCTGGACAAAGGCCTCTCCCGGTGATTTCCACAGCTCCCGTTGGTGTGCTATTTCTGGCCAAATAATATTATTTCAAAAATATGCAAATGCATACCTACTAATCTGCCTATCATTTTCAAGTTTGAATCAAAGAAAAGTTTAAAATATTGAAGCCCTCATACTGCAGTCAATTCAGATTTTGCAACAATACGCAAGTGATTAGTGTAGTTTGTGCTCTGTCACACGATAACAACAATGGCAAGCGAAACACACTAATTTAGCCATTGTATCAAGAGACAGGCACGTGTATAAGGAGAAATTTCGGCAATGCACGCATAAAGAAAGTTTACTTTGTGAACTCGTCATTTCGCGACTCAGCAAACGAGTTTTTACACTCGGAGGTGATTAAAATCTACTGATGCAATCCCAAAATAACCTGATGTTTTTTGTACTGTGACGCGATAAGTGTCTTCTGGTTATACTGACTAACATTGATTTAATCAAATGCGTACGTGAGATATATAATGGAGTAGCCAGCGGTGGACGAAGAAAGTGACATGCTGACCCGCTTATTACATCAGTCTTCGAAGAAGCGAGAGTAAGTGGATGACGTCCAGCTAATGACGTGCTGGTAGTCGACCTTAGACACCTATTAGAAAATAAATAAACGATTAAACGCTTCCAATTGAATTATTAACTTGATATCATAGCACAGTTACCTACAGGTTGTGGATGATCCAATTAACAATATAAGTAGTAGGCGTAGTCGAAAATGGTCATTAGTCAAATGAATGACCCGTGGTCACGAAACACTTTTATTAACCAGCCTCTGGCGGTGAAATTTTGTCACTATTCGACTGTTAAGGAAATTAAGTACAATAATATATAATTATGTATCTAGTCTGTTTAGTGAGAAGCAAAGAGTACCTGCCAAATTTGAGTGTTGTTATTGAGGCAGCTGTTAATAGTGATCTAATTTCGCCATTGGGACTGACAATGTACGATTGTGCAAATACCGGTAATGGTAGAGATTGCAGTGCGATACTCAGCAAGTCAGCAGAGTGATAACGTGATCGTTTGTCAACGTATATGGTCCGCTGACAACTATTGACTAACAGTGTAAGTGTTAAGTGAATTGCCTACTTTCGATACGAAAGAACCTACTAGTCGGTCAGGCCATTGCAGCAGCTCTACTAGTATGTATAGGTAATTGTTTCACAATACAACAGAGAACTAGGACATATATTGCATTCATTGGTCTGTATTAATATCTAAAAAAATAAAACGTATTTTTATGTTTATTAATTATTCTGTAGAAAATGTCTAATGTCAGCAATGGCGCGGCAGCCAACTTGACACGCAACGCAACCAAGTACTTTCGCCGATTAAAATCCACTGTCGCGCATAAGATATTTGCTTCGTGACAATCATATGTAAATATATAGATTTAAAATATTACTGGAATTATCAGAATTTAGCTTATTCTTAATATGAACTAATTTTAATATGTAGTACATATTATCTTTTTGTTATCAAATCTCATATTTATGTATAAGTACAAATTTATCCGGACGTTGTCATTGTCACTGACGTGGTTCATTGCAAACACAGCCACGCCTAAATTCATGGTAGTCACGATAAGGACTTACATTAAGCGGTCGTGCCCAGAAGCACCTGGGTCTGACTGACAATCGTTACCTACCTCGTTTAACAACCCGCCGCGCCCATCAATAAATCTGCCTGCAATAGTGCGCTTTGTGTACGTTCCATTAGAAAATTAATCGAGAATGTGATTAAACGACTATAACTTTACAATAGATCACACTACTGACACTACTGCTCGATTGTCAAATCGTCAGCAAGTGTCAAATGTACAATACATAAATATTCAATCTCGGTTACGTACTAACCAGACTAATGCTGATTGATGGATGAATCCGCACTTATGAACTATTGACTGTGGTGTGATAACTTACCGATAAACCAACTTTCTCCAGGTTGCCGAAAGAAAAAGATCGATCGCACATAAACAGCAATTCATTGCCTCGGAAGCGTATGGTTAATGGGTAATTCGACGTAACAAGAGTTGAACAGATTATTAACTCAAGAGAAATTGAACCGGAAGATTGAGAAGAAATCGATAGCCATTTCGTTAATTTTCGCAGTCAACCTTTCCACATAATGGACAAATTTATTTCTTATTTATTGAGGATGTATATAGTACACATATGAAATTGAAAGATAAGAGTTTTACAAAAAATTACCTCTTAATGTTTACTACAATACTCGTATAAGTAAATTTATTCCTATATTATAACACTATATTATCTTTACGCTTGACCACTATACTTTATCTCATCTCTACCAAGGAAATGGTCAGTCTATTTCAACATTTATTGATAGAATCGGAGTATCAATTATAAGACACGAGACAATAGGATTAAGCAACACAATCGTTATAATCTGAGAATGATAGCATCGGATAAATTGGTATAATGTTACCGGAGAGTCGTGAATGGTAATGTACGGTCGTGTGCACATTATTAAAGCTTAAGAGTATATTATATAACGACTGTAGCATCGCTATTAATCGTAGCTAAAATCAAACGTTGTCATCGAGGTACCTATATTTATATATTACTCAAATATTCCCATATTCAGGGTTATGCAATCTATGTGAGCTTGGTGCGGTCAAGTTCCATTGGGCATTGACCTACGCAGTTAAACTGCTGAGTCGTTTAAGGTATTGAACTGTCACTAAATTCGTTTTAGTGACGGATGATAGCAATACTTTAAATAATTTAACCGAAGAGAAAAGAGATTATTTCATATGGCTAGATCTTCAAAAGTGCATGATTCTTATTATATTAGGTACTTTGAGCTGAATAAACTGAGCACAGATCGTACACTAGCTATATCCTTTAAATACATTGACACTACGAGAGTATTAAAGATTAAAAAGTTGCGGGTGAGTCTGTGATTCTGATTAGGTACTTTGGTTAGTCAACTCGCGTTACTCTAGGTGACGTAGATGATTTTGATTGATTACAAGAGCAATTAGAATAAATAAATGTATGTAATAATATGTAACTTTATATTATGCTGACAGTTCCAAACTGACAATTAAATATCAGCCTTAAGTACTTATATTTCAAGTGCGCTGAGTGGTTGATATAGGTAAATATCTACTTCTCCTGATAAAAACTGAGTGTGACGAAAACGAACGAGCAAGGAACATTTTATCTACTTTGTCTGTGTGGGCGGGGTCATAGAGTATATTGAATAGTATGGTATAGAGTTATCAGTCAAGATTTTCGAATGCAGCTCCATCTATTATTAAGTTACGACAACTTTTCATGTGACTTTCCATGCCTAAAGGTTACTTTTAGAACATGAAGCATGTGGACTCTTTAAACATACATACTAAATAGGTCATTCATCAATCAGTCACATTAATAAATTTTTGAACGCTAACCTTTTTGCCAAAAAAAGAGGACGTTAATAATATTTAGAATTTAATACATGTAATTAGCCACAGAATGCCGTTCGCTAGTTTGCGGGTGGTACAGCGACATCTAGCGAAAATTTTGGACATCAAAAAATGCTTACATTTTACGAAAACAAGTCATTACCTAGTTTGCGGACGTAACAGTGACATCTAGCGAACAACTTGCACTACGGCATATAATTGATTTTCACGCCCTCTATCGTTAATTTCCCTAAACATATCGAAAGTACATCGGATTTACTATTTCCTTTGACTGAAAACACCGTGGGCGGGGTCACAGTTTTCATTGGACTCTTTCAGAGGGTTCTACTTGGTACGAATGAACTTTCTGCATTGCTATCACTTTCCATCAATTACCTTCGCTCGTTTGAAACTCGAAGGCCTTCTAATTTGCTACTGGGGTTACGGCTACTACTTCTACTACCTACTAGCTTTAAAGTCTACTATCTGCACCCATTCGCGTGCTAGAAAAGGGATTGTCTATGCTTTGGGGATTAGAGAAAATGTCGGGCGCGGCGGCCCCGAAACAACTAGTTTACTGCTATTTATCGCCATTTAAATAGGTTAATGTCAACCATTGTACATACTTCGTGCCAATCGTGCCAAACAGTAAAGTAATTGGTTGCGTATTATTTACCTGATAAATAATGACGTCAGTTATTATTTACGTCATCTTATTACTTATTATCTATTATCTATAAAATATATTTAGCGTCGTTTTTTATTTTCCAAAATGGCGGCCGCATATTTTTAAAAAAATTTAGAATCGTAACGGCTGCACCGATTTTGATGGTTGGGGTGTCTATCGCATCGTCAAAGCAAAGTCCGTTGAGAAGTTTTTGAACTATACTTTTTTTTAATGGTTGGGGTAGCTATCAGTTTGTATTAAAACATTTATTTATATAAAAATTAAAATCATTTAAAAAATAAAGATGGCGGCCGAATAATAAAAAAAATATGAAATTTTCAATTTTTTTTTATTCTCACGAAATTTACAAATAGTTTTCCTACCATATATATTTAGCGTATCGTTTCGTACCGCTATACACGCAAGACTGATTATTTATTTTGATCACAACTCACAACTTACTATATTACTATTCAGAATCAATGTTTTTAGTATTTATATACGTTTAAACTTGACCATCACATAATTTTTATTTTAATACGTAAAAGAACTTAAATGCACTTAACATAACATTTGTATTAATAGCAATTGTCCTATTAATTTTCGACAAGAGATAATTTTCGACAACTTCTGTAGCACAAGGAGCGTATGTTTTTGTAGTGCTGGCGATGTTGGTGGGATGCTGGTTATTAATTTTGGTTGGAAACAGTTCCTTACGCACCAAGTTAACCGTAAATGTTGAGTCTGCGGATCAAGTTTTCAAGCTTGGCCATTATTCATTTTTGCTCTGCTATTTCAGGGTAAACCATAGGAACGTAACCGGAAGAAGCTGATAGCCTCATTGTACGACATGCCAGGTAATTCGTATAAAAATACAAACAAATACCGTGCCTATAGTAAGCGACAGTGTGACTTTACTTTTGACTGGCTGTGGATCTACTTAAACGTTAATCACATTGACTTTTACTCGGCATCACCATCAGTGAACAGCATTCGATAGTACATATGCATTGCATGGTTCCATACAAAGTGCATCAAATCAAGTTAACAAATTGTCGTGACAATAGTGCGGGCGCAATCGAAGCGGCAAAATGAAACGCCGACCGGACGCGTTGTTGATATCGCTTTAGAAGTCGCTAGGAGACACCCGCCTCACACTCCCTCGGTCACCTTCACCACTATACAGCAGGATCACAGAACATAGCATCATAATAAACTTGGTAATAAGTACCTATAACATCTCGCCCTAAAGCGTCTGAATTTTATGAATCCGATTTGTACGGACGATCTGATTTAAAGTTATAAAAGCTTCTTCGAAAGTCTATAACTTGCTAATCAGTTGAAAACGCCACGAGTAAATATGTATCGCTTAACTTCAAACTCTGGTTATTCGGCAAACTTTCTGATATACATGATTACTTTTCAGATTATAATATTTTTTTTATATTAATCAACCTTACAGTAAAATGTATTTAGCAGAGTTTGAATTTAAGAAATACTTACATATATTATATTTGTCAAGTTTAATACATACATAGGTAACAATAATATATACTCTTCTCTTGATACTGCAAAATAATATTACTGTGGAACATACTGTGTATGGCTTAACTGTTTAGTCACTAGTCAAGATCAACATGCATGGAGTAAAGCGTTCACGATAATTTGTCGTCGACAAACGAGTTGGACCAAAATAGATCGGTTTCCAGATCAGAGTGCATTTCTAGTGGACGAACATTAGCCGATAACCGTTATCAGAACACGTATAATGCATTAAGCGTTTGATAACGTACCTAATAGAAGCAGTACTGGTTGGTTTGAAATTGAATAAGTATTACATATTCCCTAAAAATCTGGGTTAAGTTCGGTGCATTTACCTCAAATCCTATACAGGGTGTGACGGGTAACGCGTTATGGAGGTTAATTCTGTGCCTACGTAAACATACCTGTAAAGCTGTTGCGTATGTTAGCTGTTGCTTATATTACCTATATAATTATAAATGTATAGATTGTATAGTGCCCAAAAATATGAAATCTTTGATGACAATTGATAATGCTACCCTATTTCCTCGTGCTTCAACCTACATATTTACATACAATTTTTTTTAAACGGATAATTAATCGGTTTATGTATGAACAGACAGATAGCAAGAGTTACTTTCACATTAAGAATACAAAGTATAAGAGATATATCAATTAAGTACCATATGTTTCATGCTAACTGTACAAAAAGCGGTAAGAATTATATGATCTAGGATAATGTAATTTCAATAAGGAAATTAAACCAATAACGCATTAATGTAACTTACATCATAACTGAGATACTATAAACTATTAACTGACTTCGATATTTCGACATCTGACCTGACATTTAGACGGGTGCTTCGTAAATGAAGCATTAAGTACGTTTCAATAAAAAAGTAAACAGAACTTATAGAAAGCCAACATAATATAAGAGTCGTGAGAATCAGAATCAATTAAACCATCCATCGAAAGCCTGAGAAGATGATCTAAGTAGCCAAAGAGATATATACCCGTAGTTGTTGATAACATCGATAGTAATGCTGATCAAGATTACGACTCTGTAACAGAATAACGTAACACTGTTATTAAATCTATTGTTGGTATATTAGCACCGGTTTGGCTACTCATTATGACCCGACAACATTGTATCAATAGATCTCAATGAAACGAAATAGAACGTGTTCGAATTATGCATATTTCAAAATTATAGGATTGTTCATAAAACTATACAGATCCACTAAACAGTTGCTATGAAATAACATTAAGGTGTCTGATTTATGATCATAACAAAGCTTATACAGACAGAACTTATGACTATAGTACTGAAGTTTTCGGCAATTTCATATGCATTTTTAATTTTTTTAAGTATAACATCTTTGGCGACCGGTCTGGCGCAGTCGGTAGTGACCCTGCCTGCTACGCCGCGGTCCCGGGTTCGAATCCCGGTAAGGGCATTCATTTGTGTGATGAGCACAGATATATGTTCCTGAGTCATGGATGTTCTTCTATGTATATAAGTATTTATATATTATATATATCGTTGTCTGAGTACCCACAACACAAGCCTTCTTGAGCTTACCGTGGGCCTCAGTCAATCTGTGTAAGAATGACGTCATGCTCCACGGCAGCGCCACCTTAGCTTTGATGAACATAAACATATGGGAAAATATCTATATAAAGTCTATAAAATTCTAGACTAGTTAAAAAAATATCTATGTTTCTAGTTTCGTCGTGAGCTCTTATACATTGTGGCGCTGCTGTAGAGCATACTCCACAGCAGCGCCACCATAAAATATCAATTACTGCATATGGTACAGGCAAGTATATGGCTTCAAATAATTCTATAACAATTCTTTATTGACCTTGCTTACGAAATCCCTACTTTTATTTTGCATTTAGGAAAATACGATGCCACAAACCTTTTGTAAGAAATAATTATCGCAACGCCTTATTGAAAATCTCGGCAAAATTATTAGTGTGTTTGCCTTGATTTTTTATTAAGGCGCTGCGATAATTATTTGTTATAAAAGATTTGTGGCATCGTATTTTCCTACATGCAAAATAAAAGTAGGGATTTTGTAAGCTAGGCCAATATAGAATTGTTATAGAATTATTTGAAGCCATATACGTGCCTGTACCATATGCAGTAATAGATATTTTATGGTGGCGCTGCTGTGGAGTATGCTCTACAGCAACGCCACAATGTATAAGAGCTCACGACGAAACTAGAAACATAGATATTTTTTTAACTAGTCTAGAATTTTATAGACTTTATATAGATATTTTCCCATATGTTTATGTTCATCAAAGCTAAGGTGGCGCTGCCGTGGAGCATGACGTTAAGAATGTCCTTATAATATTTATATTTATTTATTTATTTATAACATAATAATAATGATGATGCATGGTAATGCAGGTTCAGTTTTATTTTGAGAACTATAATGTGCGCTAGATATTTTGTTCAAAGCCTAATAAGAGTTGCTAATATTATAAATAGCATTAAGAATTACTTTGTGCCCAAATACAGCAGCTCAGATCCTAACGTAAAATTATTTGCAGATTTTTAGCGACGACACCAGATCTGCCCTTGTATAATTTAAGCTATACATCAGTCAATGTCTCATTTAGGTGTAGGATGACGCATAAAGACCTAGCTGAAACCTACTCAGAACTTATATCCTCTAATACGAGGTCGGCCAATCTCACAATACTCTTATGTTGTAGCAACTTTCACGGTCAGAGACCCACGCTATAATAATAAAAACGTTTTAACTATTGTTGTTTTTTTTTTGTTCACTCACAAGTCACAACTATTACAATATTTAAATTTAAGGGCTTAAAATCAAGGCCAGTAACCATAAATTATAATATATACCCGCAAAAAGACTGCTATTTATTTACCAGCAAAATTTTACACAGTATTGTTATGTAGATTATGAAAACGTCCTCAATAGAATCACATGCAGTGACAACAGCAATAGCGTGACGACAAGGAAATGCGGGTTACCGTTTAGAAATCGTTCATTCTTAACGTACCGCACCGTACTTACACGAGTATTCACCTGGCAATTACTTGTTACACACTACTATTTCACTAATTATACTAAAACAAGGACTACCATACTTTGTGTAAAAATAAATTATCATTAGAAATATAACCACTTGCGGGTTTCGGAAAATTGAGTTAATTAAATGTAGCCTATTATTATTATATATATACCTACTTATTTCTGCAACGTACTAGTATAAATGTACATGAAACTATTTTAAGAGTATGAATGCAAACGACTAACTTTACTAATAGTAATGATAAATTTAAAGAAATATAGTTAAATAAAATTACTTTTTTCAATTCCCGTTTTCATACTATGACGTATTTCATTCTTCATGTATCTTCAACTATCAATAGCATAATGACACTGTCTGTTCTGTACAGTTTCTTCCACATTATTGCACCGAATAACCCTAATTAACACAAGTCAAATTATAATCTATATTGAATCTGTTGATATATTGATCAACTGTGACCTGGGTGGCCGAGCGGATAAACAGGCATCTGCCGCGATTGCAGAGTACGCTGGTTCGATTCCAGCCTCAGGCACTCTAGTGCCTAAGGCCTACTACTCATTTACTACTTGGTCACTTTTTCTTTCATAAGTGTAATTTATTTCGGTTTTAACTGAATAACCCTATTCAAAGTAATAATGTAGAAATACACACATACATTAGATTTTGGAAACATATGAAACCGAGAGTTTCCGTGAAAATACGAAGGAAAATATTTCGCACGACATCTGTAACCTTATTGAAGTAGACTTATCAAAATCTTGTTATATGTAATTAAATTAACACCTTTACGCCACGTTCTAGGTAATCTAAAAGGACCTTTGTAGAGCATATGGTTTCCGTTGACAGTAATTAACAATTGCAGTAAAAATTATCAGTAAATAGTAAATAGGTTTTTAATTTATTATAACATTTATATTTTGCAACGTTTTGTTTATTGTGTAACTAAAGGTACAAAATCTATTTATGCTAGTCAAACGAAGCCAGATCCAAAATCTATTTATCAAGATTCCACTTCTCGAACAATACGCTAAAGACGTTGTAATAGGCAACATATTTGCAAGGTATCAATCTGAAATGGACGAACCATTCGTTCATCTATAGTATACTTCTGATCACTAAATAACGTATGGAACTAGCATGTCCCTAACTTTATAATGTTAGTACGAAATATACCGTGAGCACTTCTTTGGGGCGACGTTTTACTACTTTTTACATAACAATTAATTAAATAAATGCCTAGAAATACTTTATTCAATAAGTTATTAATTAAAGTTTCAATATTCGTTCAGAATAGGCGACAATGACTGCTTACGTTAAATTTACAATTAATTATTCATTATTAGTAACGGTGATTTTTAACTAACTTCTAATCGTAATCGTCATACGTAATCAACATCTTTACTTTTGAAAGTTTCAGTCGAACGCAACAGACTACAGCACGGAATATATACATGCATACAATCACTCATGTATCCCATGAAGGGGTAGGCAGAGTACGTGAAACTATGTGCTCTGCCAACCCCTTCATGGGAACGTTTCAGTGCCACTCTTGGCAAATAAGGGGTTGAAAGAAAACGAAACTGTGACATTGCAGTGACAGGTTACCAGCCTCTCGCCTACGCCACAATTTAACCCATATCCCACAGACGCCTTCTACGACACCCACGGGAAGGTCGAAAAGAACGGGGCTGGTGAAATTCTTTACCCGTCACCACACGGGCAAATATAATAATATTACTGTAGTTTAAATTTCAATATATAAGAGAGCCTGGGGCCATTTTTCTGTACGTCATTTACCTACTAATATTAAAAATTGGTTAGCCGGAAACCTGACTAGCCTTTGAATAGTAGATATAACTTTAAATTAAAAATTAAAAACTCATCCGAACCCTGAGATTTATTCAATAACTTGCTTATTTCATTAACAATATATTATACGTATTGGTTAAAACGGAAACAGGTATGCGTAGATGCTTACATTTATTTAGTTAAACACACAATCAACTGAATGAACAACAAAAAACACTACAGACATAGACATAAATACAGTTTGTAAATTAGCATTTAAAATTGTAACTGGTTCTAAATCTTCCTATAGAATAGAAAGTAACTAATTGCCGTTTACGACGAATAAACCTTCAAACAACAAAATATGGATCACGTGTCTGAGCTTTCATATGGGAATAACTTACGCCAGACAGTATCATATTTTTACGATAACTCGGAACGTATACCTTATATCAGTAGCAATAAGGTTACCATTTAATTGTTAAAGTTGATCGATAAAGGATGTCGCACAAGTTACGCCCAGATATGATTCGACGCGGAGCGTAGGTAATGAGGATATACTGAGCTATTACAATCTCGATGTAAAATGTAACATTCAGACAAGTAGACAAATTGCGGTTAGAAACCAATATGCACATTATAGAAACTTAGAAAGCCGATATGGCGTTGGCACGCGTTGGTAAAGTTGCCATTTTTGTTTTCACATATTAAGGCAATAGCGGCGGTTGTTTCGGCTTTCGATTCAAACTATAACGTGGGTTGTATTTGTATACCTAGCTGAATTTAATCAACGATCAGGAAGACATTGTGATTTCATGTTGTAATAATACCAGTGAGGCAAGTACTAGAAATACTATCTAGTATAGATATTTGACTAGTATTGCAGCTTTAAGAGATGTTGGGTATTTAGCTGTAAAAGAAGCACCTTCTAAGCTGAGAGTGATGTGTACTGAAACAAAGCCGTCTTCACCGGTCAAAAAGCCATTAGGAGTTGCGTAAAAAGAACATTACGATTTAATGGAAATTCCACGGTTCTTGCAGTTAACATCCGACGCTACGGCTTCGAATATTGTTGTGGATGTTGCAGAAGCTATCGACGTAATACGAAATTAGCTGATGCAATCGAAATAAGTCATCAGTTCATCACAATCAATGGTGTAGGTAATATGAAACTTCCTTTAAAGAAATGAATAAAACACATTCACATAGATGAAATACATATAGAAACCAGCAAGTGAATGAGTATGAGTATGTACTATTTAAAATAATAGGCAAGCATGAAACTTTATACAGGTACCTACAGCAAGTAATGAATACTTTAAAAGGGCGTCAATAAACTTAAAACAGGCATGTCCACGGCATGTCACTTCTGTTGATCGAAAATCGGTTAAATTCGTAGGACCTTGGAGCATTTTAATTACACGTGATTTAAGCGTGTCTAAATCTTAGTCCGTCAATCAAAATACCAAATAGTACTAATAGTAATCAAATAGTACTTATAGTTGCAAGATACAATGTAATTTAACCCTTGTTCTACAGAATGTTGTACTGTACGTACAGGGAAATCTATTTAGTGTCTGGCTTCAAGCAGATTGTAGGATTTGTAGGTAGGGTTTGTATTAGCGCTTCTGATCATAGACAAGTATACCTACTTATTCCAGCAGTGAATGATATGTGAGTTTGAGTTTTTATACGTGCAGTGGATTGATAACATCTACGTTACGATTATGAATCACGCACCAGTTTCCGAACTTTTCTTTTACAAAACGAAACCATTTTCATGTTGGGAACGGTGTTTAAGTCACTTATAAGATTTGATGTCCGACACATAGGAGAGGTCCCTCCTCTCAGGCAGTGTATCCATATAAGTAATATTATTCTTCATAAAAATAGGAATAGGTACACTCTCTTCACTTTAGTAACCTTATTTCTATTAGTACACGGATTCGGATCCATTTTTTGTCTTGCACCCGAGGCAGACCAGAACGCAGCATAAGTTTCGCAAGTCGAATCCGAACTGGCTGATAATACCAAACTGAGCAAGAGCATTGCCAACTAGGTAGCTATAGGTTTTGCCAACACGCGACTGGTACGTAACTATAAAGTTTATATCGAATGTGCACGAAACTTTATGGGGCACTGAATCATACTGAGTCAGAGTGATGCTGAAATAGTGAAAGTAACATAATACAAAAGCATCCTATAAATCGTTAGGTTTTCTAAATTTGAAAAAAAGTGATTGTATTAAGATTAGTCGGTTATTAATTTTATGGAAATATGTTAAGAAATACTAGGCGTAGTGATGTGACGTCTTCATCGCCCACTGGTTTTACCAAAGCAATCAGTCAATGCAGGGCAGCTTTTGGCGAGTAGCGACCCACGTACCTGATATGAGGAGTTCTGACACCTGAAGGGATGGAACAGGGCTCTCTACGTCTGGCATGTAGACTCTTTAGGGCTATATGGTTCAGGTCCAGGGGTGAAATGTGGCGTTTTATTAGCCAAGCGTCCAGTTTTTAATGCCATAACCCAGTATCTAATTTATCAGCTTAGTCCAATAGATCGGTTTATTTTAGATTTTATCAACACTCAAATAGTATTTAGTTTTTACCTGGCGAGGGCAAGGGCAGCATTAGCTCGGTGTACCCCTTACATTTCATGAAAGTCAATGGGACTATGTGTTGGCTTCGGGTCCGAGTACGCCTTTCTAATCTAACGTTCGGAATACCCAATAATTTGCGAGATGAGAGGGATAAAAATAAATTTTAATGCTTAACCTTTCTTAATAAACCAATTAATACATGGTACCGGTGATACTGATAAGATACCATGTATAAGATGAATGAAACACGATTCAATAATTTAAATTATATGTACATAGATTTAGTGCACATAAATTAAAGCTATGATCAGTTAACGTTTTCATAGATGCGCAGCGGGGGGGTTAGCTCACGCTAGCACCAGTCCGCCCCTGGCACCCGGACTTGGCATGCGACCTCGGGATCATAAAAATTGTATTATCTTTCTCATAGCCGATACACGCACACAAGACATCAGTCTGACAAAGTTCAAGGACCTAATTCTTAATGCATAAAGAGCTCAAGTAAATTTATCAAGATTCTTAGACAAGTTTTATAAATTACGTTCTTTTTTTGTGTCAAATTTTGTTTTATTCCAAATCGCATTTATTTACTTAGATTAGACGTTATATGTAGGTATTGCATGCTTGTATTCAGGCCTTTATTCCCATAAGGGGCAGGCTGAGTGCTGAAAACTGGTCAAATTTCAGTCCCGCTCCTAGCAATTAAGGGGTTGGGAAAAGTTGCCAGCTTCTCGTCTACGCCACAATTGAACCGTGCCGTGAAGTGAACCGTGTACGTTTCCTTCCGTGGGTGTCCCAGAAGTAGTATATAAATATGTAATAGTTAGCGCATAAAGAGGCATTTGTTATAATTATATATAGATCGAAATCCGGATCACTGATAAAATAAACAATTACATTTCTATTGTAAGTTTTTGTCCGCTTCCCATATAAGCTGCTAGACAAGCTTCATTTGTGTTGTGAATTACAATTGTGAGAATAAAAAGCAAGTAACCTTTATCACGTTAACAGAAATGGTCGTATGTGCACTCCAGGCACCACTAATCATATGTCATTTTTAATTAAAACGAAACGCAAATATGGCGTTGTCTCGCGCAAATTAATTGTGTCAGACGCTTGCCCCACATCGCATTGTCTGTCGTGGGATCCAGTTACCATTATTGTTCATTGGTTTGGTAGCAAACTAGCAAAATAGAAAATGATAAAATGAGGTGTTTTAACTTCCTCATAAGTGATATTTTAATGTGTAAGTACACGCATGGCTCTCTTTATCTGACTTGGCAAAAGAAAGTCAGGTAGTCTAAAGGACACGTCGTGTGTCATATCTGTTAAGACTGACACAAGACCCAGTCGGTTCAGTTAACAAGCCACAATCTGAAATCTTGAGTTTCACTTGGCTTTCCTTAAAATAATCACTAACAATGTTAGTTAGCAACTCTTTGTTTATTTAGTTATTACCTGTTCTAAATATAATTCTGTTAGATATGAATAAAATAGTTTACTTATTATTTGGCATAATAATATCCAAAGTTATAAAAAGCAAGCACTGCCGACTGCTGGGAGAAGAATACATTTCTTTTCAATATTATTCATATGTCTTTCCCATCACGGAACAATGGTGTTCCGGACCTTTGGGAGGCGTGCGCGGGGCCGAAGCCAACGCGTAGAGGCCCTTTCGACACTTTAATGAAATGTAAGGGGTACACCGAGCGGATGTTGCCCTTGCCCGTATCATGGGGCACACGCAGAGGCAACGTATTATTGAACGCCATGCCCGAAAAAATCACTGAGCCTAGGTAGATAGGTACCAACCAGTTCAAACGTCCAGTAGTTCGTTGCTTAGGTATTTAGGTAGAAATAACACTTAACCAAGTTGAGTTTCCTTGGTTCACTCGCATTAGTGGTTGCGCAAAAACGGATGAACGCATTTAACAAGTTTGTGTTGCCTTAAAGCGTGGAGAACATTTATTCGTATTAACCATGCAGTACTTACACAAGCACACATTTTATTCAGAAACATTTTGAAAGTAAGTAGTAGAGCTAGCTCGTTTTACCTTGGTGAAGTTTATAATTTGTAACTTAAAAAGTTAAAAGCATGGGTAGGGGCACAAAATAACCAACCTTGCATGAAATATACAGCGAAAAAACGAGACTACGATTGTATGGCGATGCTGCCGCAGCGTGTGCTCTTAACTGCAGAGAATTTGGGCGAATATAGATATTATTTGTGTCGCTTAACTTCAAAACTGGGTAAATCCATTCTGTTTTAAGGTTGATTATTTTTCAGATCATATTATATTTTTTATATATTCAACCTTAAAGCAGAATGGATTTACCCAGGTTTGAAAATAAGAGACACATTTTCGCATGTTACATTAAATGTTACGAAATTAACTTAACCAACCGTAAATGTTTTTGTCAATGCAAAGTTGCAGCCTTAACAGGGTTTTGCATTGATGACTAAATTCGGTGGCGAAACACTTGAAGATCTGCACTGGCAATGACATGGTTGCTAGCGTACGCCGTAAAAGGGCATGGGGCACACGCCGAGTTTTACAGTGATGTTTGTAACAGCCTTAACAGTTATTCACTAAATGTGGCGATTTTAATGACATGGTTGCTAGCGTACGCCGTAAAAGGGCATGGGGCACACGCCGAGTTTTACAGTGATGTTTGTAACAAGTTATTCAGTGTTGGGATTTTAAGCTTGCTGTTCCATTATAGAGTAGTGTTGCAGAATAGTCACTATCAGTAATGTCATGCATGCAACATGATTGTTTTACTATACCCCCTCCCCCCATGCTCTTTGCACATATCCAGTAGGTGAAATACCTATATTTATTCTTATATGTCTTTAACAAGTTATGTGAGAAAAGGCAGACTAATTCAAGAGGTCTCACTGATTTCCAACATCTTAACATGGGTGCATAGTTTGTTGGTTGCTTCTTGCATTTTCCCTAAAATCATTCAAACCTGCAATAGAACTGACCTGGCTGACCTGGCCTGAGGTCTGAACTGCGACCTGGATTACTGAATAATACAACCATTACCTTTGGGACACTCACAAGATGGAACCTGTACCTCCGTATAGGATACTCTGTACACAGTGTACACTCTTGGCAAAGATCTGGTATAAGTAAACTGCAAGAAGTCTGGTTTAGCTAGAGCAAGACTATAACTGTCACTGAAACACATACCACATACATTGTCACCTTCGGGGGGAAGGGGGCTTAAGGATTTTAAAATGGCTTATTAAGAACCACAACAAATGTATTATTAAGAACTGATGAATCAAAAACACTTCATAATGAACACTGTTTACATAATAATACTGATAAGGACTTTAAAGATAAACAACTGTGAGCAAAACAATACATGTCATTATCTAATCCAGACATATGTGCTGAACTGCTCATGCAGCTTTGTTATTAGAAAGATGACATGCACATGCAGCATGTGTTATTGAATACACACCTTGGGTGGTATGTTGGCTAGAGTATTATTGAAGTGAAACTTGCAATGAATGCAACTTCCAACTGACAGCGCTAAACAATCAACGCTAAACATTCAACTCACTGACAGCATTAACCATTTAACGCTCAGTGTTGCCAATTGGAATTTTGAAAACCCAAACCCTCATTTCCACATTACGAAGTTTCACACACAATTTTTATAATAATTTGTTTTTTTTAGTCTGTACATGAAGTCAACTTGAACTCTCACAGACAGCAACAGCAACAGCAGCAACAGAAATTACTGTAAAGTGTAAACATTGCATCAAAGCTGTACCTAAAATGTATCCACTTAGATAGTTATTTTTCATAGATAAATTGAAGTTAAAACTTTCTGTAAGCAATACATCAAAACTGTACCTAGTAAGCGTAAACTTTACTAAGATAGTTCTACCCACTTATATTATGTAAGGGAGTTCCCTCTGCCAACAAACTGTCCTGCAGTTTGGCAGAAAATTTAATTAGACTTATATTGACCGGGATATAGACCGTGATTACCTTTTTGATTTTTGTCGAGCTCCTGATAAAGGTCATAAATCACGGTCTATATCCCGGTCAATATAAGTCTAATGAAAATAACCGTGAATCATTCAAAACTCTTAGAAGATTTAATGTTGTCAAAAAAGGGTTTATTTTGAGAATAAACAATTTATTTATTCATTTATTTTTTTATGAGTGTGACTTATGACATTTGATATTCTTTGTTAATCATATGGCTAAACAGTACTAGCTGTGTAGTAAACATACTGCATTCACATACAACTACTTAATATGTCACTGTAATTTCACAATATCGTTTTCTTTCAACCATTTAATTGCTAAAAGTGGCACCAACCAAAACTAACCATTCCCATGTGCTTTGGCCGTGTACATGCGTATACCTAGATTAGTGCACAAGAATATAAATCTATGTTTAAGACATTATGTTGTCATGTGACATGTAACTAGAACCGTGAGCTCAGACAGTATGGTTGCCAGGTTGTTGCACATTTAGCACCACCCAGGGGTCATATGCTGGGTTTTAGAGATTAAGTACCAGCATGACTATAGCAATATCCCATAATAAAAAAACCAGCGATTGGCACTCAACTATGTTAGTAACAATTTCACTAGCCAATTTTGAAAGGCTGCATATGAGGGATTAATGGGATTAAATCTTAATTGTTCATAGAACACTGTTAATAATTATGTACATCACATATCATATTCATTGTTAATGAATGATTCATCAATATTGGTAATTTCTCAAGCCCAGAAAGTTTATTTCTTTACAAATAAATGTCATGTATGTTTAGCATGCAAAATGGTTATTGTTTAAAAATGTCCACATTTAGATGTTTTTATAGGTTTTAATATTTAAAAAATATGGTAAACAAAGCCTGGAAAACAATTTAAAATACTTGCATAGACAACAGTTTCTGTTTGCTCTAACACTAATTTCTAGATAACTTTAGACTTTTGTTTTATGGTCTTTGGAGAGATCAAGGCTCGTTGTCAAACTGCAATAAGCAAGTACCCTGCTGGAACGAGTAAGTAAAAGTGTAACAATGCAATTACTCACCACATTGTTGAAATTGAAGGTTGAAGTGTCAGGAGGAAAATATTCTCCGTTCATCTTGTCGCCCATCGCGAAACAAACACTAATTACAACACACACAAATCTCACGTCCCTGGCATTTCTCTAAACGACGCACCAATCGTGTAAGAGTCCTAATTTGGATAAAATGCCTGACGACGGTTGGGGACTTCGTAGCCCCAAGAAGTCCGAAGAAGCATTATACTTGATCACACATTATTGAAAAAAAAATATGTCCATAATCGAACGAAAAATACGAACCATCACAGTGTTTGATTTACAGAATAGTTTAGATCCGTTCTAATTAAAACCTGTAAAATTATTTTATTTGACAATTTACCTTGACACACATAAATGTCAAAACCGCCATCTTCTACATGGAGTTGCCAGACTTAATTTTGATATGAGTTGTCACTCGCAAAATATTAAGACCCGTACAGACCTTCTGACTTCTGCTAAAAAAATCACATGTGATTTTTCGTTTTTTTCTTAAGCCGAGTCGAAACGCAATCGCATGCGGTTCAAAGAATATAATACTGGTTCAGTGTCCAAACAGTGAAATCGAAGACCTAGTGGCTGAACCTAACATCATAGGAGAGACTAAAGCACACAGACTCCGTTGGTTGGGCCATCTTGAGAGGATGGATGAGGATCGAAATGTGAAAAGAGCATACCTAGGTCGCCAAGCAGGAGGACGACCTGTCGGACGCCCTAGGTCTCGCTGGAGCGACATGGTGGAGGCGGATCTGTGCGAACTCCAAGTCAAGAATTGGCGAGAGGTAGCGCAGGACCGAGAAAAGTGGCGCTGTCTTGTATCGGAGGCCAAGTCTCATTTTGGGGCACTGAGCCAACGGAGTAAGTAAGTAAGTAAGTACAAATTACCCTCCAATAAAAGTTGAATACGTATATTTTTTTTACTAGCCTATTGTAGTGTCCCACTTAGGGTTGCAAATAGAAAAAAAAGCAATTTTTTTTTTCAGAATTTTGAAAAAAAACCGAGCACCATGGTTTTTTTTCAGATGAACAAATAATTCGACAATAACGGTTTTTCGTGAGTTGTAACGTGTTTCAATAACAATAACGTACATTTTAATTCGATTAACATTCAGTATACAAACGTTTATTGGGGAATCCCCATAGATTTATATATTATTAAGCTAGATTGAGCTGTTAGGCCAAAAAGTGTGTCCACGTGAGAGGGTAAAGTTGGGGCTGGTGTCCCTCTCGCACTTATTGCAACTGTCAAAATTATTTGAATGACGTCATCACTGTCATTATTAGGGGATACCAGTCAATATTCAAAGTTACTACCAAATCTACTAATACCGAATTAAAGGCATTTTTTTATTGCGCAAATCTTTGGTTTTATGGCTTCATAATAATGACTTACCAATTCATTACAAGGTATTAATACTCGTATCCTTGCCTCGAAAATAATTAATAATAATACAAAAATAATTTAAGAAGTTTATAAGGTGCACTAGGGTAATTCCGAATGATTTTTGCACTAGTTGATAAGGTGTATGTGTTTCCACGAACCAGTCAGTATAGCAAAATTTTTAGACGGAAATAGTGAATAACACACTTACTAGATGGAATAGCCTAACAATGGATTACAGAATTTTTCATAAATAATGTAAGATTTTTAAAATACAAGCATTTCCAATCTAGTTTGTTTTTTCGTTGCAAAGGTGCAATTCCGAATTGGTTCGGGTAAATCCGAATACACTTGAAAACGAGTTTTATGTGTATGTTGCATAAGAAACATATTACTTTTTTGATTGAAATTACCCTCCCGGCTCTTTTTACTCGATTTGGCGTATAGGAGTACTTATACATGTGTTTATCAAGCTTTTATTTCGGATTTACCCGATCAGGAATCTGTGATACTCAAACTTTAATGACACATTTATATCCACCATCAATAGTTTCCAAGGGGTCGCCTTATGATAATGTACCTACTTAATAAAAATCCACATATTAAAGGATTAGTCTTTAACCTTTAAAAAAAAGCAAGTAATGCACATAAGCTTAGGTGGAAGACCTCCTAGGCCTTTATCAATCCATGTTGATGACACACGTGCTTCGTTGAAATTCACCGAACGGACCTGAAGGCAAATGTACATATTTTAGAATCGTTATATCCGAATAACAAAAGAACTTAATTTTGTTTGTTTGAGAACTACTGAAATGAAATGAAATTCTTTATTCTTCAATTTAGGCATTAACATAATGCTCTTATGAAAGTCAAGGGTACATTTGTACAAACATAAATAAATAAATTAACCAATTATCCTAACTGAAAATACAATTTAAATTAAATAATTATGCATATAAAGCAAAATACATTAGTTTGGTTTGTCACTTAAGTACATTTTCCATATATCCCGGTCTGTGATATAGTCCTTAACTTTATAATATGCCCTAGCAATGAGCGCCCCTTTTACAACGGCTTTAAACTTTGCGTCTGTAAGATTACAAATTTCTAGTGAATTTTATTGTAGAACTTTGTACAGTTTCCCAAGAAGGACTTTTTCGTTTTTACTAGTCTACAGGAAGAAACTTTAAGCTTACCCGAATTTCTGGTAACCTTTGCTTTCTCAGAGTTTGTTGGAAAAGCGTACAAATTTCTCCTGACACACATAATGACTTCGAAAATTGACTGGCTATTACTTAGAGAAAACAAGGTCGGGTAATTCCGGTACACTTTGTGACACGGAATTCCCCTCTTCGGGTAAATCTGAAAATGTAATAAAATACAAGCTAGAATAGTTTAAGCCGATTTAAAATGGCTAAAAAACGAAAATCTCTCAAACACAAAGGCAGTCAATTCATTTACTCACCAAAGTACAGAGTTAGCGATGGTCGTCTAATTCCGAATGACAAAAAAGCGGGAATTTTTCACTCGCTCACTAATCTGATGCGCCACAAGTGTAGTTTCGCCGCTAGCGTCTCGAGCCAACTTACGCTGGGAGGGAGATACTTGAACGTCATAGGGTGCGTTGCCAGAGCAAATTATGTAGCCGCGTTTAGTAGATATTAGTAATTTTCGGAATATCCCAAATTTTGGAATTAGCCGAGTAAACCTTAACCTTAGTTATCATACAGGTAAAAATACTACTACTATAGTAATCTTTTTAACACTGGTCACACGTGCGAGAGGGACACCAGCCCCAACTTTGACCCTCTCATGTGGACATACTTTTACTAGTCTGAGAAGAACGCTTTTCTGCACCGGTGATAAAGTTCAATTTAGTATGGCAAAAAAAGTGTGAGCTCAGTCCCTATTGAAAATCCATGGGAATCCCCGATGCGGCGTGCAGCGTGGAGAGGCGGTGGTGTTGCCAACAGTAAATAGTGATAACTACCAACTACAGATTTCGTAAATCTTATACTTTTAAACGAGCAATTCTTGTATATTTATTTATTTATTTATATATATCTTATACTTTTAAACGAGCAATTCTTGTATATTTATTTATTTATATATATATTTATTTACACTGACGATCTCGGAAACCGCTCTAACGATTTCGCAGAAATTTGTTATATGGGGGTTTTTGGGGGTGAAAAATCGGTCTAACTTATCCTTAGGTCCTGGAAAACGCGAATTTTCGAGTTTTCATGCGTTTTTCTTCGCGCGCCATCTCGTGTGCAGTAGTTGTACTGTTAAGACAGAATTCTTTCGGTCGATGTAAGTACTATTTATTGCAAACACTAGATGGCGACACAGGTCAAGGCTAAAACGAATAGAAAATACACTATTTGAGTTTTTGTGGCGAAATGCGCGCCATCTCGTGTGGAGTAGTTGTGTTGTTAAGGCTGAGAATTCTTTCGCTCGATGTAGGTACTATTCATTTTTGAACTAGATGGCGACACATGTCAAGGATACGAAACAGAACCGAGCGAAGCTCGGTTGCCCAGATATTGTTACTTTTATAAGACCATAAATGAAAGTTATTTGATTAAATTCGTTTAATAGCTAACATTAAGTCTAAAAAACCATATAATAGTATTTTATGCAACTGGCGTTTAAGTGAGGTCAAAAAAGACGAGTGGCGTGAGTAACAATTTGAGGCGAAGCGAAATTGTTAATAAAGACGCCAAGAGTATTTTTTGACTCAGTTAAACACCGTTGCATACCGTTGAATAACTTTCGTGAAATTCGCACTATTTCCTGTATTTTGACGCGTCGACTTCCCCTCTGTTCCTGCCTCACCCGGTCGCTCGCACTCCCCCGCGCCGCCGGGAGGAAGGTTACCCTTCATGGACCAAAAACTCTTCCAGGCGTTATCAATACGTCTATTGACTCTGATTTGCCTGTTTTCGAAGGAAGCTATCTGGCCAAAGTAAATGTACTCATCAACTTACTGTATATCCTGCCCATCTACCGTGACCTCAGGTTTTGCCCGATTGGTCATTAACCCTTCGTCTGTGTCGGTCAAAAAATTGTCATAAAACAATTAACGTTGACAACATTTGACATATTATTTTAAAGTCCAACGCCTTATATTAGGATCCTTATCAAAAACAGACGAAGGGTTAGCTTAGTTTTTGCTCTGTCCATCGTGAATCCAACTTCAAGGCTCGCTGTATTGAGATCTTGGAGCATGTGTTGCAATTGAGATGCCGTATGCCGTATGGGAAAAGAGGACAATGTCATCGGTAAAAAAGTGGCAAATTATATAATTTATTTTGTTTTGTTTCATTCAATGTTTAACCAAATGAAATTCTACTCTATTTTCGTTGTTAAATTTCATTGATGGACAGCTATGAACCCTGTAAGGGCACTGTAAATTTATATCTTTAGCTACCTTACTATCTAAATTCTACCTAGTTACATATTATATGAAGTATATTGTAGGTACATAGGCTCAGATTATTCTTTGAATATACACAAAGGTAGTAACAATAAAAAACGATTTGTGGCATATTTTTGTAATGTGTATAAATATTTATACAATAATTAGTTTAGCACCTGTTTTCCCTAAATGTTAGTTTTAAATGCAAAAGTCTTTCATTTTTTCAATTTAAGACCAAAACCTAAAACACTAAAGGGAAATTCGAATACCCAATTCCTCACCCAAAGAGTAATACCACTGCCATACTACAATATTATAACATCCTAAGATGTAGTTTTGTTATATGTTACGACGTACGATACACAAAGCGTGACAGTGTCATCAGGAGTAAAATATCAACTGCACAGTCTGTTCCATCAAAAACCTAGACTGAATATGGTGGTACATATACACAAAGATCGCACAAATTCGTATGTTGTGTAGATTGCACTAGCAATCGGCCAATTTAATGGACCCTTGTGGTTCTTTGTCCACCCAGTTGCAAAAGTGCGTATCCACATCATGAATAAATATAATTCAATGTGTGTAAAATAAAAGGCATGCGGTGCATTTTTGTGCCTTGCTATACCTACATTATGTAAATGCACCTCATGTCTGAACACTGTTACTAGTTGGACAATATTTTTGCATATATTTCTGAATGCCCTCGGAGCCTACGCGTTGTTCTATCATTTTTAGCGACAAAGCGAAGACTTCATTCGCTATATCCTTGTCCCTGGATAGAGCAGACTCTTCACAGTAAAAGCAGTTGTTGAAGTACAGGCCCGTGACCCCCTCGAGCTCCGCCGCCGTAGCTACGTACACTGTTGTGGCAGCTGCTTGTTGCTGGAAGGAAAAATACTTGTATTAGAATCACCATGTATCGCCCGGTGGAGTTGGGGTTAAAAGTAATACAGCATGGCAAGTAGTATTATAATGATGATGATAGACGCGTTAGTAACTCGCCCATGAGATAAATTACACGTCCCATTCTAATCAGTACAGTTAGAAAAAGACGGATAGTCTATCTTGCAGGTGAAATACTGTTGTGCACATCGGGTAGGTCGTGTCCTGTCGTGCCTTGTTGATATGATCGAGTAAAGGATTAGCCCTTGGCTGACCTCCTGATGTGTGTGCTGAGCAGTGGCGGAGCGTCGATACAACTCGATTCCCAACGGGTTCCCTAAAATTCTCTAGTATCTGTAGAAGTCCATACAAAACAGATGCCAAAAACCCCTCCGGCTTTACCAACGAAAATTTTCACGCCCCGCCACTGGTGCTGAGTGAGTGAGTGAGTGTAATTAGTTTTCAACTGAAAAATGTATACAAATCAGAATATAATAATTATCATTTACCCATGACTTGGTGAAAGGTCTGACGAACATAAACGCTAGCCTGTACAGCCACCAAGACTTGCTCAGGTTCGTGAACACCATATTGCCCGGGTGAAGTGAGTTCACGCAAATGCCTTTGCTTTTCCATTCCTCGCTAAGGATCTGAAATATGTTGTAAAATACTAAGGGTCGGTTGCACCAAACCGTCTGTCTCCGTTAAAGCGTTCGTTAAATTTTATTGTATGGGAAGTTTCATAGACGTCTGCTGCGTGACGATGATGTGTCCGTCAAATGTGTTTGATGCAACTGGCCCTAAGTGCCAAATAATAAGAATGGATTTTAAAGGTAATAATTAATTATAAAATAGTCTACAAACGGCTGTAATTGACCGTGACCTTGGTGAAGTGCGGCGCGCATTTGATCGGTTTTATCGGACGTGCGTTAAGGACACAGCTATAAGGGAAAACGAGATAGAGAATTTTTATAGCACTAAGGTAGTGGCTTGGTGCTGCCATGTCTCCAGCTCCACGGAACACGCGTGCCATATAATATATGACCACTCTATTTAACAATGCAAAAATTGTTAAACATGAAAAAAATCGAGTAGTTGAAAATTGTTAATCCCCAGTAGTAACGCCGATAGTCCACTATCATATGTTTATCATAGAAATATGATCATAGGTCCGTATGCCTCCCTTTTTCTCCAACGCGAAGAAAATTGCTGCCTATGATCATATTTCTATGACTATGACAAACATATGATATATGATAGTTGACTATTGGCCTAATTGCCCTGCTGTATCTTATGTCTAGACTTGCCTTTGCAGTTATGACATTGAAGAGTTTAGAATTATTGTAAGCCATCATTGCACTGTACTGATCCTTAGGCACTGAAAGGCTTTGCTGCGCAAACAGGTTCTTTAGGCTGGCAAATCTATAAAAAAAATGACCAAAATAGTGACTAATTTTAGCAAATAATCCTGTAATTAAATGTGATCATGCTTTGATAACATTCGATATTTTGCAAATACGTAGTGCATCATCATCATCAACAGCCAGAGAGCGTCCACTGCTGGACGAAGGCCTCTCTAAAGAATCGCAAAGCGATGTTCTTTGGAGGGAAATACCATAGTCGCCACGCAATACCACATATTAATATATAAGAAGGTAAACCTGTTTCAACATTCAATATACATACTTATTAGCTGTCAAGGGTATTGAAGGTAACAATACAATGACACACCTACATCACTTTCGGCCTTGAAATATTATTGGCATACCTACCAGGTAAGGCACACATAAAATGACTAGCGTTTAAAACATTACTAATTAATAATTATAACTAGCAACCCACCCTGGCTTTACATGGGTATTGATATACATATAAACTTTCCACTTAAATCACTCTATCTATTTTTAAAAGATTCACTCAAAATCTGTTGCCTTGTTTAGAAATTCTAATTATAATTGATATTATTGCCCGTATGGTGACAGGTTAAGATTTTTTTTCTTTATAAAAAGACATGTCTCTGATAGAAAGTCACATATTATTAAATTGCTTACCGATGGGACTCTGAAGAAACAAAGATGACCTTTGAGCCCTTTCTAAGCAGTGGTTCCAACAAAATGGCCAGATATAGATGGCTGAGATGGTTCACCTGGAATGTTGTCTCATAGTTGTCTTCAGTCTCTGTGAATGGGATACCAAATACTCCAGCATTCAGTATGAGCATATCAAGATGGCTGGAACGTAAGTGTCAAAAGATATAATTGTAATAAAATACATAATTGTTAAAGGTATAGTGACAAATTAATAAAATCTTGCTTATTGGATCTAAATTGGTGGCTCCATGTAAAAAGATAAGACATAAGGATATTGATAAGCAAATCAGCAATGTCTGAGTTGATGTGCCTCACTCAGGAGGGCCTAACACAAATATCTTCAATTTTCGAATGTCTGACATCTATCTCTGTTGATCTAATATTGCCTTAAATAAAGTAAGAGTGGAAGATTACAGCAATTTTATAATTCTGTGTTTTGGTAGGGTCTAAGGTGTAATTTGCCTCTAACTTTCTTGCATAATTCATAATCAAAATAAGACTCTTACTCAGAAAATAATGTCTTCACCATCACTGCACACTTTTTCACACTTTGTAATGAGGATAAATCAAGTTGAATGGCTTTTAAATTTTCTTCAGCAGCATTTGTTTCTTTCACAATGTTTTCTATAGCTGATTGGGTAGCTTCCATATTCCGATTGGCCATTAATATTTTGCATCCATGACGCGCGAGAGACTTTGCTGTTTCATAACCAATGCCTGTGTTGCAGCCAGTTATCATGGCATATTTTCCAGACAAATCAACACCATGCAAAATCTGTGAATGAAATGAAATTGTAATACATACTGGCTGGACCAATGTTAAAATTATGACCATTTATCATGATAACATTGATAACTTACTTGAAAAGCAGTTGAGGATGCATCAAACCTCTGTCTAAAATCATGGACATGTTTTTTTTCCTCCTTTGCAAAAGCTAGTCGGGGATCCACATAAGTCTTATGACCAGTTTCCTGTTGAACATATAAAGTCTTCCCTTCTTCATCTACAGTTTTAGACCAGCCGAAGGGCAATTCTTTTGGTATTACTTTCTTACGGCCTGTGCGCGGATGGGTCCATTGAGTCTTTGTTGTGCATGTACTACAAAAAAAAACATTTTATCAAGATTGAACTAGGAAAACGAATTAAAATTTAAACTCGATGAAGGTAATAATAATGTAATTGTGTGTTTTGTGTACTTCAACTTTAAAGTTCCAGCTTTGAATTGGATAAAGTCTACTTAATTTGTTAATGTAGGTACCAGTCACACAAATGAAAAATTAATTAAGCTTATCTGCTCATCATTTGACAAAAAAAGTACAAACGCGATAATTATAAGAAACTTACTTTACGAAGTAAACACTTCCATCTTCAGTGGATTTTTCCTCCCAACCTGGAGGTAATTCATCTTCACTATCTGAATCTAAATTATGCATCGTATGTAGGTATTATTTTGTGTTCTTCTTTTTAACTTAATCTGATGATTTATTGTGAATCTCTAATATCTCTATCGAAGTATCGAATCGAGACTACGATACGACAGATACGAGACTTCTAATCCAAGAATTTTATATACATACTGGATATTGCACGCCGAACATTACGTTGAAGCCAGAAAATTTGACCTTGAATTACGTCACGCCGGTCTTGCATCTCTTTCTTTAGGGTGTCCATGATTAAGCATACATTAGGGATATCCCGCGGAATTTGACGTATTACGTTTATACGACTGATTAATTTTGTAACTTATTAAATTCAAATCCGATCAATCGTTTTATCACGAAAGTGAACACCATCCTCACAAACTCAAAAAGTAAGGTACATTAGGGCAATTCCGAAAGTCGTCTAATTAGGAAAGTCGTATAGAAATCACCATTATTTCCGTCATATCAAGATTCCCCTTTCGGAATTATCTGAACATTTCTGTCATTCGGAATTACTCTAATGCACCTTACTAATTTGTCAACCGCCAATAAGGTCCATTTCTATACCACTCTGCAGTTACTTTGCCTTACGCCACAAAATACGGTACAGTTGACTGACCTGTATTTATTAAAAAATGTTTCAGTCACTTTAAACCATCACAACAATATTTTGGTAGAACTACTGGGAAAACTAATTAACTAGTCAACTACCAAACCAGGTGGTTTGGTAGTTAACAATGTGGGAAAAATCCCCGTAGTTAGGGCTGGTAAAACTTGGTGGTAACTAGTGGGAATAGCCCCAGAAATATAAGGGAAGTATTTCGTCACTACTTTTAAAAAATCTCGTATCTCATGCTTCTCCTCAAAGTTAAAACACAGTAAGTCTATATGCATTCCATACATACTACTACATTTTTTTTAATTGACAGAAGATACAAGTTTTTTTCAAAGTAGTGACGATTTGTCAATAGGAAAAAAATTAAATACTAGGACATTTTACAACAGTATCTTTTCTTTATTTCTTTTAAGTCTTCAGGCTAGGCTATTAAATAAATTTTATAATACGAATATAAAAGTAAAATACAAAACCACTTACAAAACAATTAAAAAAAAACATATTATAAAAAACCTAACCTAGGGTGCCGCTAGCAGCGAGGCAGGGTCCAAGCTGCCGGTGGTTAAGGATGCAGAGAGAGAGAGGAACCGTCGGACTATCCGCGCCGTATCCAAGATCACCGCCTTCTGCATCTGATCCAACCACCTAGCGAGAGTCTCTCGAGATGTTGGTCGAGACTCTTCGCTATGAGACCGTTCGCTGAGACGACTATCGGGACAATGATCGTCGAATCAACATCCCACTTGGCGGTTATCTCGTGAGCCAAGTCCAGGTACTTACTGGACTTGTCCTTCTCGTTCTTCACGAGATACAAGTTTTTTTTAAGATTATGAATTTTTAAGACTGTCTGTGGGGAGCCAATAAATTTGGTATTATATACTGTGATATGAATTATGAACATAGAAACCGTACCAAGTTGATAGATTTAGCTCCATTCAATAAGAGTAAAATACCATGCATGAAAAAAGATTGGTCACCCTAGTCGTAAAACCACACATAGCTATTTTTTTCTTTAAAGGTCATATTTATCGTTCTAAACCTATTCGCGGGAATTTTGATATCATTTGAGACAATGAAAACAATATAATGATTAGAACTAACCAAGATTACAAGCAAAATAGAAGAAAATTGATTGTCAGTGAGGTTTATGAACATTTTGGTAAAATAAGTACTTACTTGTGAAATCTTATGTCGGATTTCGGTTTCCATTTACTTCCACAATGCTGCACTATGCAATACATTGCGCATAACTTAAGGAAACCGACGAAAAATGTTTATATCACAAAAGAAAACTCTGAATTGGTGAATTACTTTTGACAATTCTGACATATCGGGCATATTTCTTTATTATTAGTGTTCCCATAGTACGCAGGAGGTAAATACCGGAGAAATAAGGTTTTTGCTTGAGTGCTTTTTTGTATAATACAAAGAAAACTAAGTCAATTTGATTGAAGAATGTTTTATACGTTTTTTTTAGTAACTAATCTGGCAATACATCACAGTGTCGGAAAGAGATAGAACATAGGAGTAAAGGTGAATGAACCTGGCTTCAACTCATTGGTCGGCACGCACTATCCAGAGATATATATAAAATTCTTGTTCTAATCTAATTCTGACAATGACGTCAATGACAATGACAGTGACAGTGACTGACTGCAATGTTGCCAGACTAAGTTATCAAAGTAGTGCCGCCTTTACACCTGAATAGTAGCTAACACACGATCGCCCCACCCGCAAGTTTGAAACTTTTGTGAGAGCGAGATAAAATTACTCTTTCTCGCTCTCACTCACACTCACAGGATAGGTGTATAAAACCAAATACTATGTAAACTCTACGAGTTAATACGTGCAGCTCGGTGCCAAAGTTGGCAACATGCACACTAGCGCTCCTAGCGGCATGAGTTGATCAAAATAGTTTAGTTTCATACAGCATAAAATTAAAAAAAATTACAAATTCTTATTTTTTTGTTTTATTCCGTCTTAAAATGTTAAAGTAGATCAAGTAATAGCATTTTCTATTTTAATTTATTCAAATAAAAGTCTGACTGAACAACTACTTTGATCAACTCGAACCGCTAGATGGCGCTAGTAAAATTGTTGCCGCTCAATTGTATGGGAAACGTCAGAAGCTGCACGTATTAACTCTAGAGTTTATATAGTATTTGATAAAACTTTCAGTTTTCGTAAATTAAACGTAAATGGGCTAGTAAAATTTTCGGTTTCTTTATAAGTGTAAATGCAACCATTTAATGTTCGGTCTAGGATGCAAGGTGGATGCAAGCGATGCAACCGAAGTTCGATGGACGATTCTGCTCCCATTGCTTCCTATATCGATTATTCTACTCTTTTGCGATACCTCTACACCGTGCAATAAACTAATGAAGCAATCATTTTACCCACTGCTTTCAGATTGCCTCAGGGTGCATCACTCTTGTATCTGAGCCAGAGGAGTGCCACACACATATTGGATTCACTTTTCTTCCGTGCCTTAGGAGGTCGGAGTGCCTCAGGGTTCTATATTAGGGCCCCGCTTTTATCATACTTACTAGGAAGCGCTAGTGGCAAAGCATTATAAAGTTGTTAAATGTTAACAGTGTTCCAAATTATAGGTAGTCTGATACAAAGAGTAGATAGATAGATAGAATACTCTTTATTGGCACACCTCAGCAAAAGATACAGAAAAAGTATACAGTGGCAAGGACCATTTAATACTAGACTGATATAGCCCATACAAAAAAGCGTACCCCTGAAAAAAGCTTAGTTTTTGCTTTAAAACTAGATGGCGTTGTTTCGTAACCCGGGAGTGGAAAAAAACATATTTTCACGCATATTTTTACTTGTTTTTATATTATACTATGAATAACTATCAAAAAACTTTATTTTAATATCAAAATATTGGCTCAAAACACAATTTTTACAAATTATATTTTTTGGTCGGCCTCGACGTAGTTGTGATTGCTTCACTGGCTAAGTTTGTTCGCATGTTGTCTAATTATTGCCAAATAAAATGACTAGATGACGTTGGTGGACTAGGAAAATAACAGATGTGACATCTGACATCCATGTCACATCACAAATGTCATTGTATGATTTATTGAATATTCATAATATATGGATATTAAATATTTTAGAATCGCAGCAGCAATGCGAGTAGAGATACAGAATTAATAACTGTATAAATTAATAATTGTATGACCAATGACCTCATACATAAAATTACCAGTTTAGGTGACAGAAGGCGAATCCAATTTGTAAACATTAAATGTGATAAGGAAAAGAATCTTTCCGATTTTCAACGGGACACGGCTGAAGAGGCGAGCTGGTTTCGACTGCGCCCATGCATCTCAATTGTCCAGAAAGTTCATTCGAAGATCATTTTGCTTATAATAATCTGAGTAATCACAGTGAATGGTTTGACAGTATTTCAGCTAACCTGTAGAGAGACTTGCTAGCTTCGTCGGTCAGGCTCGTCTTGGACACAACGCGGATAGTTAAGCCGCCAGGTGTGGCACTTTGGATTACGTTTTCATAATAAATTAATGATAGTTTGTATTGTTTTGGTAATATATTTTCTACTCGTATACTACTCGTTTTTAGATTTTAGACATTCAAAAATCTTCAATAATACTCAACTGTTTCGGTCGCACTCGTTCAAATATAGGATAGGATTGGTATGAGCCAGACGGTCAGGAGATTGATTGTCAACATGATATCTATCATAAACACCGTTCGAAATGGCCTCATTAAAATCTAAATTTTAAATATATTGAAAGTAATATTACTAATCATTGACGTCACGCTCAAAATGAAAGAGATAGAAAATTTGACAGTATGGTACTCTTTTGCATGATTGTCATAATTCAAAATAAGAACGATGGCTTGCGTTGTAAACAGGGACTGAAACATGACACGGGCCCCTAGCGTCATCTATATACTTTTCACTGTATCACTTGTAATGCCGTTGAACTACCGCGTGCGTATTTAAAAAAAAAACGACATTTTTATTCAAATGACACTCTTAGTGACATCTAGTGACATAGATTTACGGCTGCCAAGGGGTACGGTATTTAGTATGGACTCTGCTGGTCCTTTATAATCGTCCTTGCTGATAGTAAACTAGATGAGTAAACTTATTAATACTTGTTAATAGCGTCGTTCACCGTTGTATCAACATCGAATTACCTAGCAACCAATTGTTTGTAATAACCGTCTCTGATTGGCCGATAACGCGACAGATAAAAAAAATGTGTTCAGATGCAGAAAAATTTGCCAGGTATCGCAAATTAGTATAGAAATTGTATGAAGTTCTATTTTTGAAATTATTACAGTTAACTAAAAGTCAACTTACAACTATAATGAGATTATTATAGTTGAGTCGGAACTGCCATAGAGTAATCCAACACTGAAAAGTTACCACTTATAGTTTAGTCTGTGGTGTCCTAATTGACAGATTACAGTCGACGAGTAGAATAATTTTTAAGAAAAAAAAAACCGCCGTCTTTAGGGTTCTGGTGAAAGCTACTTGCGAATGTTGGATTATGTAGAAATGTGTAGGTATTTTTTTTAAACTGCCTTTAATGCTTTAATTATTTGATGGCAACACAAATGAATATACGTATACCGTTAAGGTTTGAGGAGTTTCCTCAATTCCTCATGAATCCGATTATAAGAAATCGAAGCTTGGCAAAATTTGACTCGAAAACTCAATATGCTTAACAAACATAACAAATCTCATAACAAACAAATGTATCTGTTCTGGACTTAAATGCATGCTGTTCTTATAAAAATATCATAGTCACTATAAGTGTGCCGTTCAGATTTGAGGAGTTCGGTTCTGACCATCATCAGCAGTTCCACTGCACCAAATATCACTGTTCTGGACGTAAGTGCATGCTGTTCTTATAAAAATACCAAAGTCACTATAAGCGTGCCGTTCAGATTTGAGGAGTTCGGTTCTGGCCACTATCAGCAGTTCCACTGCACCAAATGTCACTGTTCTGGACGTAAGTGCATGCTGTTCTTATAAAAATACCAAAGTCACTATATAAGCGTGCCGTTCAGATTTGAGGAGTTCGGTTCTGGCCATCATCAGCAGTTCCACTGCACCAAATGTCACTGTTCTGGACGTAAGTGCATGCTGTTCGTATAAAAATACCAAAGTCACTATAAGCGTGCCGTTCAGATTTGAGGAGTTCCGTTCTGACCATCATCATCAGTTCCACTGCACCAAATGTCACTGTTCCGTACGTAAATGCATGCTGTTCCATTAAAAACACAAAAATCACCACATGTATGCCTTTCAGATTTGAAGAGTTCCCTCGATTTCTCCAGGATCCCATCATCAGAACTGGGTTCTGAGAAAAATGGGACCAATTTGTATGCATATACATTCAATCAAAAAAAATTTTTCAAAATTAAAAAAAAAAACATACAGACGACTTGAAAACCACCTTCCTTGAGAGATTTGAGGCGGCGGTTAAAAATAGACTTACATAAACATAATTATACTTAAATAGTAATATACCTACTACAAGCCAGATATATAGTAACAAACCAATAATATACAGCAATCATACCAACCAACAGAGTAATAATTTTTAAGAAAAAAAAAACCGTCGCCTTTCGGGTTCTGGTGAAAGCTACTTGCGAATGTTGGATTATGTAGAAATGTGTAAGTATTTTTTAAAACCGCTTTTAATGCTTTAATTATTAGATGGCAACACAAATGAATATACGTATAACGTTAAGGTTTGAGGAGTTTCCTCAATTCCTCATGAATCCGATTATATTATAAGAAATCGAAGCTTGACAAACTTTGATATGAAAACTCAATATGCTTAACAAACATAACTAAATAAATGTCACTGTTCTGAACTTAAATGCATGCTTTTCTTACAAACATACCAAAGTCACTATGAGTGTGCCGTTCAGATTTGAGGAGTTCGGTTCTGACTATCATCAGCAGTTCCACTGCATCAAATGTCACTGTTCTGGACGTAAGTGCATGCTGTTCTTATAAAAATACCAAAGTCACTATAAGCGTGCCGTTCAGATTTGAGGAGTTCGGTTCTGACCATCATCAGCAGTTCCACTGTACCAAATGTCACTGTTCTAGACGTAAGCGTATGCTGTTCTTATAAAAATGGCAAAGTCACTATAAGCGTGCCGTTCAGATTTGAGGAGTTTGGTTCTGGCCATCATCAGCAGTTCCACTGCACCAAATGTCACTGTTCTGGACGAAAGTGCATGCTGTTCTTATAAAAATACCAAAGTCACTATAAGCGTGCCGTTCAGATTTGAGGAGTTCGGTCCTGACCATCATCAGCAATTCCACTGCACCAAATGTCACTGTTCTGGACGAAAGTGCATGCTGTTCTTATAAAAATACCAAAGTCACTATAGGCGTGCCGTTCAGATTTGAAGAGTTCCGTTCTGGCCATCATCAGCAGTTCCACTGCACCAAATGTCACTGTTCCGTACCTAAATGCATGCTGTTCCTTTAAAAACACAAAAATCACAATATGTATGCCTTTCAGATTCGAGGAGTTCCCTCGATTTCTCCAGGATCCCATCATCAGAACTGGGTTCTGTGAAAAATGGGACCAATCTGTATGCATATACATTCAATCAAAAAAAAATTTTCAAAATCGGTCCAGTAACGACGGAGATATCGAGGAACAAACATAAAAAAAAAAAAACCTACAGACGAATTGAGAACCCCTTCCCTTGAGATTTGGAAGGCGGTTAAAAAATAGCAATACGATCACTAAGGGAGAGATAGGTAATGTTCTTTAAGCATTTTTTAAATAATTTTTAAGAAAAAAAAAACCGCCTTCCTTTGGGGTTCTGGTGATAAATACTTTCAAATGTTGGATTATGTTATCAATTCGTCTGTATATTTTTTAATGTTTGTTATTCGATATCTCCGTCATTTCTGAACCAATTTTGAAATCTGGATGATTCTGAAGTACTTACAGATGAGAATGATTATCAGAACGGAACTCTAACCAGGGGCGGCTCACTCTTCATCAGCAGTTCCACTGCACCAAATGGCACTGTTCTGGACGTAAGTGCATGCTGTTCTTATAAAAAATACCAAAGTCACTATAAGTGTGCCGTTTAGATTTGAGGAGTTCCGTTCTGACCATCATCAGCAATTCCACTGCACCAAATATCACTGTTCTGGACGTAAGTGCATGCTGTTCTTATAAAAATACCAAAGTCACTATAAGTGCGCCGTTCAGATTTGAGGAGTTCCATTCTGACCATCATCAGGAGTTCCACTGCACCAAATGTCACTGTTCCGTACGTAAATGCATGCTGTTCCTTTAAAAACACAAAAATCACTATATGTATGCCTTTCAGATTTGAGGAGTTCCCTCGATTTCTCCAGGATCCCATCATCAGAACTGGGTTCAGAACTGGGTTCTGAGAAAAATGGGACCAATCTGTATGCATATACATTCAATCAAAAAAAAAATTTCAAAATCGGTCTAGTAACGACGGAGATATCGAGGAACAAATATTAAAAAAAAAAAAAAAAAAAAACAGACGACTTGATAACCCCTTCCTTTGAGATTTGGAAGGCGGTTAAAAACAGAGAGAGATTGAGCCCGTCTAAGGTAAAAGAGGAGTTGTAAAATTTTGAAGAAGAAGATGGGAGAGACAGAAGTAGACTGCGAGACAACCTTACAGAATTAAGGTAAGTAACTAAAACGGCCCTTGAGATACTGGGGAGTTGTAGGATGAAATAAAATGCAATACAAGAGGGACAAGATATGAAGGTTACGACGATAGCGAATAGGAAGCCACTTGAGTTGTGTGCGAAAGTGAGAAACATGGTCATACTTGCGTAACCCAAATATGAACCGAATGCAAATATTTTGGATGCGCTGAAGTTTATTTAGTTGGTCCTCTGTTAGTTCAAGACTTACTTAGATATTGAATCACTATGTTTTGGTCTGATAGGTATCCGAAAAACAAAATGCGAAAAAGAATAGTCGAACTCTTGTTTGAGGAAGGAATTAAAAGCGTCGTGGACAAAAGTTACATGTTTTCGTAGATTTATGGACGGTCAACCAAATCTTGGCACTAACAAAAGGTTTTAGTAGTAGGTACGGTACAGCGGGGCAAATCTCGACTGGGGGGCAAATGTAACTGGTCCATTTTTTCTATGTTTTACAATGTTTGCATTATTAAATAGAGTGTCCACCGGTTACATATGGTAGACGTGTTCAGTGGATACATTTAGAACTCAACATCATAGTGTAATAATGGAAAAAAAATATTAGTTACATTTGCCCCCCAGTCGAGATTTGCCCCGCTGTACCTTATATGGATTTGCTGTGGTTACACAATGTATACTAGATACGAAGATAAATAAAAAAATACATCATCGTTGTCCTTGGAATAAGTCTTTACTCATCTTAAAATTAAAATAATACCTATTTTGTAGCTTGTACCAGATTCAGTTAGTTTGTCGTCAATCAAGAATCATTTAAACCTATCATTGAATAATATTTTTTAGAAGCAACATATTTTACTTTCTGCCTTCGGTAACAGGAATGCCATGAAGCCGCAAACTGAAAAGAAATATACTTAGTCATGAAATTTATCAAAATAGTACTGTACGTATAAACAGGCTGTTAGCACACAATTTAATAATACTTTTTATGTCTACTTTACGCATAAATTTTACTATAAAACACAAATGTCCACAGATATAAATTATGAGCTCAACGGGGGTGCGGGATGTTGATGTGAGATTTGTGAGAGTCAGCATCTCTGAAGTAGTAGGCGTCCATAGGCTACCGGAGACTGCTAGTCTGCTCAATCAGGCGAGTCGTGTGCTTGTTTGTCAGTGACGTAGTGTACTAAAGTTCTTAGCAACTTTTTTAAGTTAAAAAATTGTGGGTGTCAGATATTCCTCTGAATACCTTGGCTACCAAAATAATTTTAATGAATTTGACGTTTACGGTGGTACTTACAATCCCAATCACTGAAAATTCCGTGTTAAAAATAAGCTTGCTAGGAGGAATACACCTACTTACCCAATAACAATCCACCGAAAAAGTAGAAGGTGGTTTCGCATGTGGCGTTGATGAGTATCCCCGCGAGGTTTGTACCGAGTATTGACCCAATTCGCCCCAGCATTATTGCTAGGCTCACCGCCATACCCCTGAAATGTTATTTCAACGTTATTTAATGTTATAATTATAAAATTCATAAACTGTATGGTGTTTTCACAGTATTAAGTAACTTCCAAAAATTTTATTTAAGGAAGTCAATAGGTACTTAAATAAACCAATCGTACCAATGTACCTACGGGCCGGGGTTTGAACCCGTGACCTCCGGATTGAAAGTCGCACACTTTTCTACATATCGCTATAGGCATTTAATTTTCCAGTGCTCATTTTCCTTACCTCAGATGCGTTGGAAATATTTCGACCGCATAGGCATTTACAGGCCCAACAGCAACAGCTACCATTTGCAGAGCCGACAGCAACACCGCGAACACCATACTCGTTCTTATAAAATTGATGGATATGCAGAAAGAGCCCAGAATGAAGTACACTAGTACTAGAAGCACTTTCTTTCCAATGATCTTGAGTGTGCTACTGACCAGTAAAGATATGATGGCACAAGAAAGACTGGCTATTGCATTCACAAAGAACGTAACTTGGTCTATGCTGTCGTTACAAATTTCTGCTTCCTGAGTCTGCGGAAGAACATTGAAGTTTGGAAAATGTTACGGGCAACTCTTACATCAAAATAATTAATAACAAATAAATACCTAATTCTTACAATTACTATTTGGTACATACTCATATAGGTACTTAAACCTCGTAAGTCCCGGCGTACTTGTACAGGTACAAATTAAATTCTACATTTGACCTCTTATAGATAGAAAAGGAAGTTACAATTTCGAAATCAGAAATATTGGCCTGCTCGTACGAGGAAAGGAGATCGGAAATGATGGGCGATTTGTATTGAATACGCCGGTCGCAAGTTCTTGAACTCAACTTCTAGATGGACGCTGCTAAGTATTTGGTTATTGCGTGCATATAGATACACGCGCATCATTTCCGTGTCTTCCTCAGTTCCTCACTGTCACTTCCATTCCATGTAATTATATTTTGGGACCGCACACTTGTTTTTATTTTCTAATAATTTTGGTACACATAAACTTTAATTTACTTAGGGCCACTTGCATTAACGAAAATGGAGGGTTAACCCACCATTTTATGGCCGCTGTACACATGTGGCCAACGGTTCCACCAACCCTTGGTGGAACCCCTTGGCCAAGATAAGAGTCGCTGTTTACACATTGGCGAACCAATCACTTGGCATTGGCTCTTCATGAAAGATGGACGTGGAATGGAAAGGCTAGGAAATTCTAGGTCATTTACGTTGTCACCAAAATTTGATTAAAAAATAATAACCCCGTAGTAAAATTACATTATTTGATATATTAACAATTTTTTGAATATTCTGATAAGCACATTTATCTTTTTTAGGCAATACATTAAACATTTGCAAGGTTATTTTATTTCCTAAAATCAACACTATTATTTTCATTGATAAACTTATTATTTTCGTAAATATTTCACTACTATCCTCTCTGACGGCTGACGACAAACTGAATGAAGCGCCAACGTGTAAACGCAGTTGGCCATTGGCGCCAAGATCCTTTGATGTGTGGACAAAAAACCGACACCAATCGGTTGGCCGGCCAGCGCTAGCGCCAACTGCCAACATACGGCCAAGTAGCCCTCTACACGCTTGGCCAAGGGGTTCCACCAAGGGTTGGTGGAACCGTTGGCCACATATGTACAGCGGCCATTATATGGAATTTGACAGATGACAGCCAATCCTGAGGTGCCCTGAGTTGGTGCAATTGGGCCTTAGGTACCTACCTCATTAAGTCTTTGAGCGATAACTTCGCAGGCCGTGACTCCGTCACGACCCTCACTGAGCACTCGGTTCAAGATATCCGGAATCCACATGTAGAGACCGTTTAACCTGAAAATGTATTGTTTGAAGTATGACTCAGATAATGAAAGAGAATCGTATAGTACCTATGTTATTTAAATTAGAACCAGGGGCGGCTCACTCCGCGATTCCATAGCCGCGCTACAAGTACATGCGGGCGGCCGCGAGTTCGCGGCCTAATCAGGGGTGGCTCGAATTCTCACGGAACGCACGTTCGCACTTTCTATTGTTACTATACATCGCGAGTTTTTTTAAAGGTTCATATTCGATATCCGCGTGTGGAATGGCTAATAATGCTTAGTTAAATAAACATCATGAATAAAATAGGACAATATTACACAGATCTACTATTGACTATGTCATTTATGCCCCACGGAAACGTTCAATCAGGCTTGTGACGTTGGGACTTAAACAAAAATATATAAATACTGTATATATACCTAGAAAGTACCCAAGACTTGAATATAATAACATAACATTTTATTTGAGTATTATTATTTTTTAATCCATAGGCAACCCTAACGTCCGACGCTGCGCACGTGCGGCTCGTTTCTTTGTAATCATTTTGTAGGCATTTAAAAAGGCGGCATTTCGTGAACTCAAAGCAGTGGGCCTTCTGTACTTGTACTATTATATATTCTGTGTTAGAACAGTGCTCGAAAAAAACATTAAAACTTAAGAGTTTCTATCATCAGTCTACCTAGATCGCTTTTTTGACGAATCGGGTTGGAAAACCGCCATTACAAATAGCAAAATTAATCGAAATCATAAATATACAATAATTGCTCGTTTAGGGAGACTAAGAAATTGTCATAAAATACCTCTTTTAAGTGAACTACACGTAATTACCTATTTATATTTAGTAGGTACAATCATATTAGATCCATAAATGCGTTATAAAAATATAATTAATTAATTATAGGTACATTAAGTATGTCTATAAATAATATGATGTTATATAATACACAAAAATAATACCTACTTACGTAGAAAAAACACCAAACAATAGGAAGCCATTCAGAGCCATCCATTTTGCGTATGGTGGTCTCATTAGAGGCAAGGATTGAACCTTGAGTGAGGTGATGAAACCGACCTTTTCTCTCTTGGAGTCTTCTACAATTTTAAGCACTTTGATCTGAAATAATTAAATTTATTTTTTATTTAAGCCCTGTATCTAAACGTTTACTTTTTTATAGTAGCAAAATTTGACCTGTGTGCTTCTTTGCTAAAAATATTTAACTTTACAAAAAGTAAGACTACACCAGAAGGGTAGGGCTAGGGGAAGGGTAGGAACACCTGCTTCATTACATTAATGGGTAGGTATGATACATCTCAAAGGCGAAAAATACATGTTGAGCGAAATGAAATACGCGACTGACTATTTATAATTTTAATATTCTACTCCCGTAGTCCCGTACTATTATTTTATTTGTCATTTACAGTGTCGTGGTTAGATCTTTAAAACCCTACACAAAAAAAAAATGTGAAGAAAATTCTATAGTCTATTCTCCAAAAACGCATTGTTAGGCTTTGTAATAAATACTCGTGGCGTCTTTGTTAACAATTTTCGGCTTTGCCTGAAAACGCCTGTTACCCACGCCACTCGCATTTTTTGACCTCTTTTAAACGCCGGTTGCATTAAATACTAATATAATAAGTTTGTGTCTAACTGAACTTTTTTGCATACTTGCATAAAAAGGTAGGTATGATCAAAGTCACAAATATTAAACATTGTACTCAAACTCACAACTTACCGGAAACTCGTCCTTCAGCTTTCCTTTATTCGCAGCGTACATAGTCTCTATAACAGCCAGGGCCTCGTCATATTTCCCTTGCGAAACTAAATACTTGGGGCTTTCGGGGCCGAACGACATCAGGCAAGCAGATATGATGAAGAATGACGAATAAACGATAACCAGAAGTCGCCACGATCGAAATGCGTACACGCCAAACTCAGCTCTAAAGGGAAGCGGAATGATGCCCCAAGCGAGTACTGCAAGGTAAAACGTACAAGTTTACCCCCTTATTCATAAACGTACTCTAAAGTTATCAAGCCGATAAAGTTCGTTTGTCCCTTTCTATCACACCAATACGTCGGAAAGGGACAAATAAACATTATCGGTTTGATAACTTTAGTGAACGTTTATGAATAAGGGGGTTAATGTTTACCTACTTCTGTAATTATAGGTTTTGGCTTGGTTTTATGATTCCGTACCCCAAAAAGGCTAAAACGGATCCTTACGTTTGTTAAATCCTGTGTGTAGGTACATATTATCCGAGCGGTGTGCGAGTTTACATCGATGTACTGTACCTATGTATTAATTAGGGCTGGTTTTTCAATCGCCAGATAAATAATATCTGTGGGCGACAGCCGACCCACCGGCCGAACGTACCTAACGATCGAACATTAGATGACCCTAAGTTATCCTATTTAATTCCTTACTTAAGTTGTAATAGCTAAAAATAAAGATCTTGATCAACGTAGGTAGCCTAAGATCTAGGTAGACTATGTATTAGGTTTAAGATGTAACTTACTTTAATACTCGATCGAAGCATTCATTGAAAATAAGCCTTACGAACCTTCCCATATCCCTGCCATAATAGAAATGAGCGCGATCTTGCCTACAGCTCGTCTATATTTACGTGCTAGAGCGAGAGAAAGTGTGTGAGCCAGACAGGTAAACGCATGGTAAATTTCTCTCCAAAATAAATTGGGGATCTCTCCAAAACTTTGACCCTCGTACCTACTTCGAGCCTAGATCTGCGGCTGAAAGTACATACGAGTGTCATTGTGGAAAAAGGTAATGGTTATGACTTAGGTAAGATCTAAGCTCTCACACTTCTCCTCGAACCGCAGGATGAGATAATTTGCCTAGCACATTATCATTTTGGATAGATCTAGCTCATTAATCTAGACTTTGTAGCTAAACCGTAATCATGCACTTGCTTGAACTATTGCAAGCGTATAGAGCGTGTCTAGATACACCTAAAAACATATGGTTATATAGCCGCACGACTTAGCCTGAAGTAGGAAACCTAGATTAAAATCTAATCAAAGTACAAACGTAATCGAAGCTCGTGCATTTTTACGAAATAATATTAGCCAATCACAGCGCTCGAGTCCACCGCGATAGTTACTGTGACAAGGGTTTAACAGCTCGACTCACAAGGTCTTACCATAACGAGAGCCGCGATTATACGCTACTTTGACCTGTGATTGGCTAAAACTGTGCGTGGCGATCATATAAAAGCTCATACATTTAGAAAATTTGCATCAGTTTACCAGCAATCAGTTTACCAGTTTATCAGTTAAGTGAACCAGATCAGAACCAAGATCCAGTTAAAATTGTGAACGGACCTAGAGCCAGAACGCGAATAAAAGTGTAATTTTGATCCAAATTGTGAACCTGAACTTAAATAGAGATATATATTTTCCGAACGATCTGTTTTCTTTACATAGCTTACAAACTTAATTGAGTTATCGAAGACGCTCCTGTGGATGTGACCGCATCGTCCACAATATCTGTCTGATAAATATTAGCTGTCATTGTCATTTATACGTGTGATGAAAAGGATAGTGATAACTTTATCTGATAGATATATTTATCCGGCGATTGAAAAACCGGCCCTTAGTACAATAACCGCATATAAATTATAAATGCTGTAAAAGGACGAAGGACATATTTGGATTAAGTACTTGTTTTATACGGAAGGCAATTAATTACAACCGGTAAAGCCGGTTTATTGGAAATAACTTTTGAATAAATGCATGTAGATAATAATATTCATAATACCTACAACATAATAAAATTATTAAGGTGAGAGGTATACGCGCTTGCATTGAATAAGTAGGTATATCAAATATATCGGAAACTTAATGTCTGTAAGCAGGTAGATAGGTAATTACGTAGGATACCTATACCCTAACCTATAAACCTATTTACTCTTGGCAAAGACATATTTAACTCCGTATAGACGGATAAAGTCTAAGAAAAAAACGTACCTCATAGCCCTAGAGAAAAAGGTACGGTGGCCTAGATGGCGTTACACCTTTGGGGAACGCTCGGCTAGATGGCGCTAATATTAATATTTGATATTTTAACACATATCAAGCTAAGAATATAGGTCAAATTGTCAAAACTGAGATTCAAAAGTTTTAAGCTTGTGTCGAGAGATGGCAGTATATTATGCACTGTGATTAGTGATTACACATTTTACTTTGACAGTAACTCTTTGCTCTTGGTAATATTAATAGATCACGTAGCTTGACCATATTTCATTACATTACTCGTTCCGAACGGGGACTTAATAAACAGTTAATTGCGTTGCGTTGCTTTAATTTCAATTAAGGCGCACGACCGATAAAGTCTAAGAAAAAAACGTACCTCATAGCCCTAGAGAAAAAGGTACGGTGGCCTAGATGGCGTTACACCTTTGGGGAACGCTCGGCTAGATGGCGCTAATATTAATATTTGATATTTTAACACATATCAAGCTAAGAATATAGGTCAAATTGTCAAAACTGAGATTCAAAAGTTTTAAGCTTGTGTCGAGAGATGGCAGTATATTATGCACTGTGATTAGTGATTACACATTTTACTTTGACAGTAACTCTTTGCTCTTGGTAATATTAATAGATCACGTAGCTTGACCATATTTCATTACATTACTCGTTCCGAACGGGGACTTAATAAACAGTTAATTGCGTTGCGTTGCTTTAATTTCAATTAAGGCGCACGACCGATGCGACGAAATGGCGAGGACTTCCAAGATTCTACAAATTAATCACGTAAGTACGTGTTTTTATAAGATACCTAGCCAACGTCACAACCTCTTACGCTTCGTAAGCGTATTATCATACCTAGTTCTCTGTATCGCTTTTCCGTAGTGGCGCGACATTGCCAGCATTCCGCCAATTAGCGTCAACGATTGTCACTTCGGCAGGGAAGTGCGAACAGCGACTTTAAAATAAAGAATAAAATAAAGAACTTTATTTTAAAATAAAATAAATAACATATTAAGACGCTAGCCTTCAGTATAAATGCCACTCTTAACAAGCAAGGAGTTGAAAGAAAACGAATTTTTTTTTATACTACATCGGTGGGAAACAAGCATACGGCCCGCCTGATGTAAAGCGGTCACCGTAACCTATGGACGCCTGCATGGACGCCTGCAACTCAAGCAGTGTCACATGCGCGTTGCCACCCCATTAGAAACTTGTACATTCCCTTTTGCTGTTTTAAGTACACAGCAAAAAGGAGTGTACAAGTTCTAAGGGGGGTTCGGGTTGCCGACGACTCAAAGGACAATTAGACGGAACAAGTTAGTTCCGTAAGTCCTCCCGTCATCAGCTCACCGCACCCTCGTTGAGCTCTGGCAGCTGCATGAGCTGAGGTTTGGTGTTACAATGACAGGTTGCTAGCCCACTTTACATGCAGCTACGCTGACGCCATGCTGCCAGTCCATGGACAGAATTGCGTGGTTTTGTATGCACCTATGCTGCAATTGCTGCAAGCAATCGAGCGTACAATGACGATTACGCGTCTATGCAGCTACGCTAGGAAAGCAGGCCTAGTTGAATATTGCTAACGAGGGTAAGTTAGTAAGACTCGAGTTTGCAATATTCTTACGACACGAGTTTGAATTTATGAATGCATCATGGAAAAATAACAATGTTCTCGCTGTTTCGAATCCCATTTTGATTGTAGGTAATAATTATGTTCTTGCCGTTATGAAGAGTTATAAGTATTTAAAATTATATTTTACAAGATTACAAATACTCGTATTTCGTTGATCAAGGATGCATAAGGGTGCATTCCTGACCAGTCTACCCGAAGTGACAATTGTTGACGCTACGCTACGTAGCGATTGACACAGTCTGGCTCTGTCATGTCACGCCACAACAGAAGAGCAATAGGGAGAGTTTATACGCTTTTACGCAGCGAAAGCGATTTTAACGTTGGCTAGTTACACAGGGCTCTGTACAGGAACTTGTTTACAGGGAAGTCGTTTATCTCTGCAGCTAAATGAAGATTCACTCACATATTTTTGCGAAAAGTAATTAAGTATGTTCTTTATAAATAAAATTTCTACTTACAGGGTACTAAAGCGGATCCAAGTGTCTGCATAGCATTCGTGATGGAGAGAGCCAAGTCCCTATGTTTCTGAGGAAGAATCTCGCCAATGAAAGTGTATGGTGCTGCTGCTGGGCATGCCATGCTGAAATAATGAGGTCAATATTAACAATAGGCTAGTTTCCTACTAGTCAAATCAGCTTCTTTTTAAAAACTGTCAAAACGATTTGCTAATAAGGGATTACTATGAAATACTGAGTAGTGACGTCACGGTGAATTCATTTAGGTACTTTAGGTATATCTTTCTCTTTGACTTATTAAATAGAAATTTTGTTTAAACTCTACTGTCCATATTTTTCTTCTAATTACGTGGTGCTTTATTTCGTGCACTGCATTATAAAATATTTTATTTTAAGTATAGGAAACTAGCCTATTTTATTGGTGTAAAATATTGTTTTACAGTACCTACCTTCGCACATTTCACGTACTTGAATACATCACGTTTTAATTCTCTACACAATACTAATATGGGCAATATTGCCCCTAACTTAAGGCTGCTTTCGAGAAAAACATCAAAATGATGTGAAATTGATAGTTTTAGTCGGTGAAATACTACACTTTCCGTTATCCAATAGATATATTTAATTCAAGTTTCAATTAGAGCACCTTATCATCTTGATGCTTATCAGACTGGATTTTAGAAAACTAACTCAGTAATTAAATTAATTATGAATTTTTCTCTGATGCACGTTTAGGAAAACCCGCGTATAGCGCTGGATTAGTCGATCTTATTTGTAAAATTTGGACAATTTGGAATACTGAAACTGTTAAATTTATAATACTGTATATAGTGTATATCCTGTACTACAAACTTCTCAGACTACATTTTTATTATAAGGTTTTAAAAAAGAGTAAACAAGGCTAAGACGAATTCAATTTTTTTCAGAAATTACCTAAAATTAAGTGACAATTTCTTCGAAAATCTACATCACATCGGAGTTATTTTCGTACAAAATTAATCTGCAACGTTTACTAAAATTGCTCTTATGCCTTAGTGATTATACATTTCTATTATTCATTTAATAAATAATAAATATATAATAATAATAAATTATATATTTTTGGCAATTTTTTGAAAACGAGCCTTCCCAATATGTCATATATTTGTAAACTACTCGGAAAGCTCTTTAATTTGATACCACACACGGTATGATTAAGCGCTCGGTTGCGATTTCACTATTTTTCACATGAAAGCCCTCTTAATATTTTGGCTCAGTGATCCAAAGTGAATCTTGGGCTCCTAAATGAAAGCACGCCAACTGTCCCGATCCTGCGCAAACTCCTGCAGGTCACTGTTGTCCATGTTACACATATTTTAATTAGTCAAACTCCATCAGTCTGTATCAGTTGCTGATAAATAGATTAATGGCATTCATCAAATTAACTGCTAATTCAGCAGTAGCGATTACGAAAACTTGGAGAATAGGATACACAGAATTTCACAAGATATACCTGGATATTAATATAAATAATACTAACCAAACCAAAAATATATGAGATCGGGATATTAGATTTGGTGCCATTTTTGGACTGTCTTTAAACGACTTCCAATAACATTTAAAGGGCGTGCCCGGATAAGCTAAGTGATTCTGCCCCCATCAGTGTTGCCAGATTATAATTCTGTAAATCTGTAGGCTGCGGCCAAAATATCCGTAGAATTCCGTAGATTGCAATTTAAAAAATCCGTAGTTCTACAGACTTTTCTTTTAAGTTTTTATGGTCGATTCCGTCTCTAGAAAAAGCGGAAAATTAAAAAAAAAATTGGATAGTTAAAAGACACGAAGAATTAAAATTTCGCGCCTTTTTACTGTGACACACCTCTGTTTGACAGACTATATTGAAGCATAAATAATGAGTAATGAAAAGTAGAAGTGTATGTAGCACTTCTACTTTTTCGCCATATTATTACAGTGCGTACCTACCAAAGGTATTGGTACGCTTCAATTCCGTTCCTTTTTACTACATTAGTGTAGCCTTAGAAAGTTAGATCTTGTACAGCGTGATAACGTGTACAACGAAAAACGAAACGAAACGAAACGCAAAAGTATAAATAGTCGCTATAGTCCGAAGCACATCCGAAGCGTGACAGACGGGAATCACTTTTCGTTATTAGCAATAACTCACAATATCTTTATTGCTAACATGTATAATTTAGTAAAAAATTGTGTTTATTGGAATTCCGTGGAAATTTCAAAAAAATCCGTAGGTCTGTGTTGAAGCCCCGAAATCCGGAGATCTACAGACTTTTCCGTAGATCTGGCTACGCTGGCCCCCATTGAGTTTGGGCTTGTAATTTTTATGGGTGGTGTGGCTCTATATTAGTACAGTAGAACCCGCTTAAAACGATTCTGAGGGGACCCAGCCTAAAAAGCGTATTATACGGGAAATCGTATTAAACGTGAAAAAATTGTGATTTTTAATCGTAAACTTTTAATATGGTTATTTTTTCTTGGCGAGATAATGCTTTTCTTTTATTTTTGACATCACTGAACCAAAGATGGGACAAAGAATTCAGAAACTTAACACCGCAGCAGTGATAATGAGCGAAGTTTATGTAGGTAGGTACGAACTATAGCACTAACCGCTGAGTTAGGACAATAAATTACAAATTTATCTTTACGGGTGGCGGTGTCGCCAGAATCGCGTAATTAGTACAGTACAATTAGTTCCGATTTTTTGTCACCCGCATAAATAAAGTTGTAAAGTAATGCGAGGTGGGTGGTTTTAGATGGTGTATTAAGCGGGGACGCGAGTCGTATTAACCGTGAAAAAATGTCTGAAAACAAGTCTCAAATTGTAGGGACCGGCGTAAAATGGCGTAATATGCGGGAAATCGTATTAAACGTGATCGTTTTAACCGGGTTCTACTGTAATTATTTTGATTTCAAAACACGCCATTTAAAATTAATTGAAACTGAATATTAAAATTGGTTGAACATAATTATAAAATTTAAAATAACATTAATTTTAAGCAGGTAAGTAATACAATGATTAGGGGCATTTTCAAAATTTGGGTCCCCCAATTAGCAAAAGTTGTTAACAAAAATTAACTTTGCGGACGATAACATCTGTTGTTTACCTCTATTCTTGATCTTCAATACTTTATAATTATATTTTGTTCAACATAATAAAGATATAAGTAATACTTCATAATTACACTCGAATTTAATTCCTATGGCCCTAGTGGCTCTAGTGAAACGGGATACAACTGATACAAAGTCGCGCGCAACTCGCTCAAAGCGCCATAGATTTGTACAAGTAGTTACGCCGGGAATTGCGAGTACCCAGTGAGTAAGACCGTTTTCACATTATCCGAACCGATATCGGATGTCGGAAGGATTTCAATAGAAAAAATCCAAGATGGCGCCTGTAATGTATGGGATATCGGTCCGACATCCGATATCGGATCGGATAATGTGAAAACGCACTAAGTTACGTACCATATGGAAGCGAGGAACTTGCACGTGGTAAAGCTGATGAGTTCGGGCATGAAAGCCGAGAGTATTCCGAAGGTTCCGCAAAGCACGGAACTGTAGATGATCATTGTCTTGCGGCCTCGCGTGTCCACTAGGTAACCCCAAGGGAACGATGTCACGACAACCGCTGGAAATGGAAACTGAATGTGTTAATTCCCCAATTAGGTTTCATTGTAGCGGATATGGAAAGACTAAGGTTACCCTATTACTGATCTACTTATTGTTCGCTGAAATAGGCAATTTAATCAATAGCGGCCGTGGCCCTGCGGGAGATATTTTCCTGTTTAGCTCTTTTATAACACAACTATCGATTCGATCTATCAATTTTTACGAGTTTTACGTATTTATATTCTTATTTATACTTACTTACAAATAGATTTTTTACGGCAAACAGTTACCCATCGGCTTTTCAATTTTTTAGGATGCTTTTAGGTTTATCCATTCTGTTCAGCCGGACTTTATAAAAAATAATTGCTACCATGTGATGTGACATGTGACACATAGGTACTGGTTTTCATATTAATTACCTATGAGGGAGGAATACCAAAATATGTTTTAAATATGGCTTATGTTGAAATAAATATACTTAATTGACAAACGTCACAAACGCATTGTAAGCGATTATGTTATTTGCAAAGTTTTTCGTTCTGTTAATATTTTGTACAGGCCATATTTCCGTTCTGTTAATATTTTATACAGGCATAAAGTCGCCGAAATGGGTGACAATATGAAAATTCTATGGCCAAGAAACCAGCATTTTGAAAAAATGTAGATCAAATTCAAATACACATCTCGAAAACAACTTACTTTTATTTAAATATGTTCTGTTGCTGATAATGTGCTTGATAATGATAAGATAATCTATAAAACATCCTAAGGGACCGGCCACACTTAAGAGACGCATGTCCTGAGGTGCGGAACGGACGTCCGCGCCACGCCGCCTGAATGTAATTCAAAAAACGTCTCCTCAGTACCTTCCTATACAAAATGTACTGAGGAGACGTTTTCTGAATTACATTCAGGCGGCGTGGCGGAGACGTCCGTTGCGCGCCCCGAGACACGCGACGCCTACTCGTAAGTGGGGACACTGCCTAACAATTATTTTCCTAAGGGATTGATCAAAGAAGATTTGATGTCATTATTGTTTTTACTGCGATTCGATAACATATTTATTATTACAAATATGTTATAAGAATTGTTATTTACTCGTAATCTTATAATCATATAGGTATGTATAGTTTTATTGCACACATTACTCATAGGTGCATGAAAATTATTGAACGGATTAAAGTCAGTTTATTAAATGCTGTGTTATTACACTATAATCTTGTTTTGATCTTGCACTGAATCGCATTGCTTGTTTATAATAGTAGTTTATGCGACTATTAATCTATATCAATGCTAATAATAGTTATTTGTTATACAAGGGGCCAAAGTTGTATTTTAACGCCGAGTGTGAAATTGAAAAACGAGCAAGTGAAAGCATTCTATAGTTGAACCACGAGCGAAGCGAGTGGTTCGAGAATAGAATCCTGAACTTGCGAGTTTTTTAACACACGAGAAGTAAAATACACTTGCACCCGAGTGTAACACAAAACTTTTCCCCTCACTACAGCGAGGAAACTACAACGCAAAAAATGCGTTTATCACTGCTTCCAGTAGTTCCACAGGCGGTAAATCCTCTTTACTATTAGATTCACCTACTTTTATCAATTTTTAAGCAGTTAATTTGACTTTATTCAAGGTCAAATTACTTTATCCACTAGTGGATAAAATGCGTTTTTACCCGCTGGTATAATAAACACGTGTTTCCGAGCTAGTAAGGGGAAAAGGACATTACAAGACGAGTGTGGGTTTATGAAACGAGCCTAAGGCGAGTTTCTTAATAGGCTACTTGCATCCTAGTCAAATCAGCTTCTTTTTAGAACTGTCAAAACGAATTCGAACGACTTGGTAATATGGAATTTGTATGAAATCGAATTGTTATTAGGTAGGGCTCCTGTTGGAAGTGTGCGTTATATCAGAATCCTGATGAAGTGCTAAAGCCGTTCAGTTTAGGTTGTGAGAAAGGGACGAAGCTATAGCAGTTCCATAGCTCCGTCCCTCTCTCTCATCCTAAACTGAACGGCTTTAGCACTTCATGGTAACCCCCTGATGAAGTTGCCAAGGTTTTATAACGCGTCGAGTATGTTTGCGGAGGCTCGCCTTCCTGATTTATTTGACGTAATTCGATTCTTATGGAATTGGCTACGCAGCTCTGAAAACTGTAGTGAGGATTTACAGAGTCCAATCCAGAGGCCAGAGTAGGTTTTGGCTCTCCTTGCATCGAGATGCGAACCGGAATTAGGTAATGTGAATATAAAATGTTTTTTTCTACTTGTAATCTATTATTATTATTATTTATTATCAGAAAAAGGTACATTTATGCAGTAACACGTGTCCCACAAAACGGTGTACACAATTTGACTGTGGGATCAGAGTCTCTTCGCTAATAACTAAGAATAAAATAACACTTACAAAGTATCAATTAGAAACTTAAATAGTTTTCTTTTGAATATATTTCTATTGGCCTCCGACCTGAGGACCTCCGACCTCCGATCTGTCAATTAGGACACCACAGACTAAACTATAAGTGCAAACTTTTCAGTGTTGGATACTCTATGGCAGTTCCGACTCAATTATAATAAGCTCATTATAGTTGACTTTAGTTAACTGTAATAATTTCAAAAATAGTACTTCATACAATTTCTATACTAATTTGCGATACCTGGCAAATTTTCCTGCATCTGAAACACATTTTCTTTTATCTGTCGCGTTATCGGCCAATCAGAGACGGTTATTACAAACAATTGGTTGCTAGGTAATTCGATGTTGATACAACGGTGAACGACTCTATTAACATTAATTTTAACTTGCATGAATGATGATATTTCCGTCCATTGATGATGAAGATGATGACTCGTAGAAAAAGTATTGTATACAATAGTGATATAATTAAGCTTTTCACTCTCGTACCGTACTATTAGGCCACTCAGCAAGCTTCGTGGCCTAAACATGGTACTCGACTGAAAAGCTTTGTATTATATCACGATTGTAAAATACTATTTCAATAGGATCTATGCTGATTGTATAAGTATTTACCTTTTAGCATGAAACACCAAAAACAGGCTTACCTATGTATGGTAGCGAGGCGATGATTCCGCGCTGTGCGTCTGACATCTTCAGGTCGCATTTCGCTGCAGGCAGCAGGTACGCGTACCCCATCGTCTCGATTAAAGCCGATATTAGGAACAGCGCCAGCACTAGGCAGTATTTGATGTTGTACCAGCCGACACCTGCAATAGTTCCAACATACGCTTTTAGTTGCTTATAATTTTCATGCTTTTTAAATGATTTTTGTCACTGCACCGACATTAGTGAATTTCTATTTTGCCCTTCGGTTGCCATATGTATTTTTTTATTGTGCAATAAAGAAATATTAATACCTATTACCCGTGCCCGTGTGGTGACGGGTTAAGAATTTCACCACCCCCTTTCCTCCCGTGGGTGTCGTAGAAGGCGACTGTGGGATATAGGTTAAATTGTGGCGTAGGCGAGAGGCTGGCAACCTGTCACTGCAATGTCACAATTTCGTTTTCTTTCGACCCCTTATTTGCCAAGAGTGGCACTGTAACTTTAGCAGTTTCATGTGCTCTGCCTACCCCTTTATGGGATACAGGCGTGATTGTATGTTGTTGTTGTTGTTGTTGTAATACCTATTACCTAATTTCATGGTAGCGTTTGTTAAGGGTGTGTGAAAAAGTTAAATTCAAATGAGACTATATTAACCCTTTCTCCGAAACAGTTATTAGGTAGGTACCCACTTACGCATAATGACCACATACGCGCCAGATTTAAGAAAAATATATTATGACTTTTTTAAATAAAGGTACCTAGGTACAGTCGAGTTCATAAGTATGTGTACATTTTTCATCTTATTGCTACGAGTTAAGGTGAGGAAATGTACAGATATTAAATTTATGAACTCTACTGTACTAAGCTGTGCAGTAATTGAAATCTATAAATATATACATATACCTAGTGTACATATGATCTAAATATCACTAAGTTCTAATGAAATTACGTGGTTGTTACCTAAAATAATGTAAACAAACAAGCCGTTGAACTCTGGACTTCTGCTAAGTATTGAGATAATACAAAATGTTAGGTTTATAATTATATTTATTTCTCCGTATTCTCCAGTAATAATAAACGAAAATGTTTATTGTGTACGAGCTGTGCCAGAGACATCAATTAATAACACCTATTTATGATGCAAATGCCTTTTGTAAAAATACGTTTAATGGTAGTGGCACCTGAATGGTATGTACTAAAGAATTTGGGACCCCCCAATTAGCGTAAGTTGTTAACAAAAATTAACTCACTGTCAGTTTTGTGGCGATAATTAAATTAATTAAGCATGAAATTTCTATAAAATTATTGTTTTTGTGTTTATTGCATAAACTTTAAGCAAACATTCAGAATGTGAAAAAAGTAAATTTTTAGACAGATTATATGCTTAATTGTCGTCACAAAATAAAATTGTAAAAATTACCAGAATATAATTAGTTAATTTAATAGTTTTTGAACTTTTTGAATGCTGCTGTAAAAGTTGTAATTATAGATATTTTAATTAACTTACCCGCCACCGAAAGAGCTTGTTCCAAATCTGCTGCATATTTTTCACGACTATTAACACTGTTCGAAACAGTTTTTAGATTTAACTCCATATTCAATCGACTCATGTTACACTCATTTGACACGATAATACTAAATTTATATTGTATCTAACAGAAACGTTTGCAAACAATTTTACAGTTACGGTCGTATAACGTTAACACTATTGTATTATTTAATTATTAGTAGCTAACACTAAAACTGGCTCGATTATATGGTCGATACACAATAAACCATTGCCAGTTTTTGTAGCTCGCGTTTCGCGACACGTTTAAAGTAAACGGAGCATTGGAGGGCAATAATCAGCGCAGGGTTGAAACAACGAGTCGCGTTATCAGTGACAGTAATTAATAGTAGGGGAGCCAAAGACGGGATTATTTAAGTTACTTAAAGGTTATGACATTTTTAGTGACCATTGGTTTTATGATAAATTTTACAGGAAAAATAAAATCTTATCTGTATCTTAGAATTTTTAATTTATTTCTAAAAAAAATTTTCTGATTTTAACTTTATTAACTACCCTTGCGAATCTATATCATACTTTAAATTTATAGGAGCTTTTACGTAAAACGTCTTCTTTCAAATGAAATAAAAACTGTTGATTTACGTTAACAATATAAATAATTATCCCTGAAAAACCAACACGTTAGCAAATTAGCAAATTCACCAAGAGATGGCGCTATACACAATAACGCTCATTTGAACCTACGTTACTTCTAGTCAAGTAGTCAAGTCTTTAGACTGATCGTATTGCTGTTTCGTCGTAATTATCTATATCCATCCATTGAGTATCGTCGGCTCCCCTACTAGAAGGACATGCTGTTAATTTCCGTGTTGATGCTTGCTGTTAAGTTAACGGTTTACGCTAACTCATCTGGTAATTAATAGTAGAGTATAGCTATCCTATTTAAAAATATTTTAAGCGGGTTACTCACGTATTAAGTCGATATAGCGTTCGACATGTTTCGGTCCAATTTCGAGGACCTTTCTCAAGAGTAGCGACCCCGCCTTTACATGTCGAGAGCGCGACGCATACTGCGGGCGCTTGCTCGTCCTCGAAATTGGACCGAAACATGTCGAACGCTATATCGACTTAATACGTGAGTAACCCGCTTAAAATATTTTTAAATATGTATGAGTCTCACGGGAGTTTTATAGTTAAAATATAGCTATCCTATACAAATTAATAATAAGGCTTAGGTTTACCAACACGTGGAATACTGTTCTCCTTTGGGTATGCAGTTCACGCCAGTGCCGACTCCTACCTCTGAATCGCATCGAACGAAGAGCGACTCAATTTGTAAAACACTTGACCCAGAGTATTTCATATCGGCTTATTTCCTCAGGCAGGCAATTATGGTCGCGCGATAAATGATAAAACATCTGGCTGTCCCGGACGATAAAATGTCAGGCCGTTCCTATCGCACTATTAGTAAGTGCGATAGGGACGGCCAGATGTTTTATCATTTATCGCGCGACCATAATTGCCTGCCAGGACTGTGTAGAGATTGGCCTCGTCGCCGTTTGCATAAACGCCTTTGCATAAAATAATCTTGTAAAATAAAAGCAATGTGGGAGGGAAAGCAATCAAGAATTCCTTAACAACGTTTTGCACGCATGTACTATTTTCTTAACGCGATCTTGGTTCACACATTCTAGATTAAACATTCCGAAACTTTGGAAGGCAAAACACACCTAAGTATAACACCAAGTTTGTTTACAAAAAATCATAAACAGGAAAACATGCATCTTTATCTATTCATATTGTTCATGAGTTACAGCTGCTATTTGATGGCATTGCAATTATAGTTACATCCTTCTTTTCAGCAAGTATTTGTATATTTGGCAGAAATAACTATAACACAAGTAGGTAGGCTGTAGAAATTTTAAATTTTCCTGCATCCACATCTTTTCACGACGGGAATCAGTCTCAATGACTTTGTTCGTTTAATACTTCCCAATCTCGTTTGAAGTACTTCTTGTTTGGCTGCTAGAGTGTTTACTTCTTTTGTTAGGCCTTTTATGACAGTGTGCAAAGGAATTAATTCACTTTCATATATCAAAGCTAGATTTTTGTTTAAACTTTCTTTGTATTTTTTTGCGCAGTCAACTGTAAATGAAAATAGAATCATTAGGAATGGACATTGATTGATTTATAAAAGAGAGAAATAAGTAAGCTCAGTGTATACGTTCCACTCAAACAGTCTGGAAGAAATACACATTTTGTTGCCTGTAGGTACTTTTGCTTTGGTATTCTTATCATCTTATCTTTGTTGCTGATTGTACCTAGATATGTATTGTATTGTTATTAAACAGAGATGATAATATGATTATATGATATAAACATTATTTAAAAACAATAACTCTGCTATGCTGTTCTGTTCAGTATGGTATGGATCAAACGAATTCCAATGCATAATTATAATCGCGATCAAAGGCAGGAGTTTCGGTAGGGTATACCTACCAATATGAACTTTATTCGTAGTATGTATATGGTCTTCTTGCAGGTTAAACCGATTATACATAGTTAATTATAAGAAAATACGAAAAACAAAAAGGCCTATCTGTCACTGTAGGTCAAGGTGAACCGTACTTTCATTGCAATACTTGCTTAATATAGTTATTTGTTATACAAGGGAGCAAAGTTGTATTTTAACCGAGGATCCGGTCACTTAGGGCCACTTTCATTTTTAGGCCAAGTTTTATGAACGGCCACTTCCCCGATAGGCCACTTCCTTTAAGGGCCACTTAGTGACAACGTTCCCCGAAGGGCCACATTTATCTAAAGGCCACTTCTTCTTATGGCCAATTCCTTTAACGGCCTGTTCCTCTTATGGCCACTTCCTCTCATGGCCTTTTCCTATGATGGCTACTTCCTCAAACGGCCTGTTACTCTTATGGCCACTTTCTCTCATGGCCTTTTCCTCTGATGGCCACTTCCTCAAACGGCCTGTTCCTCTTATGCCCACTTTCTCTAATAGGAACTTATGTATCTGACAACCTTCCTCGTAAACGCATTCTCAGCAGGCTTTTTAATGACCACCACCACTAAAAACTCTTTATCATAAAAAAAATAAAACTGCCTTCCTGCCTATGGTTATCTGCGTATGGGTGGGTGGGGAAAACAGGCAATAGCAAGGCGAGGAACAGGGTTGGTACCGACTACAAAAATAATTGATTTCTTTACAATTTCGATGTTTAGATTATTGCAATCGGATAAGAAATCTGAATAAGAAATTTGAGGAGTTCCGTTCTGACCATCATCAGCAGTTCCACTGCACCAAATGTCACTGTTCCGTACGTAAATGCATACTGTTCCTTTAAAAACACAAAAATCACCATATGTATGTATGCCTTTCAGATTTGAGGAGTTCCCTCGATTTTTCCAGGATCCTATCATGAGAACTGGGTCCTGAGAAAAATGGGACCAATCTGTATGCATATACATTCAATCAAAAATTTTTTTCCAAAATCGGTCCAATAACGACGGAGATATCGTAGAACAAACATTTAAAAAAAATAAAAAAAACATACAGACGAATTGAGAACCGTCCTTCCTTGAGAGATTTGAGGCGGCGGTTAAAAAGTAGCCAATCGGGGAATAGGACAAACTAGTAAATGTTGTAGTGGCCGATCGAGGAATTAGACAAACTGGCAATTTTAACGATGGTCGTTCCGGAAATGGGTGGCCACACAAAGAATTTTCACAGTGGCCATTCGGAGAACTGGACGTAGAAAGAATTCCAACAGTGGTCTATCGGGGAAATGGTCGGACAAGAAACGGCCGAACCAAGAAATGGCCCATATAGGAATTTGCATGGTGGTCGTTCGGGGAATGGGGCCAACAAAGAATTTTCACAGGGGCCTTTCGAAGAACTGGACGTAGAAAGAATTCCAACAGTGGTCTATCGGGAAAATGGTCGGACAAGGAAACGGCCGAACTAAGAAATGGCTCATATATAAATTTGCATGGTGGTCGTTCGGGGAAGTGGCCGTAGGTGACCGGATCCCAACACGAACTAGCGAATGGATTCTAGGGTTGAACTACGAGCGAGCGAATGGATTCTATGGTTGAATCACGAGCGAAGCGAGTGGTTCGAAAATAGCATCCTGAGCGGAGCGAGTAGTTCAAAAATAGAATCCTGAGCGTAGAGAGTGTTGCAATACACACGAGTTAAAATAACTTTGCATCCCGTGTGCAACACATAACTTTTCACCTCACTAAAGCGAGGAAACACGCAATAAAAACAACTAGAACATAATTGCACAGAAATAAGTCAATTTGCGTTTATTACAATTTCCACGAAGCACCGACCGACAACACAAAAGTTTCAAATTAAGAATCAAGAAGAAAAATCTATTTGGGTGCGTTCCGTTTCACGCGTTTTGAGATTGCAATGTTACTTAAGGTGCGTTCTGAATAAGTACAATGGAAGAGTCAAAAATACAATTTCTTGTACGATTTCAAGTGTTTTATGGTAAAATCAGGTTATAAAATTGTTTGAATTTTATGGTTTTAGTCGGATACAATTCGGTATGAAATTATTTTTACGTTCGCATCACATGATTTGTTAAGACAATTTAAGCACAGGGAGAAAATTGTCCTGTCTGGGACATGTCTTTACAAGAAATTATATTTATTAAAAAAGTAACTAATGACACGTTCGGATTTCAAATATTCTTTGCACTCTTGTGGATAAAATGCGATTTTGCTATCTGTTTTTAAAGAATAAAAAAGTCCTTTCCGAGCTAGTGAGGTGAAAAATTATTTTTGTTTATTATACCAATTAACGTATTTACTTTTCTGTTTGATCCATACTGAAGATACAACGCGTGTTTACATCACATCAAACAATAGAGGTAGGTAAGTATACATAGTTACGTTTTTCACGGTGAGTTTGAATTATAGGCGATCCAACAATACTGTTTCGTTTTTCCACTCTGACGTCTTTGTCCAAAATGTTCAAAGATATATCATTTTCGTTGTCCACGGGTATTCTTATTTCATTTCCATGTCGTATTAATGTTTTCACTATGGTAACTGTGCCGTTACTAGGCGTTTGTTTGCCAGTTTGTGGGCTTTGTGTCTGAACCACCCTTTGTTTATTGTCGTTAATATAACTATAAAACGACATATCTACATAAAGTGGACTTGCACTTTTTTTTGCTTGCGATTGTATTGCATCAGTATCGGATTCTTGTAGAACTTTTGGTTTGGTTAGATTTTGTTGCTGATAATACGTGCTCTGCCCATAAGCACTAACAGGAATTGACCTTAAACTATCTTTGTTTGACCCAATTACTTCGTGTATGGAGGCAGACATTTGAGACGATTGATATTTACTACGTTGGTCAATCGTATCAGTGGTTAGATTGGGTTGCTGATAATACGTGCTCTGCCCATAAGCACTAACAGGGATTGACCTGAAACTATCTTTGTTCGACCCAATTTCATCGTGTATAGGGGCAGATATTTGAGACGATTGATATTTACTACGTTGGTCAATCGTATCAGTGGTTAGATTGGGTTGCTGATAAGACGTGCTCTGGCCATAAGCACTAACGGGGATTGACCTTAAACTATCTTTGTTTGACCCAATTACTTCGTGTATAGGGGCAGATATTTGAGACGATGGATATTTAGTACGTTGGTCAATCGTATCAGTGGTTAGATTGGGTTGCTGATAATACGTGCTCTGCCCATAAGCACTAACAGGGATTGACCTTAAACTATCTTTGTTTGACCCAATTGTTTCGTGTATGGAGGCAGACATTTGAGACGATTGATATTTACTACGTTGGTCAATCGTATCAGTGGTTAGATTGGGTTGCTGATAATTCGTGGTCTGCCCATAAGCACTAACAGGAATTGACTTTAAACTATCTTTGTTTGACCCAATTCCTTCGTGTATGGAGGCAGACATTTGAGACGGTTGATATTGACTACGACGGTCAATCGTATCAGCTGTATTTGATTGAGCTATATCTTTTACATTTAACTGAACATTAGCCGAATCATAGGAATTCGATAGACTATGTTTTTGTATAAATTTGGGTGCTTCTGCTTCCGTATGCGTGCTGTCAATATTTTTTAATGTTGATACGGAAGTGTTAATTAAGTCATTTATAGGTATTTCTGGAGTCAAACTACCCCTAAAGCTTTTCCTGATTCTCTTTTAGAATCGTGTTCTTTAGAAATACTTGAAAATTTATTTTCAAACTTTTCGTAATGATGATAAGCGTCAGGCTCTAACTGTGCATCGTCCTCATGTTTTCCAATATTATCAGTTAAAGAAATATTTCTTATGGCATTAATCTCTTCTCCTTCTCTATCTTCTGAAATATTACTTAAAACTTCGCTTAATAGTCCCGAATATCCACCAGAGGGTAAACTGTTTCGTTTTACGATTTCTGGTTTTCCTATTAATCCGTAAATGTTGTATTCTATGTCATGAGTATCAAAAAGTTCATTATTTAAATTTGGCAATTGTGATACTTTTTGCGTTTTTTTTTGTATTTCATAGTCATAGTTATGAGTATCGAAAGGTTTATTTTCATGATATATTTGATCAAAATCACTATAGCTATCGTCACCTGTAGTAAGTGCTTGCATATTATCTACATTTTCCATTATTGTATTTGGTACTAAATCCGTAGCTAACTCTTGCTGTTTTACCTTTTCCAACTCTGTATGATCGAAATACTTCTGTTCATTCTTATAATTTAAATCTTGAGCAAGTTCAGGTATAACCGCAGCCCATTCTACTGCATTCGACTTATCACGTATGTCAGTAACTTCTATCATATGGCTTGCAGGGTCATTAGAAATATATTTACCATTCTCAGAGTGTAAATTATTTGTCAAGGGTTTTTGAGGCGTATATTCGTCATAAGTAAGTTTATTGCCATTCTTTATTTCTACGTCATTTATACCTGCTAGTTCTGGCTGCTCGTCGTAAATAGTAAATGATGCAGACTTATTACCTAGAATCGTTTCATGATGCAAAGAAGTTGCATCTTCTGCAAAATAATTAGTTGGTAGGTCATCAGAAAGTTTGCTATCGGTCATCTTGTTTGAACTTATATTATCTGTATTCTTTTTTAGTACAGATATAGTAGAGTCAGCATTTGTTTGTTCTAATTCTGTTTTTAATTTTTCTGATTGACTTCGTGCTAAATCTACATTTTCTGTTTTATAATTCACCGCTGATTTATCACTGACAGAAACTTTTGGATGCAAATCTGATATATCTTCAGGTAAAGCTTTGTGCAATGAATCTTTCACAGACTTGCTGGGTTTTTCCATATATGTAGTCTCAATTTCTAAAGTTTTGGGTTTATCATTGTTGAAATGCATGTCCTGTATATCCTCTGGATAATTTAATATGTCAATTTCCTTATAATTTGTATTTCTGTCTTCATTTCCTTGGTATTTTGTTTCCAAAGTTTCTATTTTGAGTGGGTTTTGCTCAGATTTACCAACTCTTGAATTTTTATCTCTAATATTCATGGGTAATTGATTACGCAATCGCTCTGCCGTTATTCCGTTGTCATTAGATGTCATGTTGGGTTTAGTATGAGTAATAATTTGGTTCATATTTGTTAAATTTTCTGAGGTATGAGATGAACCATCAACATCAGTACAAAATGTACTTTTCGATTCTTTCGTGCGCGAATCTGTCCTTGTTGCTTTTATTTCATTATTGACTATTGAATGTGATTCTGTTATATTTCCCGGTAGTGTAGCTCTTGGGGATGAACGTATCTCACCTTCTTTTTTAGTTTTTGTTTCTGTCACGGTAGTATTATTTGTAGTTAAATTAGGAGTGCTCAATGTAGGCACATCAGGCGATTTAATATAAACATTTGTTATGTTTTCTGGTATTTGTTCCACCTCGTCGCTTTTTTGTATAGATGTATCAGAGGCAATAACCGTAAATGTATTACGTTTAGGTGGAGCTACTTTATTAATATCATTGTATTCTATATCCAAATCATGTTTCGCCGTAAAAACTTTTTTCTGTAGAATTGCGCTAGTTCTTTTTATTTCGGACTCTGGGACTGGCTTAATATGATCATCTCTTAGAATGTTTTTACCAACTATTGAATTATTTATATTTGTTAAGTTCAAACTTTCTCTAGATAGCGCTTCTTTTTCTTTGTGACCTAATGTGTTTTCTTGGTTACGAACTTCTACATTGTTAGAAATATCTTGTTTAAAATCTATACTGTGTTCGGAGGATACATCAAATTCATTATTTTCACTACTTGAAATACTTTGTGGTGATAAATATTTAGTTTCATTGACATGACTCACATTCTTTTGATCAGCTGATTTTTTAAACATGTCGTGATTTTCTGTCACTGAACTACCTAATTCCATGTCTTGTTTGTTGTCTAAGTGTGATGGTTGCTCTTCAGATAAAGCCAAAGTAGCTGTAGCTAAAACAGGTATTGTCGCTTGGACAACCGAGATATCTTTTAAATGACTTTTTGATGGTTTTGTCAAAGTTATGTCTTGTTTATCTGTTCTTGCTTTTAAACTATTTGCGTTTTGGGAACCTGTATTTTTTGACTGAGGAAACATGTCTTTTGGCCGATCTTCACTCCTTATCTCGACTCTTTCCGCCAAAGACTTGTCTGGCTTTTTATCCACGTTAGTCTTCAGGGTCTTGTCTTCAGGGTTTTGGGATGTTATTAAATCATTTAAATTCTGATTGTGCCTAGTAGATAATATTTTTTCTTTTGATTCAAAATCATCGGGTTCATTTCTATTAATATTACTCTCAGGGGATCGTAGATACTTTGATGCAGGTATTTCATTAAGAGAAGTTTGATAGCTGCCAACTTTAGAATTAGTGATAACACGTGATGGTATGTCCACAATGGAATGTTCATCTTCATGTCTTACAGTGTCACTTTGTTTACTATAGTCATTTTGTAACGTAACGTTATCAGCATAATTTGATTGCATGTCCTCTTTTTTCATATTTTTTGGAGCCGTTATATATTGCGGAATATAATCTTGAGAATTTTTTGTTTTGTTTACTATATCGTGGTCTGTACTTTTACTGGTTCTATCTATTGAGTCTGACGATAGCCTCCTGCTATATCTACGTTCTTCCTCTTTATGTCTTTTAATATCTTTTGGAGGAACAAAATATGATACTGGATAATCATAACTTTGTCTTTGTGATTCGACTTCATTGCTTCTGATTGATATTTTTTTATTCGGAATTTGATCGAGTGTTTCATTAGAAGATACATCAGTGGGATATGTTATAAGAGAATTTGAATATTTCTGCTCCGGTGAGTTTTGTCTCTGAGACGTAGCAAAAATATCCGTCAGTTTTTTCGAATCATCTTCTTCCTTCATCGTTTTCTTATCTAAAGATTTATTATGTTCTTGTGAAGTTTTGTTACTAGGTATTTGTTTTTCATCTTTAATGGGGTGCGATATCGATTCCAGATTTTCTGGTTGAAGCGTATTTGAAACCGTGTAGGGGTATTTATCTTCAGCAAAAGGTGGGTCGAGGCATCCTCCTAAAGCAAAATATTATTTTAATTGAGTGAATCAACTTTTTCTTGCCTGTTATTGTCATACACTGATTTAAACTTTCACGATTTTTACACATATTTAAAATTGCAAACAGAGTCCACGTGTCAGTGCTCCGAGACCACGGGGACAATGCCGTCCTTGAAACGTCGGAGGTTAGTGTTTAAAACATAGTAAATACGCGATTGAGTCCCATTTGCAATTTTAAATATGTTATTGCCATGGTTACGGTCCCCTGAGTCACGCTGGTTTTATAAAAGTATGCTACTGAAATTATGCAAGCATGTATGTAGCCCATGTTTGTAGGTGGCAAATTAAGGAAAGTGCTTGTTAACACCAGAATAATTATATACCATATTTGCATAGTTTAAGTACCATAATTTTGCATAAAACCAACGTGACTCAGGGGACCGTAACCATGGCAATAACAGGCAAAAAAAATTGTTTCACCCCATTTTGTATGTTTAACTTATAATATAACTGAACGCTTTTCAGGCATGTTTCATATATGACGTATTGACTACGTGCATTCTTTATCGCACTGTTGCAAATAAGACATCAAACGTTGACACGAACTATGAACTCTATATTATCACAAAGTTTCATCTTTGAGATAATTAGGAAGGTCTGACGGCTCTGGGCTCTTGCTCTATAAAATGGTGTCTCATTTTATAAAGGTAGGTACTACCTGAGATTTACGCGGCTTGTAAATCGGTTTTATTACAGTGTGCCTGTTACCTGGTACACAAGTATTTTTGTTATCTTCACGTTCTTTAGATTGAATCCGTATATTTTCTTGGCGATTTGGTTTTGATAGGGTATAAGCATAATTGTCTTCATCAAAGGGTGGGTCAAGGCATCCTCCTGGAATTGAATGTAGAATTACTTTAAGGTAAGCCCTAGGCTATACATATATCGATTTCATGTTTATGATAAGTCCACCTGTTTGAAAGTGATGATGGTAGAAATATTAGAGTCAATGTTATAATATTCAAAATCAAACTCTTAGAGCCGGTTGGTTATATTATGGATTATTGATATTTGGTAAATACGTTTTTAAAATTAGCCACATTTTCCCCATCCAACAAGAAGTTGTCAGTTGTTACCTTTATTTCTTCTTTGTAAATTTGTTTTTTACCTGGTTTACATTTGCCGAAAAATCTTTTTTCAGTACGAGGAATCGTGTTTGTAGTACTCAGAACAGGAGACACCTTCTTTTTAAGGATGCCGCTGGAGGATTTGCTGCAACGGCCACTTTCCACCGCATTTTGCTCTGAACTACTTGGTAAATAAGGCCCTTCATCATCGCTATATGTTCCTAGGCAGCTTGCTAAATAAATGTGGATGGATTATAATTTATTAATACTTGTATGTAACTCCTAGGTACTTGCAAATAAAACAAAATACTTAGCAATTATATTTTCTTAACACTATGCTTTATACTTACCTAAGAATATTTAACTCATACAAATCTTATGCTACAATTCTTAATTTGTAGGTTAAGTAATAAGTGAGCGGTTGAATTCTTACCAATATTAAACAGCTTCAAACCATTGTGACGTTTTGGCTCTTTTTCCGATTCACTATCCAAATAAACATTAAACGAGAGAATGGTCTGGTCGCTGGAAATGAGTCTGAGTTTTTCGGGAGCGGTAATTCCAATCCTTGGAACAGGTATCACACCTTTCTGGATCAGCCTTGGCTCATCCTTGTTCCTCACCCTCACTTTAACGTTGAGCGGTGTGCCATTGGTAGTAGCCCAAGTTAAGACATTGTCTTGGTTTACAGCCTCTATTTCAAACGTGAGACTTTTAACTATTTCGCGTAGGATTAGGTCTTCATCCATTTTTTTGCGACCAAAGGCTGGTGTTCAATAAATTTCTGTCAAAAATTACTTTTTAATTACATAGGTATTTAATTAGGTACCCGGCGACATCATCAGTTCAACTCTAATAAAAAAAAATCTTTAGATCTCATAATAATTGAAATACCACTTAAAGTCCTAAAAATCTTTTTGCGTAAAAAAACTTACTTACATCCCTTATTGAACCCTAGGCGAACTAATATAGAACCCTATTAAGTAGCGTAAAATATCCAAGGTTTAGGATTTCATTTACTAATAAAATATATGTATAAGCTGTAATGAGAATGCTAAAATGAAGTAACATTTCATTTTAGCATTCTCGGTCTTCAAGAGATACCCTGAGACTTTTGATGATCGTAACTCATGACTTAGGGCAGTTGCATCATCCCACAGAATTAGATTTAGATAGAAGAAACGAGTTCATTTATTTGTATGGCGGCCGAGCGTGTCAGATTTTGTACTGGTTGTTACTTGCCTGTGATTTTAAATATGTCTCAGGCCCTTGAGTGTTGATAAGTTTTATGTTGTTGCAATTAAATATCATGTAACGAGGCATTTTTAATGTTTTTGTTGACTTCAACTTACAAAAATTGACGCCCTCAAGCTGCAAGCTGCGATTAAAGACGGACAACTCAGTGGATTTCACTGAGTTCATTTGACACGCTAAGTAGATACGTTTGCTTGATCTATGGTTTATATGACATCAGGCCCCGTAGCCGAATCGCACAAACGCTCACGAAACGTTCACGAAACGAAACGCTGCCGGGCCAGGGTGGCTAGCCGAATGGCACAATCGCTCACGAAACGCTCACGAAACGAAGCGCTAGTAGATATCTATCTCTATCGCGCTTGCGTATTGGCGCGACAGAGCCAGCGGCGTATCGCTTTCGTTTGGCGTCGGAGAAATGCCATTCGGCTACGGGGCCTGGTGGCCTGATCTACTAGCCATTCAGGCCATTCGGCTACTGGCCTGATCTACTAGCGCTTCGTTTCGTGAGCGTTTCGTGAGCGATTGTGCCATTCGGCTAGCCACCCAGGCCCCGTAGCCGAATGGCATTTCTCCGACGCCAAACGAAAGCGATACGCCGCTGGCTCTGTCGCGCCAATACGCAAGCGCGATAGAGATAGATATCTACTAGCGCTTCGTTTCGTGAGCGTTTCGTGAGCGTTTGTGCCATTCGGCTAGCCACCCTGTGCATCAACCACATTTGACAGACACATCATCGTCACGCAGCAGCCGCCCATGGAACTTCCCATACAATAAAATTTAACCTATTCATAATTATTTTTCTCCGCTGTTGAGATCATATCCCGAACTTTTTTTTTATTTGGCAAAATCTAAACTCAATATCCATACTAATATTATAAATGGGAAAGTGTGTGTGTCTGTTTGTTTGTCCGTCTTTCACGGCAAAACGGAGCGACGAATTGACGTGATTTTTTTAAGTGGAGATAGTTGAAAAACTGGAGAGTGACATAGGCTACTTTTTGCTCTTTCTAACGCGAGCGAAGCCGCGGGCAAAAGCTAGTATGAAATAAATGTCCAAGCTACTTTTCTTGGCACGTCTAAGTGGGAGGTGGGAGCATAACCGTGCAGAGCAGGCAGAGATTCAGCTAAGTATTATTTCATATGAAAACGTTATCTCCTATTAAATATTAAATTCATAAAATTTTATAAAAAATATGAGCAATAAATATAAATTAAATTAAATTGATACGTTCTTAGTCACATAAGTATAATTTACAATTCATTTTAATCATCACAGACAATTGTATAAAAAACACGATTAGATCTAAGCTGATTTCGACAACGAAAGTTTTCCACTTGACTATTTGGTTTCGTGCTTAATAAAGTTTTTTTTACTTGATCATCTACATTCAGTGCCGTGTATTTTGAAACTATGTCATTTAACATATATTTTAGAGGTAACATCTCGTATTCAATCAGTTGTATGAACTCGGCTATTCGCGCTTCAGGTGTGTTTTTATATGGTTCTAATGTTTTAAAGTCATTCAAAGGTACGTATGCTATGTCCATCATTGGTTTTGTTATTGGCGACATATAATTATAAAGAACAACGTCTTTGACACGTCCCATATTATTTTTCATAGCAATAGAATTATGAATGACAATGTTTTCATTTGGATTTGTCATAAACATATCATTTGTGTTAATAGAGCAAATAGGCGTCCGACTTAGTTTACGCGTTTCATTAACGTTACAGTCTTTATAACTGTCGTTAATTGACAAATTATTATTTTTATTACTAAGTTTTTGGCTCCCATTGTCAACTATAGTATCGTTTATTGTGTCCAAAATATTGTCTGTAGAGTCGACTTGAACGTCAATGTTACGCATTGCTGAAATAAAATAAACAAAAAAAACATGTAATAATAAATAAAAATACATATAAATCGATAAAAATTCTTAAGAAAACAAAAATACTGGTAATTATTTGTTCATTACCACAATACTGTTTTTCAATGTCGTCTGTGCTGTTTCCGTATAAATTTTATTTAAATTTCTGTTTTCGCTACAAGTGAGAGTAAATTTGCTTCCTGTTTCATTTGTCTGAGTACTTTCTGTCAGTTTATCTTCTGGATTGGAATAACGGTTCTGGGTCTTTTCTGGTTTTGGTATATCCATGTTCCATCCATGGAAATTAGTTGGTTGTTTATTGAGCAATACTGTTTCACTTAGAAATGGTTTGATGTCTCCAGTTTCATCAATATAATTGATAGCAGGTGCGTGTAAAATGTCTACACAAGAATGATAAGTCTGGTTAAGTTCATAGCCTGGATTATGCTTTATGTCCTTATTGCATTTCTTGAGAATTATTTTATAAGTAATCGGGATAGCATATTCATATAAGCTGTTTTCTTGTTTCTGTAGCATTTTGTCAAAGTTTTGTAAACAAGTAACTTCTGGTACAATTTCAAGGCAACATTTGGATTCATTCTCATGTAGCTTTTTGATCAGCGAGGTGAATTTAATTTTTAAGGACGCTGCTTCCATTTTGGAACTAAACTCTGAATAAAAAAAAAGAAATAAACGGTGTACGTGACTGTGACGACAAATCGAGTCCGATTAAGTATACCTACTTGGAACTTAGAAATGGAATTATTTTGGAATGGACTAGAGATGGGCCGAATATTCGGAAAATATTCGGTATTCGGCATATTCGACAAGTTTTTCAATGTTCGTATTCGGCCGAATAGTTCGGTTACATTGCCGAATATTTACCGAATAAACAAAGTAAATAAATAGCGTAAGTTGTTTCGTAATTCATGGGATAATGACATCCCATTTCAGGATTCTAAGGATCAAAGGGGGTTATAAATGCGTTAAATATAAGTACCTACACTAAATTATGTAAAAAAGTAAAAATAACATAGCTTACGAAACAAAAATCTAAATTTTCTTATGCACTAAATTATAGGAACATTAAGAGCCTTAGTTAGTACCCAATGTATCCATTACCAATCATTGAAAAGATTTTAACTCTATGCCAGGATTTAAAATATGGTGGAACCGAATATTCGGCCGAATGTTCGGTTCGGTAACAGCTGAACCGAATGTTCGGCCGAATATTCGTATTCGGCAAAGTCCGTATTCGGCCCATCTCTAGAATGGATAGCATATCAGATCTGTCCTTGCGTTATAATTTACACCGCATTTTTATTGAATTCCGTTAATTTCTGCATATAGTTAGGTCCATTACAGGAAACAGAATAGCATAGTTAGTTTTTTTTTAATTCGTAACTTTTTCTGAAAAATGGTGTATACACCCGCAATAGATGTTACATCAATTGCTGTAGAGAAACGGACTTTGTGTGTTTGATATGCGATGGACATGTCATAGTTTTGACACTTACTTAGTGTGAGTTAATTGTAAAGCCCGTTTCTCAACAGCAGTTGAAGTTAACATCTATCGCAAGTGTGTAGTTTTTTTTAGAAAAATAATTTTTAAGAAAAAAAAACCGTCGCCTTTCGGGTTCTGGTGAAAGCTACTTGCGAATGTTGGATTATGTAGAAATGTGTAAGTATTTTTTTAAACTGCTTTTAATGCTTTAATTATTAGATGGCAACACAAATGAATATACGTATAACGTTAAGGTTTGAGGAGTTTCCTCAATTCCTCATGAATCCTATTATATTATAAGAAATCGAAGCTTGACAAACTTTGACTTCAAAACTTATGCTTAACAAACATAACTAAATAAATGTCACTGTTCTGAACTTAAATGCATGCTTTTCTTACAAAAATACCAAAGTCACTATGAGTGTGCCGTTCAGGTTTGAGGAGTTTGGTTCTGGCCATCATCAGCAGTTCCACTGCACCAAATGTCACTGTTCTGGACGAAAGTGCATGCTGTTCTTATAAAAATACCACAGTCACTATAAGCGTGCCGTTCAGATTTGAGGAGTTCGGTTCTGACCATCATCAGAAATTCCACTGCACCAAATGTCACTGTTCTGGACGAAAGTGCATGCTGTTCTTATAAAAATGGCAAAGTCACTATAAGCGTGCCGTTCAGATTTGAGGAGTTTGGTTCTGGCCATCATCAGCAGTTCCACTGCACCAAATGTCACTGTTCTGGATGAAAGTGCATGCTGTTCTTATAAAAATACCAAAGTCACTATAAGCGTGCCGTTCAGATTTGAAGAGTTCCGTTCTGGCCATCATCAGCAGTTCCACTGCACCAAATGTCACTGTTCCGTACCTAAATGCATGCTGTTCCTTTAAAAACACAAAAATAACCATATGTATGCCTTTCAGATTTGAGGAGTTCCCTCGATTTCTCCAGGATCCCATCATCAGAACTGGGTTCTGAGAAAAATGGGACCAATCTGTATGCATATACATTCAATCAAAAAAAAAAATTTCAAAATCGGTCCAGTAACGACGGAGATATCGAGGAACAAACATAAAAAAAAAAAAAAAAAAAAAAAAAAAACATACAGACGACTTGATAACCGTCCTTCTTGAGATATGAGGCGACGGTTAAAAAAAACAAATTTAAGAAAACTAGCTACGCCATTCTGTTTCCTATAATGGACCGAACTATATGCCGAAGTTAACGGAATTCAATAAAAACACGGTGTATAATAGCAATGACCCCAAGACCAAATACAATTGCAATTTAAAAAATAATATTATTGAGACACTATTAGCTTTTATCTATCATTAAAATGTTTTAATCGGCCCCGTAAACCACAAAGAAAATGTCTAATTTTCTTAAGTGGTGACACTGGTGACCTCGAGACCGGGTACGCTGTGATTTTTCATAGATAAGTAATACATTTTAATGTAGGATAATGTTTTCTTACCTGTTTTACTATTTCAAAGACGAATTACCACATTGAACTCATAATTTAGACAGTAACTGGAATTTTGAACTAAACGTTAGTAAGACATCTTGTAGTCAATCCATGACAGCCAAGACGTAGGTGATGTAAACTATTTATGAATGATTACAATTGACGTTTTCACTTTTATGACAACCAGTATCAAAAAGTTCAATACCTCTCCAATAAACAGGTTTGATGTGGCCCTCTTGATGTTTTTAGGGTTCCTTACCAAAAAGGTACAAAAAGAACCCTTATGGTGCGACTCTGATGTCCGTCTGTCACATTACTAAATAACTTGAGCACTACTTATGCTATCTATTTGAAATTTTGAATAGATATCGATACCTCTGGGTTCAATTGGCGTAAAGGACATTTTGGCGAAAATGAGTTATATATACAGTTTTGTTCAGAATTTCAAGCGCTATCGATCTGTGTAGTTAAAATTTCGATATCTCTTAAAAAGTTGCCTTTACGACCAAGATTTTCTACTATGGACTTGCAAAAATAGCTTTTCTGAAGGGGCGTAAATATCAAGTCATTAATTATAAATTATTATTTGTGTCGTAAAGGAAATCTACAAATAAAAATATAGTCGCAAGTCACCTTGTTATATATTGTTGACCTTTAAGCCCTTACTTTCTATGGATCACTTTCTATAGTAGTGTGATAAAGTTGGGCGTAAAGGACAAGTTTTTTTGTTCTTCGTCCTTTACGACCAGCACTAAAAATATTTTATCCGCAACTGTAATCGATATCTTTGGGTTCAATTGTCGTAAAGGACATGTAATGCAGGTTTCTAAGAGAAAGATAAACCCACTTTTTTGTTTTTTTGACCTATATTTGTGACGTGTATAAGAAAAATATGCAGATTACGAGTATCTTTAACCTAGTGTAGCAACCGTAGTGATAAACTAAATGATTTAGAAGATAGATGGTTGTAAAGGACACGTCAAAATGTTATAACGTCCTTTACACCCATGATTTGATAGGGTCGTAAATGACGGTCTTAGATGATTTTTATACAAAGTCGGGGCGTAATTGTAACCGAAATGGTACAAATGTTGTTCTAAGTTTACAATTAAAAACTGGAAAAATGTATCAAAAATTCAAAACGTACTTAATATGGCATAGAATAGCTCTACATCAGTTTAATGCAGTGTATTATTTATCTAAGCTACTTAGCAACAAAAAAGAACAAGACTAATATTTTATATCCAGTTTTGTAATAAAGAAACAATATTTGCTTAAAAACTATCTAATACTTTGGCAATAAATTCAAAGTTATTTTTTTAGTATTCGCCGCTGTCTGAATAGTCAGTACTTCAGTAGGTTACGCATTCAGTCTTTAATTCTAGCAGGGAAACGCTTTCGTAGTATTATTATACTGCGGCGAGATGTAGGTAATAAAAAAAAACATTATGGTAATCAGGGTACGTACCCAAATGCACAAACGCTCACGATAATATCTATTTCGTAGCTATATATCTTTATCGCTCTTGCGTATTGCACCAGACTGCATTTTTGTCGACGATTGCCATTCAGCTACGCCGGCAGTAAACTTTAACAGTAGACTATACTAACATTTAGTGCGACTGCGACAATAACAGGTGCGTTTCGCTAGCGAATGAGCGTTAGCGTTTGGTGACTTGGCTATGTATACCCAGGTACTTAAAGCATTGACTATAATATTTCTAGGATTGAACTCATAATTAAAATTATTCTTATTTAACAGGTTTAAGACTAAATAACAATTTTCTATTTTAAAATTATCAAAAATATGAATCAACATAGTAGGTAGTCTTGACTACAGTTTGTATACGCGTCCTAACTTGCGTTTATAAATAAGTACTTAACTCTTAGTTATTCTTAAAACTTCTTTCTACTTTAGACTTAAAATTACTGCCGTATTAATACAGTCTACTATTCACAGTTGCTGATTAAATTTTACGTGATTACAATTAGTGTTTTACTTAAACTACGAAATCGTTTCCCTGCTAGAATTAAATACTGAATGCGTAACTTATTGAGACAGCGGCGAGTACTAAAATAATAACTTTCCAAAATATTAGATAGTTTTTAAGCAAATGTTGTTTCTTTATTGCAAAACTGGATATGAAATAGTCTTGTTCTTTGTCTCTGTTAAATATTTAGATAAATATACACTGTAACACTAATGTGGCTATTCTATGCCATATTAACTACGTTTTGATACATTTTTCAAGTTTCTCAATTGTAAACTAAGCTAAAAACAGTTGCCATTTGTACCATTCCGGTTACATTTACGCCCCGAATTTGTATAAAAATCATCTAAGACCGTCATTTACGACCCTATCTTGTTCAAAAAAATCGTGGGTGTAAAGGACGTCCATAGCATTTTGACGTGTCCTTTACAACCATCTAACTTCTAAACCGTTTAGTTTATCACTACGGTTGCTACACTAGGTGAAGGATACTAAAAATCTACATATTTTTCTATATACGTCACAAATATAGGTCAAAAAACAAAAAAGATATAAACATTTTTCTAAAAAAAAAGTCGTTTTTTGCTTCTCCTGAAAACCTACATTTTGTCCTTTACGCCAATTGAACCCAAAGGTATCGATATGTTAGGAACATTGATAACCTCTACAAATTGATATACGCATGCAGTGATAGGATCAACTTTCATCCTATGGTTAACAATCCACAACGGACAAACACTTTAAACGCAGACTACGCAGAGTAGGATAAGAGGGATACAAAAATTATTTTTTATTAAGCAGAAACGTCTGCTAACGATTCTAAACATTTTTATATTAAAGGAAAACATGGAAAAACATGGAAAAATTTACGCTTCCGGCGTAAACGTCACCCCAAGACGTGTGTACAAAAGGGAAGGCATGGAAAGATTTGCGAAGTCCGGCGTGGCTTCCGTAGCTCACTTGGTAAGAGCATTGCACGGATTGCAAAAATGGTGCGAGTTCAAGTCCCGCCGGAAGCGTAAATTTTTCCATGTTTTCCTTTAATATAAAAAAGAGGGATACATTTAAAAGAAGCCAATTCAAACAACCAAATAATGTCTTAAGTTTTATTTTCAAACTCTACCTACACAATACTTACTTTTCCACCGATTTCAATGGTAAATTAACAGAAACGATATGCGTTATTGCTCCTATTTTATGACTAGCTTATGTCAATATATTACTCGTATTTAAAATTCTAATTATACATTTTTTTATTACATTATGCAATACCTATGTCAATGGTACAAAATGACACTAGATTTGATAAAATAATCATAATCACAGTTGACTTTTAATATTACGAACTTAATGTAGGTACTTAAGGGTCATAACATAATCCACAAAACTTCGATTTAAATATGTGGCCACAAGTTCGTTCTTATTAGTTTAAGAAAACCACTTTAGAAAATTCAATTATATAACACTGCATTTGCTGATTCATTCAATGCTCATACACAAGTACCTACAGCTAGCAGATGTGATTTGAATCGTAAACTAGAAGATTCCTTTGCTAATCCGCGAATAAGCAAAGGAATGTTTACGATTAACATGGATTTCCGCAAAGTAACGCCTGATGCCATCGATTAGATGTGATTTGAATAAACCAAAGTGTTTTTAAAAACATCAAATTGATATAATATTTTATATAATGGTATACATACAGCCGCGCTTTGTCGTAACATAATACGCTATGCACAGTATGCGCACATTAGCCGGTCTCCATCCAATTGTTTCTCAAAAATATTTGCTCAGGCTTTTGTGTACCCAGATATTGTCACTGAGCCGAATAGACCCTAGGGTATAAAAACTGTAGAATCTTAAGTGATGGCTGGCGTTTTAGTATTGTCAATTTTTTTTTTAAGTTACAGTTATTTTAATGTATGACCACTACACCATTTGTTTAATTGTTTAATTGTTCTTAGTAGTAATTTACCGCTCCCAGCCACATTTATTTAGCATTGCTAAATATTTACAGGTACCTACACATATTATTTTTCCCCTCACTAGCTCGGAAACACGTGTTTTTAATACCTGCGGGTAAAAACGCATTTTATCCACTAGTGGGTAAAGTAATTTGACCTTGAATAAAATCAAATTAACTTCTTTAAAATTGATAAAAGTAGGTGAATCTAGTAATAAAGATGATTTACCACCTGTGGAACTACTGGAAGCAGTGATAAACGCATTTTTTGCGTTGTAGTTTCCTCGCTATAGTGAGGGGAAAAGTTTTGTGTTACACTCGGGTGCAAATGTATTTTACTTCTCGTGTGTTAACACTTTCGCTACCAAGAACCCGACTGTCGGGTACACCGCTCGTAGAAGCGTAGCCGATTACATGGGTTTCCCCGTATGTAGCGAAAATGTCTTCGAAAGTGTTAAAAAACTCACAAGTTCAGGATTCTATTCTCGAACCACTCGCTTCGCTCGTGGTTCAACTATAGGATCCTTTCACTTGCTCGTTTTTCAATTCCACACTCGGCGTTAAAATACTACTTTGCCCCCTTGTATAACAAATAACTATTTCAAATCATCTCTTTATTAATAAATTTAATACAATATTTAACTTAATCTACTCCCCTATGTAAGTTTACATTTTCGAATCTCTCACACGTGGTAGGTAAGTCTCTCCATTAAGAGGCAGCGGTTTATACATAAGTAGATATAACATGTAATATGGCGAGGCCTGTATTAATTTAACAACTGCATTGTTCAGGTAAATCTAGTATACCTAACATCATCATATATTTTACTACTCCTAATTTATTGTTTATATTTGTATGTGTTTCCCATCATGGAACAATGGCAAATTATTACACATATTTTCATTTTAAAGGAATAATACTATATTTGCAACATTTACCAGACACTTGAAAATCTCTCTAACTCACCCTTATTTCTCAAGCTACGGCCGGCGGAAATGGTTAGGAAACGATGATTATCAATTCCTTACAGTATTTTCTAACACATATGTATATGTATAAAAATCTGCCTTGAGAATTTAAGGGAAGTTGGTATTCAAAAACCCTTGCAGCAAAAAAAAATTTTGAGAGTTGCAATAAAATTTCATATGTTTTAATCTGGCAATAAGTACACGCAGTATTTGCATGTAGCATGCACTGACTGGTTCACGATTATACGACTAAAATTTGAGATCACTATGAAAGCAAATTTTATACAATATATTAATTTACAATTACTTAATACTAATCTTTGGTATAAAGCTGTCGATTCTAATTTACAAACCAAATTTAACGAAATCATGAAGACTTAATGTTAAATATTCAGGGAGACTTCTCAGTCCACATAATTTATAGGTACAAATGTCTTTCCATATATTTTGATTCTAATTCAGTCATGATTTCAGTAAGCCTTTAGGCTAATTTACATGGTTCGAGAACTCGCATGCGAGTTTCATTACAGTGTAGTATTTGATTGATGTGCTGAATAGTAGGTACGTAACCTCAATAGTCCACAATGTCGCAAATATCGTATTCGAGTTCGCGCACCGTGTAAACGGGCCCTAAAGGTGCCACGCTATCGGTGAGCTAAATACATACATAAAAAGAGAGGCATATTTAATTACAGTATTAACCAATAATATATCACAATTGTTTTTTCCATAGATTTTTTTTATTTATAAGTTGTATTCCGCCTTACCTACTACTTAGATAGTCTAGTAGAAGACCTTCGTACTAACGATGAAAACAATTGGCCTCAGGTAGTGTTTCATTCACCACACTGACTAATAAAGGCTCTCTTGATTCTTCAAAAATGGATAAGAACGTTGCATGGCATTTTATCTAATTACAAGATAACAAAGTAATTTCATACAAGGTAGGTAGAATTGACCTTAGATGACCTAACGATGATTTTGCATCATAAATGATGAATAAATGAATGGATTTGAATTAGTTTGATGCCTTATGGTTAGTATTTTCCTCGTGTTGGTGTGGTAAACCACGAGGTTCAACATTGGAATATTTGGAATCTTTCGCTCGCTCTTTCTCATTATTAATATTAGCACAACAAATAACTCTTTCATAAGATTTTTTGATTCATCTAGGCATAAATAGCAGAGTACAATTCTTTTCTTTTCATTACAACTTTTTTTGTAATATTCTGTGCCTCTTATACTAATTCACTTTATTTATTTATAGTATTCATCATTTTCTACAAAAGTAGGTACTGGTAGAATATGCAATCTACAAACGAACATACCCGTAGGTATAGTCACTGACTTAAATTGTTGATCCACTTCTAGCTCATTCTATACTGGGCACTTCTTAGCTTAAATATTCTTAACTATGAGATGTCCAGTATAAAATGAGCTAGAAGTGGATCAACAAATTAAAGTCCGTGACCGTACGTCACTTACTCTGGATATGCTCGTACAAAAAATCCCTAATGTGATATAATTATTGGCCAGTACTGTAAATAACGTCATTACCAGATAGATGTAAAGATTTGAAAGTAACTAACATAATTCATCTGCTGCATTACAAAAAATCTAATACGTAGCCTATAAATTAACAAATATTTATTTATTTAATCTTTATTGCACAAAAGAAAACTCTCACAGAGAATGGCCGACTATTAGTATCATAATGTATACTTAAGTAGAAGAGAGCCAGCTTAATTAAATAAATGTAATCAAAGTAGCTGAAATCTCAATTACCATAATTACTTACGTGCACCATTTGTAAATGGAATTAATTTAGATTTATATAATTTCATTTGATTTACGATACTAAGCTAAAAATACAATAATAAGTTTCCGATATAAGACTAATAAGAATTTTGATTGCGTACTTTTTTAGTTTTTCGTAAATCTGCCATCTAAACATCTACAGAAAGTGAATTTGTGAAATTTAGCTTAGGTCAATGTTAGGCTCTCTTCTGATACATTATGAACTTTCCAGGCCTACATTTATTGAACATATTCGTTTCAAATGGCTGTGCGTTTATACTTATTGTAACATGCTAACCCTACTGAATGTATTGCATACATGTCCCACCTATCATCAGTTCGCTTTCACGACCCGCTATGCCTACACAAATTTGTAACTTCCATCGTGCTCTGATTTGGCTTTACCAAATACATTCCATTTATGATCCACATACTTACAGCTTTGTAACTCACTCGGTATGATTTCAGTTTTTATTAGCATTGGCGACAAATATATTGTAGTAGCCAAGAGCCAATGTAGATAATTAGGTAAATATATAGTTCGTCACACCGTAGTAGGTGTATAGGTATAGGTACTGACCGTACTGAGAACGAGTATATGGTATCAAAAACGATATACATAATAACCTTTGAGGACAGTTTTATTTATCTCGTGAATTAAATGATCTGACTATAACTTCCTACTCCATATGTTAAGTATTTTACTTATTTCGAACGTCAAACTTCGATGAAATTAAGTACGGCGTTTATTTAACCCTTGCAGAGGCGAGGCTATCAAAATCATTGCCAATGCCAACTTATCTTCGCCAGATTCGATGCTTATGTAATCCATTGTGTGTATTGTGAAACATACGAGTGAGTTAATAAACAGCGCGTGAAATCGACATTGGACCTACGACTAAACATCTATTTGTTTTTTCGATGTTACAAATAACAGTGTCCATTCAGAAAAGTATGTGAGGGTAAAAGATAAATGACATGATAATTGAATTTAATTTATACTTAATTTTAAAAATCGAACTGAATACATGACAAGAATAAAGTGATGTCGCCCTTCAACGAGCATAATATTACCTACTTGTAAGTAGATATTTTTGTTCACCCAGCTCAGTTGCACACACTACTATCTGACAATAAGTATTATGGTTTCGCTGTGTAACTTATAGCAAAATTTTATTATGTTTAATTGTTATTTATTATCACTACTATCAGTGAACTTCTAAGAACTCGTGAGGATCTGATCCTTTTTGAGTCTCCTTGGCATTGGCAGTGGAGGGATTTCTCTTCCCAATATATACTATCTTTGCGAATATTTCTATTATAATCTCTGTTTGCTTTCATCCGTTGTTATGCTGTTAAGTCTTATGAGATGTAATAGTCAATTAGTCATACAAATGAGATAACTTGGATAACGATAGGTAAATAAGTCATGTTTATCTGACTGTGATATCTTTAGGTTTATGGTTTTCCGTATAACTTGTAAGCATGTTTTGCTTAGATTTTTATATGAGAGTAGCCCGAGCAGGGCTCTTGTTTCTGTAAATGAAGTCCCTATCTTTAATGGAGTAGACTGTGCAACTGTGCGTTGCTTGTAAGTTGCCTAGTACATAGTATCTCGGTAAAAATTAATAGTAGTACTTATTCGTGATACAAGCGCGTAAAAAAGGATTAAATTATCTATTCGCGCATACTGTAACAACATTTTACTTAACTGTACAAATGGCCTATTAAACCTTCGAAATATATTATTTTACAGAGAAATATGTTACAGCTCGTGTAGATTCCAACACGTTATCCGGTCGTGTTTCAATTTAACGCCACACGTTTCGAATTTTCTCTTTTTCGTACTTGAGTCGTAATGTACTGAATTCATCTATTAAATTATGAACGTAGTGCAAGTAACTGTATTTGAATAACATCGAAATAACAAATAGTCTTCCCTTAACTATCCTCTAAAATTCACCGCAATTTTCCAAGTGGGTTCTTTTTATCTTTATATGCATGTTATGCCTTTAAACAATAACACAAATTAGTTTACACGTACAAATAAAAATATTACATGTTATTACTATTACTATTATTGTATACCTACTTTACCTTTTAAATTAGTGAACGGAAGATAAAATATCCAGCATTATTATGGTTGAAGCAACGTTACATTATCCAAAATGTTACAATTACCTTCTTATGTTTTCCTGGAAGATAGGGACATACCTAATGCTCCATCTAACTAGTTTTATAATTATCTTCTAGATACAAAAATATATATGTACAATTTTTTAAAATTTCCATGGAATGGCAATGACTAGATGCACTCATCCTTCGGTTTGTACAGGACAAACCGTGACTAGACTAGACTAGATAAAAGTTAAGACTAAAACGAATAAATAAAGCGAAACAGTCGGATTCTATCAAACATTTCAATACAAACAAATAAATACATATTTACAACGTGTTACTAGTTCACTGGAGCCGAATTTAACTATAAAGTTAATTACTCGTCGTATAAAATACATATTATGTTAATACCTGCCTGAAACTGACACTTGTGTTATTATACACCGTGTTTCACTTAACACTAAAAACCTGAAAACAGTTTGTTCAGAATCGAGAGTAGAATCGATTGAGCTATATCTTGATGGGGGTAATATTTTTATTTAAATTAGTATTATTAGTTATTTTTACGTGCCCATTCTATTGTACTCGTAATACAACATTGTGTATATCGCATTGCTAGAGGTTGTTTACCTTTTTCAGCATTTAGGGGTATTAATACTGGCTGGTTACTTAGACGATTATTTTTTCCGCTACTAGTTTGACGTTGTTTGTCAGTTTAATCTTAATATTTATCATAAGTCATAACAAATTGAACTCGTACCTAATTACAACCCTGTCATTGTGAATATTGGGTCTAAATTTGCTTACTGAGATTAGCTGTCCAATTTGAAGTTTACTGTGATAAAGCTTTAAAGTGTTTTACAGTGACATCTTAGCTGTCTATTGGTAAACCTTATGTCGTTGCAGTAATGTACACAAATAAATAGTCTTATGTTTATGATGGTAGTTAGCAATTATTTTATTACCGGAAACACGTTGTAATAATTAGTAGGTATAATACAATTTATGTGTTTTGTCTTGTATTGTATCTACTTAAATCGCGTATTGTATAAACAAGACGTTTAAACCAATCATTGATTTACGATTTACAATTTATAAAAGTAAATTGATAAATCATTTATTATTATTGAACTTTTATTTACTTCCTGTCTACTCTGATATAGTAACACATTTACTACTCTTATCATACATAATTTTTCAGATGTCAGTAAATGGTACTGACTGAAGATTACAATAGAGTTGCTGACACATTGAGCAAATTTGAAGTGTTTTACAAACCAGTGTGTCTTAACATGCGTCACTAACTTATTAACTTAGGGAAGTAGGAATTAAGTTATGATACAAAAAATATCCCTTGTAATCGAGTCTGTACCTTAGCCTATGCAGTTAGTTCATAATGCATTTATGACGGGTTCTGGCCACGCTACCTCATCACATCACTGGTCACGAAGCACGAGAACTCGTCATCACTTATGTCTCAGAATTTGAGCATAATGGTGTCGTCCTGTATCACGCCCTTGCCACAGCCGTCGGTCGGGAACGCGCTGGGCGCAGGCGTGGCTCAGGTGCACAGTCCCGAGTTGTCCACTAGCGACCGCGCGAGCACGTCGGCGGCCGCGATGTCGCTCACCTTGCCTTCGAAGTGTCCTCGGACGTGGAACATGAACTCCGCCTTCCCAGCGAACTCCTGCCTACACATTAAGCAGAGGTGGTGCGCGTGTGTGTGTTGTCTCTCAGGTGCGTAATGCGTGTGCCCGTGTGTGAAGTACGCGCCTCCGTTGGCCGTTTCGTTGACGACGGTGGCAGTGGAGACGGATGCGGTGGCGATGCCGTGCCCGTTCAGTATCTGCTGGTTCTGGTTGTGGTGGTGTAACAGTTGCAGTTTTTCTTGGTTGGAAAGGTGGACTTTGTCTTGTTGCTGAAAATTAAGAAAATACAGATATATCAAATAACCTGCCAAAATGTTCTAAGCGATTTAAATAACCTCTTTTGTAATTAAATGCCCCGTTTTGATGCCCCAAAAAATGCTATAATTTCTTATATTTTACCAAAACAGTAATGTGTAGTTACCTGATGCGTCGCCTGTTGCATCTTGTCCTGCAAGAGCTTGGTGTCGGGAAGATGTGACTTGGCGTGGGCGCTCCACTCGTCCCGCGTCGCGAACAGGCGGCCGCACAGCTCGCAAGACCACGACACTACCATGCCCGCTGTGGCCGCTGCCACCGCCGCCGTCGCGCTTGTGTGGACCAGGTTAGTATTCTGGAAAAGGTAATAAAACATTAAGTTTATTTTTCATCACATATCACAATCAGATGCGATCCTTACACGTTACACGTAGCAGTTTGTTACTGGGTTGCAATCCAATTTACAGAACACATGTGTCCTCTGTAATGACCGCTGCACATAATGACTAATATTTTGCCGTAAGAATACAGGCTACTAAGAGCGTAAGTAGCGATTTAATGTATGCGTGTCAAATATGTAGGTACTGTGTCAAAACTATAAACAGCAAGGAGAAGTTGCAGTGGCTACAAAAAGATCACTTTGGTCTTAGTATCAATTCTATCAATAATATTTACCGTAAATGTATGTCCAGGTACTTGGCAGACTTGTATCGGCTGCTGATGCGTATGTTGTTGCTGTTGCTGTTGCTGCTGTTGTTGTTGCTGTTGTTGTTGTTGTTGCTGCGCCTGTTGCTGTTGCTGCGCCTGTTGTTGTTGTTGCTGTTGTTGAGCAACGGCCGCTATTTCAGCCTGGCTCGGTTTCGTATCTTCCTGTTTCGTCAATTGCGGTTTCACGTCGTCTAGTTTTAAAGCTGAAAAAAATAAGTTCGGTAAATATAAGTTGTGAACAACTTTGAAACAAAAACTTGGATAGAAATGGTCTGTGTAAATGTAAATGCTTACGTGGTATAGATATGGTTCGTTTCCCAAGCGGCGCTATATTCGACGGCGTAATATGTTTCAGCTTGTTCATATGCAGTACCAACTTGTCTCGTCGAGCGAATGCTTTGTTACACACTTCGCACACGTATGGCTTCTCACCTGTGAAATTAGTGCAAGGCCGTTAGCGTGTCTTTAAATTTAAAAACCTTACAGCATAATCTTTTCAGTCTAGCTTACCTGTGTGTATTCTCATATGAATTGTTAGCTTGTCTTTGCGTGCTAATCCTTTCCCGCAGACAGTGCACTCAAATGCCTTACTGCCTGAAACAACTGTTAGAAATATGTTTTAGTGAGTTTTAATACATACCTATAAAGTTGCTAATTAAACCGGTAAGCGCTTAAAAAGTAATGTCATGCAGAATTTTGACATGTTTGGGAACGTTCCACCAACTACCGGCCATAGGCCGAGCTCCGCGTGGGGCCGAAGGCCCAAAGCATCAAACGAGAGGCGCGCTGGCGTAGAAATTGAAACTCAAAGGTGATTTAATATTAAAGCGAAACTTACATACATGTAATCTAATCCTAATTGATCGGGATGATCAATCCAATATATGTATATCACCTTATGAGGTATATTGTAAAGGTAGAAGTTTTTTGTAGCCTTACCTTCATTAGTGGAGCTGGTTGGTTTGATAGCTGGATGCTTCCTAACGGTCGTACCCTGAAGAGCTTTGAGCCTGGTACCGGGATGCATGGAACCACCTTCCGCGTACGGTTCCGTGAAGGGAATGAGATTCGGCCTGGGTATGTTGTTTGTGACTTCTGGTGACCTGGTGAAATATTTTGGATTACAATAATAGATACTTCAAAAACACGTATTACTCCGCTTAGTAGACTCAAATTCAATTAAAAAAATGATGAGACTAATTGTTATCAAATCTCCAAAAATACTCAATTTGTAAATATTATAAAATACTTACCAATTCCCGAGACTCTGTAGCACTCGAACTCCTCCTTCAAAGCCCATACCGACGTCATCAGGTACCGTGAATGTGCTGTCCGGCCCTCCGGTGCTGGAGCTCACTTGAGGGACCTTGATGGGCGAGTTGATGGTGGCATAGTGGTGCTGCGTGGAGCTGACGGTGGGAGGAGACGGGTGGCCTTGGTGGGTACTTGCGTTGTTCTGCGCTTGCTAGATTGAAAGAAAACAAGTTACAAAATAAAAAAATAATAATTGAAATTTTATGTTATCAATAAAATTTTGTAAAAAAACAAGTCCAAACACTTGTGCAAAGTATTATATATTACGGTGTGTCCGCAAATGCGTTAAAGTTGAAAATATGTTCAGTTTATTTCAATTGTAATAATTAAAGAGTAACTTATAGACCCAGTTTGAGTAATAAATTTGTATATTACGATTTTTTATTCGGACTTACTTGCAATTCTTGATGGTGGCGGGTAGCATTATTAGTGTTGGTCGTTTGTTGTTGCTGATGTTGCTGCTGCTGTTGCTGCTGCTGCTGTTGTTGCTGTTTGATAACAACAAACTATTTCTCATTATTAGATACTGGTTCTGCGCCGACAAATGATAATTGTTAACAAAATTCATAAATGTATGGAACGGGTCACAATCAAGACAAAATAGTATAATTAATAATTAATTGTTTCGTTAAAACTGCTTAATTTATACAATCGTTAAAAAGGAGACTTTAATATAAAACCGGCCAAGAGCGTGTCGGGCCACGCTCAGTGTAGGGTTCCGTAGTTTTTCGTATTTTTCTCAAAAACTACTGAACCTATCAAGTTCAAAACAATTTTCCTAGAAAGTCTTTATAAAGTTCTACTTTTGTGATTTTTTTCATATTTTTTAAACATATAGTTCAAAAGTTAGAGGGGGGGGGACGCACTTTTTTTTCCTTTAGGAGTGATTATTTCCGAAAATATTAATATTATCAAAAAACGATTTTAGTAAACCCTTATTCATTTTTAAAGGCTGTTGCTGTTGCTGCTGCTGCTGAGATGCTGTTGACGAGCGCGGTTGCTGCTGTTGCTTGCTGCTGCTGCTGCTGCTGCTGCTGCTGTTGCTGTTGCTGCTGTTGTTGCTGCTGTGCTGTTGTTGTTGTTGCTGCTGCTGCTGTTGTTGCTGTTGTTGTTGTTGCTGCTGCTGTTGTTGTTGTTGTTGTTGCTGCTGCTGCTGCTGTTGTTGTTGCTGCTGTTGTTGTTGCTGCTGCTGCTGTTGTTGTTGCTGCTGCTGTTGCTGCTGTTGTTGTTGTTCGCGTCTTGCAGCAGCTGCAGCTTGGGCCATTTTTAATGCCCCTAAGTTTTTACCCGTGGGACAGGTTAAAAAGGTTAATAACGTATTGCCCTATATTCCTTGTATGTTTTCGCTTATCCACGGATAATCTTATCGCCGACAGGTTAAAATTAAGGACCGGGATTTTCATAGCAGAGATCAATATTAGAAAGATTATGAATGCAAGTCATTAGAGTCAGGCCAACGTAAGTTTGGCAGGGATTTTGATAGCATACACTTTGCTAGTGTTATTGTGTCAGACTTCAATGAAATAACCACAAATTTATTGACATTTGCAAGTTTTCTTCAAGTTCTTTTTATTATACTTAAAAGTTAACGGAAGGGCAGACAAAAAAGGCATTTGTGAATTAATTTAATATTATACCAATTAAAAAATCTTTGAACGTGACAGCATCAGCAATGTATTACCTACTGCGGCTGACCTTTTTAACCGACTTCAAAAAAGGAGGAGGTTCTCAATTCGACTGAATGTTTTTTTTTTTTTTTTTTTTGTATGTATGTTCCTCGATATCTCCGAGAATTGTGGACCGATTTTCAAAATTTTTTTTTGATCGAACGGGTATAACCCCGAGATGGTCCCATTGGCACCAAGTCAGGGTCTGATGATGGGATCCTGGAGAAATCGAGGGAACTCTTCAAATGTTATAGGCACATGTAATGTTTTTAGTGTATTTTTCAAAGGTAAACCAGTATATACGCCTGATGGTAATAATTTTATGTGGCTGAGCTGATGATGGAAGGTCAACTCCTCAATGGTTAGGAGTTAAAGGATAATTCTTTCACTAGTGTACATGTATTCGGACTGATACATATAATATCAATAGGAACCACTAAAAATCAACAAATAAATAAACTTTTTAACAAAAAATAAAACCGCCTTCAAAAATAAGCGCGTTACAAAACACGGAGAAACTAAAAATCAAAAAATAATAAACCTTTGAATTCAGATTTCTTATCGTATTGCAATAATCTAAACATCCAAATTATAAACAAATCAATTATTTTTGGAGTCGGTGCCAGCCTGCGTATGGTTGGGTGGGGCAAACAGGCAATAGCAAGGCGACGAACAGGTCTGGTACCGACTGCAAAAATAATTGATTTGTTTATAATTTGGATGTTTAGATTATTGCAATACGATAAGAAATCTGAATTCAAAGGTTTATTATTTTTTGATTTTTAGTTTCTCCGTGTTTTGTAACGCGCTTATTTTTGAAGGCGGTTTTATTTTTTATGACCACATATCGTATACTGCAAAAAGAGTTAGAAAGCTTATAATGGTCATGAAGAAACTAAGGGATGTTGCTGATCCAAAACTTCTTCGGTCCATCTACACAGCCATATGCCAAAGCATAATTACTTATTGTATAACCGTCTGGGGAGCTGCCGGTATAACAGTCCTCATAAAGCTTGAAAGAGCGCAGCGTTCACTACTTAAAGTTATGCTTAAGAAGCCTCGGCACTTCTCAACCAACCTTTTGTACAAAGAAGCAGAATTTCTAAGTGTCCGCAAATTGTTTATATTGGAAACCACATGTAAAGTGCATAAAGAAGTCCGACAGTCTGAGGGGTATAACGACATGCTGAAAGCACGAACCTTCAAAATCCCAGTAGCCAAAGTTCGTACTGCTTTTGCCCGACGGTTTGCGGAGTTTGCTCATCCCTTTCTGTACAATGCGATCGTAAAAAGGTGCGAAATTAAAGATATAAACGTCAGGCAAGCAAAAAGTAGGCTGAAAGAATGGTTTACACGACATTGAACAAAGAGAAGCTGAAAGCATCCTGCAGATTATTTCATAGTTTAATCGCACTCATATGTCTGCACGCACCCATGCATGCTGTGTTTGTGCTCACACAGTACACACACACACACACACACACACACACACACACACACACACACACACACACATACTGACTTGTAATAATTAAGTAATAATTAAATAATAGTAAGTAGGTATAGTGCATGACTTGTCCCCTAGAAATAAGTATAATAAAAATGAATTGTTGCTCTATTTTAAGATAAATAGCCTGATAGATCTCACATTTTTATATACTACTGAATTAAATATACTGAATTGTCCTTATGAATAGATTTCCTGAATAATAATATAATAATAACATAATGTATATAAACTTAATAATAGTCTTTCAAAATAATGTAAAAACCGTGGAGTCACGGGACAGGCTCTGCCTAGTGTGATCCACTAAATGTGTGACTAACAAAATGACTGATTTTGGAAATAAATTTTACTTTACTTTACTTTACTGATATTAAAGTAAAATTGTTCAGTATTTCTTTTTACTTTTCCCAACACGCCGCCTTACCCTCAACACCGCGTTTTGCACAGGTGAATATCGGAAGACAAAATACTAAAAAAATTCCGAATCCGCGATGGCATTGTTTGAATACCGTCCCCTACAGATAAGGGAAGTTCCCTCGATTAGGGCGGGGGAGCCTTATCTCGCACTGATTAAAAGCAAACTCTAAAGGGCCGAACACTAGGGACGTGAGGGTACGTGTACCTAGTGTGCATTATATTTGCTTAGCTGAGTGTGCAGTTATTATCCTCTGAGATGGAGTAAAGTATTGTATTTTGTTAATGTAAAAGAAATTGTGACATTAAGTTATTTTAATAAAAACGAAATATGTGTATGGTTACGTCATTTTGAGAGTGCATAGATTTGGTTTATAATTTCTACGTTCGTGTTCCATTTTCAAAAGATATTCTCCAGTAGGACGGTTTCGACAATAAAAGGAATCATATTACAAGTACAATACGAGTAGGTATATTAGGTATTTTATATTATGTCCTTTCTCTTTACTGAAAGTCAAAATCAGCTCAGTAATATACTTTAGCATGATAGATGAAGAAATTGCCATAAAAAAATTTCTTTGAAAGTAGTTATGTAAATGCTTGGTAATTAAGATATCACTCATAATAAAAGTAAAATTTTATTAATTCATTAATATTAAATTAAATCAAAGATTTGTTGCTGAATGATGACAACGCGCTACACAAATAATCAATTTGGCTTCTACTCACCCCGAAACTCCAGAAATCATTGTAATATGTGTCGATCTGCATTATTATATGAATTCCCAATATTTTCTGTTCAATATTTACCCTAATTTACACACAAAAAAAAACACTAAAATATCCTCATAGTCATTTTTATTCAATATAAGAATCACTAGCGTTGTTTGTTAGAACGATCAAAAATTATGAACAAACAGAAATATAGGAACCACGACTGTCGTAGAAACGTCACGCATACGGAATGAAAGTCCCGGCGCGTGTTGAAGAGGCCTCGAAACGTCTTGACGTGACCCTCGGCCCTGCACTATACTGCATCGATCTACTTTCCCCTTCGCCGCGCACTTTCCGGAAATCGCTGACGCGGCTTGTCGGAAAAGTTTTGTTCGCGTTTGAACGATAGGATCTGCGGGGTGATCAACGCACTTCTCTCTTACATATTTGCTACCCCGTTAATAAAAAGAAAATATTGTTGGTTAGTTTTGTTGATAGTACTCTTTATTATACCTACTGTGGTGTTGTTGAACTTGTTGATCAAATATCTCTTTGAAGAATCCTAAGTTTTATTCGGTTTATTTCTTTTATCCCCAATCGTTTTAACAACCCACTGGATATTGGTTCAGTGAGTCGTAAAAGCAGATTTTTCGAGTGACTTGTATAATGTACTTTCAAATAACTGGAATTGTACCTATCGCTCGTTTGTTAAAGCCTCTGTTGTTTAGAGTTGTTAAATATTCTTAATATTTTAAGTTTTTAAATAGAAGATGTAGTTTTCTAAGCTCTACTACACGTGTAGTGTAGAGTCTGTGCGAAAATAGAAGTCACAGAATGTATAGGGCCGTACACTATACATTCCATGACTCTTCTCTTTCCGAACAGACTCTACAACTCTACATACTACGTCTAGTCACAGAATATATAATAGTACAAGTACAGAAGACTCACTCTCTTGATATTCACAAAATGCCGCCATTCTAAATTCTTACCTACATTAACAAACGGACCGCACGCGAGCAGCCGACATTGAATTCTGTTGCGCCGTGCGAAGGTCGTCGCCACTGAAATGCATGGCGCCCGGCATGTTCTTGTAGCGCGGCAATAGAATCGCGGAGTGAGCCGCCCGTGGTCTAGTACAGTCACCGGCAATAACATCGTACAAAAAGAAGGCCGCAAAAATAGCTGACACAACTTCATTTCTAGAGCTATTAGAGCATGTCAGATATACAGCCTACTTTTCGTGCCATTGCCGGTGTAGAAGAAACGTAAATAAACATCCGTAGCTTCGTAGGCATGTTCGTAGTAAACATATAAGTAGTGTATTGATGATATACCCGTGCCTTTATTACCCGAGGACCTCGAGGTAGATGTATTATTGTTTTAGAAGCACTAATATTCGTATTATAATCGTCAATTTTTATAATTCAATAACATTTAGTATAGGCCCATCTCGCGATACTCGCTCAACTCAACAATACAGCTTCCTAGTTTATAATCAAATTAGGCTTGTGTCGTTCACGAACTATGAACTGTTAGGAATAAAATCCCATCAATGACCGAAATGAACTGAATCTTTCCGTGCTCTGTGAATCGGTCTTTGCTCATTTAGTTCAGTCACAGAATATATAATAGTACAAGTACAGAAGGCTCACTCCTTTGATGTTCACAAAACGCCGCCATTCTAAATTCTTACCTACATTAACAAACGGACCGCACGCGTGCAGACGACATTGAATTCTATTGCGCCGCGCGAAGGTCGTCGCCACTGAATGGGCCGCGAACTCGCGGCCGCCGGCATGTACTTGTAGCGCGGCGAAAGGATCGCGGAGTGAGCCGCCCCTGGTTCAGTATAGGATCGGCGAGCGCGAGCGGTTTGGATCAAGAAAGAGTGTGTGACGGCGCCGACCGGGAGCGAGGTATTTAGCAAAGCGAAACAAAAACGTCAGGTTTTCATATTAAGCTTCGGTTACTTACAACCTTTCGGCCCGGAATTGTTATTGTCTGTGGAATATTCGTATCATTTTGACACTAGTCAATCCCATTCGTTCTGATCTTTCCGACCGTAGTGGTCGCTGGTCTGACTGAACTAAATGAGCAAAGACCTAAAAGAGCGAACTAGTTCGTGGGAGCGATTGAACGAGATCGGAGCGCTCCGATCAACGAACGAAACGGCACAAGCCTAAATCAAATTGATATTGTTCCGCCCGAGGCATCGCGCTCGGTAACCGGAGAATAACAGCCCTGAAATTAATCGCTTTCCCAATGTCGGCATTCAATGCAGAAGCCATTGGATTACGAATGTAAATTATCATATTCATCATGGAACATAATTGTTATTAGGTACCTATTCGTGTAATGGTGTTGTTGTATCGTGTAATTTGAATACTCATAATTTAGACGCACTTATAGTTCGTTAGCGACTTGGTAAATTCGGTTGCAGTCGATCTGTATATCGAGTTAAAGAGGGCTCTAAAGTACGCTATAAATACCAACTTATGATACGTCTACAGAACGCCGTTTCTAGTATTTAATATTTGTATTCAGTTTATTTTATTATCCAGAACACTCGTTAATACACCTAACACATTATAAATCGCTCCGAAAACCAAGCAATGAAGGCAAAGTCTACAAAGCTTTAATTGGGATAACTTTACAAACATTTCTCCAAGTAGGTAATTAACTCCAAGCTGAACTTTACATTATATCCATTGAGCGTAGTATACATTCGCAGCTCTTAGAACTTACATGAAGTACGAGCATATGTACCTATTAAAGCGATGAATCGACAGCTCAGTAAATAAATAAAAAAGTATGTAACTTCTTATAACAACAAGTGAAAAAAAATGTGCAAACTACATAAAAAAAAGCTGGCTGAAAGTGAAAGCCACATTCAGATAATCCCAAACATTTGAGCGCATCTATTTTTAGCACCATGTGATGAGTGGGGACTGGAGCCGTAGGCGGGGGGCGTAGTAGGAATATCCTTCACCCGCTAGGTCAGGGTTAACGGGCCCCAGCTCGTGCCACCTTCCACCATCGACCTTGGGCCTGTGCGTTAATGCACCCGTAATGGGGGGCCTTGCACTCGACGTTAGGGGGGTTGAGATTTTTCGTACGAGCTGTGGGATTGTGGGGTGCGAACGCCGAGCGTTAAAGGTGGTGTATAATATTTACAACCCTAGTCTCAAGGCTACATTTACTTCTGTCAATATATTTAAAGCAATTCAGATAGATTTATGGAGTTATTTTATAAAGAAGTTATGTTATTTCTTTATCATTGGTTGTTCAAAAAATCAATACATTGGCTACAAGATACTGATGCACCGATCCATACTTACACCCATAAAACAAAACGTCTCGGACATGCGTAGCCAACAACCAAATTTACAAGTGCTTAACTGCGCACTGATTGCTGATGACAGCCTTATAACTATCGTATTAAAGCGGATAATGCATTGCCTTATAAAACATGCTAAACGAATGAGACTACAATTTTCGAACGTAACCCGTGCAGTTTGAGTCCGAATTCCTGTACATGGCAATTGGTTAAAGCTTTATATTGAGTTGAACTGTATTCGGATGTGCTAAGAGTTGTTTTCGATGTGCGTGGGTTGTGTGGGAGGTGGGTGCTGGGTCGATAGAGCCTGAGTCCGCGCGGATCAATAGAGGAGCCGCCCCACCCGCACCCCGGGCCCCGCCGCGAGACGCGAGCAGCGCCCGCCGCGTGCCATCGCTCGGCGGCCGCGGCCCGACGCACTGACCCTTACTTCAAGACTCAAGACCATACAAACAACGACCTGGGGCCTATTGGATAACAATTTACAACTCATATTACAAGCGGTAGTCCCCCTCCAATTCATTTTATAAGAAAGAGAGTTCCGCTTGTAATACAAGTTGTAAATTGTTATGCAATAGGCCCCAGCAGTTGCATTTAACCCTAACATGGCCTCCATAAGATCATTCCTTCCAATATTTTAGTGAATAGAGGATTGAGTATTGACCAATGATATATTATTATAATTATTTACTTAGGTATGCGAAAATTACATTTGCGAGGAAAATAAATAATGTATCAAGCACTCAAACTCGTATTATGTACTCGTACTTCTTAATGTTAGCTTCATATGTGTAGTATATGAGGAGGTTGCGCAACGTTGTCAAAACATTTGGTTTTGATTGGGATAAGTTACAAAGCTCATAGATGCAACGACTTATCGAGCTATTTTTCGTATTGTGAAATATCGTAACTAAATGTCGATGGACAGTTAACTATTTACATAACTAAATTCTATCGTAGGTACATGAAGTAGGCAATGATCATGATATTCATGATACTATTGATACTGATGCTGAAATAATAGTTGTGCAGCTCAGAGTCAGCGCCGTAGTTTATTGCGCCACTCTCAAAGCTGCTGCAACCTCGATACAATGCGAGGTCATAGCGCTTGCAGATGTACCCTGTGGACTGACCTGGAAGTTGATGGTGGAGGTCTGGAGATGACAATGCACATGGACTCGGCGTAGTTGCGCAGCACGGAGTCGGTGCTGAGGCAGCTCTGGCGCCACTCGTACAGCTGCTCCAGCCGCGTCACGCCTGCAGGTGTACCCGAGTAACGCTGGTAACTGACCTGGAAGTTGATGGTGGAGGTGACGATGCGCATGGACTCAGCGTAGTTGCGCAGCACGGAGTCGGTGCTGAGGCAGCTCTGGCGCCACTCGTACAGCTGCTCCAGCCGCGTCACGCCTGCCTGGAGGTGTACCCATGGAGGCGTAACACTGGTCAACCCTAGTAACGCTGGTAACTGACCTGGAAGTTGATAGTGGAGGTGACGATGCGCATGGACTCGGCGTAGTTGCGCAGCACGGAGTCGGTGCTGATGCAGCTCTGGCGCCACTCGTACAGCTGCTCCAGCTGCGTCACGCCTGCAGGTGTACCCGAGTAACGCTGGTAACTGACCTGGAAGTTGATGGTGGAGGTGACGATGCGCATGGACTCGGCGTAGTTGCGCAGCACGGAGTCGGTGCTGAGGCAGCTCTGGCGCCACTCGTACAGCTGTTCCAGCCGCGTCACGCAGCGCTCGCAGATCTTCTTCGGCAGGAAGTCGTCCTTCGATATCTGCTGGAAGTTTACACCTGTGTTAGGATTTGTTACCCTAAGTCTTAACAATACACATACGCGATTTGCCTAATATAAGTTATCTAGGTCGGCTTTTTTACTGACGAAGAAGCACGTAATTCCTTATGTTTTTAACCCCCGACGCAAAAACGACGGAATATTTTTTTGTGCTACTGCTAGAGTTGTTATGCGACCTACACTTTTTTTTTTAATTTGAAAACCTTTGTAATTCTAATATTTCCTCAAGATTTCTCGTCATAGATTAAGTATTGTCTAATGCATGCATCATTTGCAATGTGTTTATTTGGAAATAATTTATAGCAAACAAAAAGGAAAAAGCTTCACTCTATATATACAATAAATTAGTAATTATATCGTACGAGAGCACGCTCAGATGAAATATTTACGCAAAAAGGTAAGAAAGTTTTGACTTCGAGATACAGAGTAGGTATGTCAAAACTTCGTTTCATTTGGCGCCCATATAAATGAAAACAACGTTTGGATCAAGTTTAGATACTTTGTATAATTGTATACTTCATAAGCTTGTGTAAATATAATATTTGAAGTAGAGTGACACACATAAAATTCCGATTTGAATATTGCCATGATCTTCATCACAACACCGAAAGTCAGTTAACTACTGTTAGAAGGTAAATTAATACGTATCTCATAAACACGAGTATGTCCTGTGTGCGTAGCCGAATGCACAAACGATACGCAAACGCTCTCTTTCGTAGCTATCTATCTCTATCGCTCTTGTGTATTGGCGCAACAGAGTCAGACTGCCTTTCTGCGGCGTTTCGATTTCGTTTCGCGTCGCAGAAATGCCATTCGGCTACGGGGCCTGACCGCGATGACCGTGGATGTGGTCCGTCATGAAAAAACGGTTCCCCTCGATTTTGTCAATTATCATCGGTCTACCTTATTAGATACATTTTTTTATGTTTTCGCTGCATGCTGTTTTTATTACTAAAGTTATTAATATATCATATGTCATCATTGTTATCCGATAAATGTGTTTACCGCACCAATAATACCCCCTATAATAAATATTGGAATCAGATAAGGCGGCAATACCCCTCAATAACACACAAATTTGTTAGCAATTGTCAACGGGCAATTATCTGTGTGTGGGCAGAAGGGCTCGGGCCCGGACAAAACAGTTTAGGGTCGAATTGTGATGTCTCTTTCTTAATGCATGACAATAACTCTTTCGACTATTTAGGGTTGTCAAAAATCAGGTAATTTCCTTATCTGCGGTAGCGCACGTATCGGCCCTTATAAATGCTACGTAGCAATGCGAGCCGACCGCAGCCGGGACCGCCCGATCGTGCCAGTGTCCGCTGCCCCGGACTGTGGGCCACGTAAACAAGTGACAGGGGGATTAGCTAGTCACGTGTCGGGCGCCACGGGCTCGCTATGACCTACTTGCGGCGGGTCAATGACCGCCCGGTGCAACTTGCAATTTTATCAAATCGCACAATAACCGTTCACTCCGGTCTCTTATTTTTTTCTTAAATTTTTAATTTTGCTTGTTTACTTGAAATGAGAAAATTAAAATATTATTTACTTATTGCTACCTTACTATAAACATTAAAAACACTATTTATCTCTATATCATTTTTATTTTATTTTTTGTTTGACAAAAAAAATATTTTAAATCTGTCTTTAACTAAATATTTACTTATTACCTATTAATTGAAGCAAAAATGTCTACGTCATTGATTTTAAATCTATGACTGTTATAACACGAAATAAGTCATTGTAAAGAACTGCACATAAAAAGAAAAAAAAATTGTATAAAACTGCACATATATACTACTATATATGTATAATACTATATCCTGTGTATTTAGTAAATACTATTTACCATCCTTATTAGGTAAACCTTCCGCCCGTGAAGCATAATAATAAGTCGACCCTCTAGCTACACAATTTTGTAAATCTCCTCTTCAAAGAGTTGAACATCCCCCGAGGGAGAAGGGGCGTCTGTGACGTCATTAAAATCTGTAATTTCTGCATTATTTGTACATAACATTTGTTTTCATTTTCAAGTTTCGCCAGTTAGGTGAAGAAATATTAAGTAATATAAAACAATGCTATGTTTATTGAAGGAATTTAAAAATAAATCTCAAGGTCCAACAGGTATCGTGTCCCGTAATGTTGTTGTCGTAGCCGCGACGTAGCACGCATGCGCCTACGAGCTCTACGGCAAACGGCGTAGCGGAGATGGCGATGCATCTTTAGGCTTTCATGTTTACACTTTATGAAGAACTTAAGACGTTTTAGTTATGAATATGAATTTTTAGATGTGCTTTGATTCAGTGTGTTATATTGAGGTATTCAAAATCGAATCAATGTAGAAAGAGAAATAAATATTAAGGACTCACCATAGTCGGCAGACACGTCCGTAACTTGAAAAGTATCTGCCTCTGCTCAGACTCCTTGTCGAATATGTGCAGCCGCGGCCCGCTCTTGAGAGAGCAGAGCCGACAGAGGTCCGTGAACGCCGTGAAGTTGAGGTCCTCGGGCTCCGTCATGGCGAAACACCTGATAAGCAGGTCGAGGAGGCAGGAGTTGTCCATGTATACGCCGGTGTGTTTCGGGTGGAGGGAGTATTAGAGCGGCATGGCAGGGAGGCGTCACGCCGCCGTGTGCTCCGGGGGGCACTGGCGGGCTCCCTGTCTGCCCCCGGCCCCCCTGCCCCCCTGCCCGCCGGCCCGTCCCCCCACGCCGTCGCACGCAGCCCCCGCGGGGTGGCGAGGAAAATGCGTGCCAGTTTTCCTGTTGCGAATGCAATCGTCAATTGTAATGGCGGATCGATTGATTTCATTGTAAAGGCTTCATTTTTCTTTTCAAGGGTTAAATATTGAAGACTGGAAATTTGAAAGTTAAATCTTTGTTTTTGTTGTACGACTGTACAGGTACATTGAATTAGATAGGTAGTCTCTTTTGTATTCACATAATTAAGTATGTAGAGAAGATAAAGAATTTATTTTATGATTAAGAAATAGTGAATAATTGAATATCGTTTTGTTCTAATAATTATTCTTAATAGACTGTGCACTTTTCAATAACGAATTTACATTTGTGTGTTCGTTGCTTGTACGAGTGAATTATTAGATTATTCACCAATATGTTTTACTATTACGAAGGTATAGGTTGACTATTATAAAACTTTAGTTATTGTGCAACCAAATGGGTCGTCACCACCTATTCAAAACACCTTTTTATCTAGTGCCCACACTCTTTTTTATAGGTTTACTATTCCTATATCATACTATAAATAGCTACTTACACTTCTCAGGTGGGTAGGTGGTAACTGACCTAGACCTTAGTGCTTAGGTACGAACGGGCTGCCTCTGTTACACCCTACATACTCGACACCCCACATACTATATCTGCTTATCTATAGTATACTCGTATATATGTGACGACTAAATAAAGTTGAACTGGTAGAAGTCTATTAAGATGTAACTAACAATATACCTAACTAAAAATAGGAATCCAATTGAATGCGCTAAAGATTTCGCGCTAAAGTTTTAATACCAATTTATTATAATACTTACCAAATTTTTGACAATAATGACATTAGACTTTTTAAACACTAAGAAAATGTCCAAATGTATGCGGATCAAAATACAAAACTGAAAAGGACAACGGTGAAAAAAGTTATGTAAATGTATTTGAATGTTTCAAAAATATTATAATTGCATTACCTATCTCATTAAGAAATGCATAGTACAATACATAACGAATAAGTGCGTTTTCACATTATCCGATCCGATATCGGATGTAGGACCGATATCCCATACATTACACTTGGATTTTTTCCATTGAAATCCTTCCGACATCCGATATCGGATCGGATAATGTGAAAACGGAGTAAAGGCAGCACAAAAAATGGATCTTACTTAGTTTTACTCGAAAAATTTATTTTAAATGGCAAATTATCTCAGCAGCATTTATCACCAAGGCGAAAAAAAAAAACATTCGAATGACACAAAAGTCACTTATCAATTAAAAACCAAAATAAATAAGATTTTGTTTTCATCATCGCAGTTATTTAAATCGCTTCCCCGAAAATATTTAGTTGTTATCCAATCGAAAAGACCAGGAATCATGTCGATCGCGTCATTCGATTCATAAATGGCAAATTATCTCAGCAGCATTTATCACCAAGGCGAAAAAAAAAAACATTCGAATGACACAAAAGTCACTTATCAATTAAAAACCAAAATAAATAAGATTTTGTTTTCATCATCGCAGTTATTTAAATCGCTTCCCCGAAAATATTTAGTTGTTATCCAATCGAAAAGACCAGGAATCATGTCGATCGCGTCATCAGATTCTGAGTTGGAGTTCCAATCATACTCGGAGCGGACGCTGGCACTGATCAAGCCGGAGGCTCTGGAGGATGCTGAGGCTATCGAGAACCATATACGGAACAACGGTTTCATCATACTTGCTGTTAGTTTTTTTTCTTTGTGATTAAACTATCGGTAGGTACTTTATTGCCTATTTACTTATGAGCAATTGAGCACCCAAATGACATGAAAAGGACACCGTGTCCACGGAGTTTAGCCGCCGCGTGAACTCCTATATCCCTGAAGAGGGGCCTCCAAATTGGTCCGAAACATGTCGCAGCAATAGCGATATAATAACGTGAGTTCATTTATTATTTGAATATGTTTTACGAAAATTTAACGTGTACAATTGAGCACAGGTCTCTCTTTTAGATGTCACAGTTATAATTATGTCCTGGATACCTAGATAATACAATCGCTCTCCTGATATCGTTATTGTAGCTAGCTGGTTTTTTTCGCGCCAATACAGAAGAACGATAGATATATCAGGATACGTAGCCAAATAGTATTGGCGCGAGCCAGACTGCATTTCTGTCGGCGTCTGGCGTAAACGATTGCCATTCAGCTACGCCGGTAGCTACGATAACGATATGAGTACGACTGTGACGTTGGCTAAGTACTCTGGCCCCGTAGCCGAATGGCATTTCTGCGACGCGAAACGCCACCGAAACGCCGCAGAAATGTAGTCTGGCTCGGTCTCGCCAATACGCAAGAGCGATAGCGATAAATCGCTACGAAAGAGATATTTATCGTGAGCGCTTCGTGAGCGTTTGTGCATTCGGCTACGCACACTGATAATATATGTTCTTTCGATTTCTCACTACCAGAGATTCATTTTTAACCGTCGCCTCATATCTCTCAAGAAGGACGGTTATCAAGTCGTCTGTATGTTTTTTTTATTTTTTTATTTTTATTTTTTATGTTTGTTCCTCGATATCTCCGTCGTTACTGGACCGATGTTGAAATTTTTTTTTTGATTGAATGTATATGCATACAGATTGGTCCCATTTTTCTCAGAACCCAGTTCTGATGATGGGATCCTGAAGAAATCGAGGGAACTCCTCGAATCTGAAAGGCATACATATGGTGATTTTTGTGTTTTTAAAGAAACAGCTTGCATTTAGGTACGGAACAGTGACATTTGGTGCAGTGGAACTGCTGATGATGGCCAGAACGGAACTCTTCAAATCTGAACGGCACGCTTATAGTGACTTTGGTATTTTTATAAGAACAGCATGCACTTTTGTCCAGAACAGTGACATTTGGTGCAGTGGAATTGCTGATGATGGTCAGAACCGAATTCCTCAAATCTGAACGGCACGCTTATAGTGACTTTGGTATTTGTATAAGAACAGCATGCACTTTCGTCCAGCACAGTGACATTTGGTGCAGTGGAATTGCTGATGATGGCCAGAACCAAACTCCTCAAATCTGAACGGCACGCTTATAGTGACTTTGCCATTTTTATAAAAACTGCATGCGCTTACGTCTAGAACAGTGACATTTGGTACAGTGGAACTGCTGATGATGGTCAGAACCGAACTCCTCAAATCTGAACGGCACGCTTATAGTGACTTTGGTATTTTTATAAGAACAGCATGCACTTACGTCCAGAACAGTGACATTTGGTGCAGTGGAACTGCTGATGATAGTCAGAACCGAACTTCTCAAATCTGAACGGCACACTCATAGTGACTTTGGTATTTTTGTAAGGAAAGCATGAATTTAAGTTCAGAACAGTGACATTTATTTAATTATGTTTGTTAAGCATATTGAGTTTTCAAGTCAAAGTTTGTCAAGCTTCGATTTCTTATAATATAATCGTATTCATGAGGAATTGAGGAAACCTTAACGTTATACGTATATTCATTTGTATTGCCATCTAATAATTAAATCATTAAAAGCAGTTTTAAAAAATACTTACTCATTTCTACATAATCCAACATTCGCAAGTAGCTGTCACCAGAACCCGAAAGGCGACGGTTTTTTTTCTTAAAAATTATTTCAGAATAATATTCTTTGAAACGACGCCACGAATAGGGTCACTACTCATTACTGAGGGTCGTGAGTCTCGTGACCACTTAGTTTTGTTTGAAGCTGTTTTCCACTAACCTATTTTCCTTAGGGATAAAACGAATTGGCCCCAAAAATGGTTTATTGAAAAATTAACACATCAATTTTGTCGGTTCACGTTTTCCTAACATGTGACTTGCATTCGCGAATGACGTACCTATGCGTTGCAGAGGGTTTTCACTTTATATTCTCATTTGCAAGTTGCCACGTGAACTGCTGTAACTGAAAAGGGTAAAACGGTTATAATTATAATTAGGTACTTTTCTATAAATACAATTAATAAATGTAAATTCCTTCTTCGAAAGCAAATAAATCTAATTAATTTAAGGCACTTGAGGCTCTTAAATTGTATGGAGAGTACTATTACTACTACTACTAGTACTACTTTGGCCACTAAACAGCTGTTGAGTGTCATGAGAATATATGAAAAATAATAAAGTATGTACAAAATAGATAAAAAAATGTGTAGGTAATTTATTGTGCTAGAGCGTAGTACCTAATGATTCATGTTCATAATGAATTAGTATTATCTTCAATATTACAATAAATATGCCACTCGTTTCTTGGTAATCCGCTAACATACCTACATAAGTGATGCCGCACGTGCTGTAAACGGCATCATTTGGGTTTTATGGCTTACTTAATATACGCGCGGTTACGAATCGTCCATTGTATATTCTGTCAAACAAGTCTGTCAGTAAATAAGAACTAAGAAAACTATAGGTAACCTTTTCTCTAGCACCCTAGAGAAAAGGATTCATATAGTTTTCTTTGTTCTTATTTACTGACAGACTTGGTTGACAGAGTATAGGTACTCATGTCTCCTTTGTAAACTGTACAAGATGAGATTATTACGCTTAGTGTCTTGAACCTTCCCTTGCTATTTTCGCTTTTTAGGTTTTTCCAAGGGCATGCAGTGCCAAACTTCAGTTGCTTCATTAGAATCAGGCATTACGATTGCACCCCTTTTTTACATCCCTTGGGATAATGGCACAGCGGGTCCGAGTGTCCGAGAGTTAGGGTCAGCATTAACACCTTTTCTCGTTGTCTCTTTTATTTACCCGCTTTAGCTTTTACCCGCGGCTTCGCTCGCGTTAGAAAGAGACAAAAAGTAGCCATGATGATGATGTCACTCTCCGTTCCTTCAAGTATCTCCACTTAAAAAATCACGACAATTCGTCACTCCGTTTTGCCGTGAAAGACGGACAAACAAACAGACACACACACTTTCTCATTTATAATATTAGTATGGATATAGTATGGATATACGCCGTCAAAGAATAACTAACGGTCTGATTTTAGTTTCAAACCTACCTACTTAGAGACACTAACTGAAAATAATAAATTATATGAAGAAAAGTTTGCTACTCAATGAGCTGTGAAAATCCTTTTGTAAAAATACATACGATTCGAACATAATATACGCCAAATATTCGATCTATATAAGATAGGATTTGTGTATCTCAAAAAGCAATTTCTTCAAACAAACACTTCTATCGTACCTAAAGCTAGAGTCAGACCTAAATTACTTAATTAACGCAGATTTTGAAGAAGAATTTTGATATGGCAGATTTTGCACGTGTAAGCATAGATTCATTTCATAGAAGTTTGACGTGTAAAATAAGCCTTGCTTGACTCTAATAAGAATTTTGACGTCGGTATTTTAAATATTTGATAGGTACGAGTCATACTATTTAGTATCAAGTTAGAAATAGTTATTTGTTTTACAAGGGGCAAAGTAGTCGTTTAACCGCACGTGCCAAGCGAAAGATTCCAATATTGAACCGCGAGCGTAGCGAGTGGTTCAATAAGTGGAATCTTGAGCGTCGCGAGGGTTTCAAGGTACGAAGGTTAAACCAACTTTGCCACCGAGTGAAACACAAAATTTTTCACCACACCAACACGAACAAAACATTGACTATAAAACATCAAACTAAATCAAATCCATCAATTTATTCACTATTTATGATTCAAAATCATCATTTTATAGGTAAATTCTACCAACCAGCTTAAAAAATTTGTATGAAATTACTTTGCACTCTTGCGAAAAAATGCAATTTTGCTATCTGTTTTCGAATAGCAAGGTATGTCGTTACCAGTTGGTGTGGTGAAAATACTATACCCTACGCGCGTCCACTCGTCATGTCCAGGCGAGGGCGGGCAATATGCAAAGTATCACAGCGAGGGGTGTCGGCATTATTTCGCGTCACAGACAGCCCTCGAACAGGGCTGCCACTCGTGACTTGTTTAAATAAATGAGATTTTGTTAAATCTTTTATCTACCTACGTACGAATGATATTTTCCAATTAAAGTTTTGTAGTCAAACCTAGTTTCGTCATGTCACAACTATATATTTCAAAAATTAAAGCGAATATTAATGAAAAATATTTACAGAAAATGTGTTTTAGCGTCGCTAATTAGTACCTATATAATATTGTAGAAAAAAATCACCAAATATAAATGTGCAGTACATAAAATTCTCTTGAGATTTATTTGAACGATTTTAAATGAAGTAGGTAAATACTATTAAAAATAATAAGGACAAAATTTTGTTCGATTATGTGCGTTTCGACACGCAGTTTCACGGTTTTATGTTAGTATTGGTAGTCTGATTTTGACAACCCTACAATCTGCTATACTGACACTGGAGCACCCCAGCTACGCTATCTATGGACGCCATGAAACTAATTAAATATTCTTGTTGACGTTTGAAGGGCCCCGGCCAGTGCCGGCGACTGACGGATCTAGTTATTATTACATACGCATAGGATTTCTCAAAGCCCTCGTGATTTAGAAAGGGTTCCGCGCTCCTTAGGTCCATCTTGTAAGATGTTTTGTTATACGAATTCTTTATGTTATCTAATAATTAAAGCTTAAAAGCAGTTTTAAAAAATACCTACACATTTCTACATATTCCAACATTCGCAAGTAACTTTCACCAGAACCCGAAAGGCAACGGTTTTTTTTTCTTAAAAATTATGTATGAACCTGTTATGCTTAACCACAAGTTTTGGTCAAAATGAAAATAATGGTGGTTGTATCAAAATTGTAGGTAGAATAAAACGTTTAAGTACATTTTAGTGCCATAATTTAGCAACCACAGCAACCTGTTTCCTAAACTTAGGAATATTTGTTTTCTAAGCAAACCTAGAGAGCCTTGCAATAAATTGTCAACGTTTACCTATTGAACTTTTCAAGTTTTTTTTTATTTTCTAAACGGATTAAGTGTATCTATATAGTTCACATAGAGAATAAAGTGAACCTACCTAAAATCACCCTACTCATTTACATAGGTAGTTACAGCTGACTAATTAAGGCCAACATCGTCTTTTTTGCGGTACACATAACCTACACGTAAAAAACGTAAACGTATCAGCTGCTAATATAGAGTGATATTTTTCATGCTGGAATATATTTATTCTATGCCGGAATACAAAAAGTCTATATTGCTCTAAGAACAAATTAAATTACTTTCATAGAAAATTTTAAGTAGTAACACTACTATTATGTTTAAACATTAAATAAATGTCATATACAAAGAAAAAGTGACCAAAGCCTCCAGTGCTCCGAGCTGGAATCGAACCAGCGTACTCCGCTTACCGGGCGAATGCCAGAACCACTCGGCTATCGGTCCACGAGTGGTTCTGGCATTCGCCCGGTAAGCGGAGTACGCTGGTTCGATTCCAGCTCGGAGCACTGGAGGCTTTGGTCACGTTTTCTTTGTATATGACATTTATTTAATGTTTAAATCTATATTGATTACAAATTTTGGACAGAAACGCCAAGTCCACTTGACGCCCGAGCAAGCGGCGGAGCTGTACAAGGGTCACTACGGCCGCCACCACTTCCCGCACTTGGTGGCGCACATATCCCGGGGCCCGGTCATCGCACTAGTGCTGGCAGCTCGTAATGCTATACAGAAGTGGAGGACGCTTATGGGCCCTGCCAGGTACTTAGAGTAGAGGCGACTCGAAAGCGAAACGAGCGCGTAACGAGTTCTTCGCGAGCCTGTAATGTAACGAATTTGCCGCGAGAGCCCAACGAATACGCTCTCACTGATTTAAATTTTCACGATTATTACACATAATTATTTTTAAAAACCGGGACTTAATCGCGTATAACTACATATTAAACTGACCTCCAACGTTTCAAGGACGGCGTTGTCCCCGTCGCAAAAAACATCGCAATTTCAATCAGGACGAAGGTTTTAGGATCTCATCCACATGGAATCCTGTCATTAATAAGTGTAAGCCGAAAATAATATCGACAGTCGTTAAATCGAATATCGTCAGTGTTGTATGTCGACAGAGTAACATCCCTAGTGCGATAACAGTTCAAGTTGATAATCAAAACCAAATGCGGGTAGTTCGAAAAACTCGCGCGGCTGTCAGAAGGTGTTGATGTCATTTCAAGCCAGTCTTCTCCGAGACCACGGGGACAACGCCGTCCTTGAAACGTTGGAGGTCAGTTTAATATGTAGTTATACGCGATTAAGTCCCGGTTTTTAAAAATAATTATGAATACGCTCTCATTCCTTTGTAAAGTAGCTGCTATGGGTATTAGGTACTAATTGTCACTCCTGACTGATCATCGTGCTCGTGCTCCTTACCCGCGATACTGAGTCAGCTCGAAAGTCTGCTGAGATGTAATAAATAGTACATTGTGTTTCAAGGGCGGAAAGTGAAGGATTACGAACGGGAGGCTGTTTGAAGCCCGACTCCCCGAAGGCAGAGGGCTTTAAGAACTCGAGTTTCATCCTTCAGCTTCCCGTGATATATACAATGTTTTTCACCACACTCGCGAAGTAATAATCAAATTTTAAACTAATTAAATGTATTGAAATACCTACGCTGGCATTTCGAACATTCGTCCGCCACGCCATCTTGTAGTTTTTGTCAGGTCGTGAAAGGCCCCACCCAGCGTGCGTAGCCGAATGGCATTTCTCCGACGCCAAACGAAAACGAAACGCCGCGCCAGTTAGTCCGGCTCTGTCACGCCAATACGCACGAGCGATAGAGATATATATCTACTAGCGTTTCGTTTCGTGAGCGTTAGTGCCATTCGGCTACGCACCCAGGTATACACTTTACCGCCCTAGGGCGGTAAAATAGCTCATTACGTATCAGTATGCAAGCATGTAATAAATAACACCGTTTACAAGCGAGTGTGATGAAAATTACATAGGTATAGGTAGGTACCTATTACTGTTATTAGGTTATTACGTATCATGTTTCGCTTGTAAATGTCAAATTCAATATTGCAGGGTGGAGGAGGCTCAAGCGTACTGGCCGGACAGCCTGCGCGCCTGTTACGGGCGCCGCACAGCGTTCGGAGACTACTTCAACGGTCTGCATGGCAGCGAGAACCTCTCAGAGGCCATCAGGGAGATACACTTCTTCTTTCCTACAAGTACGGTTTCAACTGTTTCTGTAGAATTTCTTAGAACTACTGGCCTGGCAGGCTAACCTACTAGCGCGCCTGCTTACGTGCTGGCAGGTCTGCACGGTCGCGAGAACGTCGCGGAAATCGTCTGGGAGGCATGTAGATAGGTATAATTATATACAGGAGTACCTACTGGCGTGAGAGAGAGGAGATACACTTCTCCCCTCAAGATAACCTCAGAGTAGCAAGGATCACACCAACAGGTAAGTACATCATTTCCATTTCTAACAATTTAAACAATCTTCGATCTTTTTATATCAGACTTTAAGATCAGATTGGCTTTCAGATCAATAATATAATATGTTTGCGTCGTAATATGAAATAACCAGAAAATCATATCGGCGATAAATTGTCCCGTCTAGACCGTTCTTAACACAAGCGATTTTATCTGCAGTGGTAGTCGGGCCGATCCTCCGGCGCTGGCAGGTGAAGGACTACATCCAGAAGCACCTGACGGAGGTGCTGACGCCGGGGCTGACGGCGCTGGCGCACGAGCGGCCGGCCGAGCCCGTGCTGTGGCTGGCCGAGTACCTGCTGGACAACAACCCGAACGAGCCGCGCGTGGCGCCGCAGCCGAGAGACCTGCGGGAGGACGAGAGGTGTGTCACGCCGCAACCGAGCGAGCTGTCCAAGGAGTAGCTATATATAAATATATGTATACTCATACGGGTCACTAGTCACTGCGTCTGTTGTTAGTAGCTGTTGTGAACCGTAAATCGATCAGCGAGTGTGTCTATTAGGACGAGTGTATATTGATACAGAGTTAGGGTCGGTTGCACCAAACCGTCTGTCACCGTGAAAGCGTTCGTTAAATTTAATTGTATGGGAAGTTCCATAGACGTCTGCTGCGTGACGATGATGTGTCTGTCAAATGCGGTTGATGCAACTGAACCTTTTATTGTGTCTAACGTCAGAAAGTATGAATCATCCTGTCGTGGCTTGTATGTGTCGTGGATTGTGTGTAGCTATCTATCGACACGACATAATGGAAACGTGGACTTACTTTAACTTAAGGTCAATCGGAGTATTTGCATTTGTGTCCGGTGGGATAAATGCGTTTTTTAAAGATACCTTCTAAACGATTAGAAGTATGGACACCAAATAAAATTATACGTCTATCATAGTTTTAGTATATTCCGTTATAGTAAATAAGAATGATTAAAATAATATACATATATTTACTACCCCAGCAGAGGCAATAGCCCGGTTCACCTTAATCGTATTAGACAAACCTACTATTGATTTGATTTAATGAATTAGTATGTATTTCGAAATAAAACGACAATAACATTTTCTCAATTTTATTCGTAGAAACATGTTACAAATCAGTTTATCACAGGCTAAGTAAACGAAGAAAGATAAACAGGCTGTGAGTAAAACAAATTATACTTGATTAAGTCTCGATTATTTTACGTACTTGCACAAATAACTAAACTAAATACCCTCTTAAAAATAAATGTTGCACTGAAATTAAATCGGAGGATTGATATTTTTAACATTTATGAATTTTATTGCCGTGAACGATGTAATATTACTTAATAAAAATTTCAATTACTGTGACTATTACCGCATTCGTCCGTTTCTAATAAGTACACTTCTTTAGAAAAATATATCTATACATTCACTAGTTTAATTAGGATAATATGAGTAAATTTTCTCCTATTCTCCTGCCTATATGTATAATAGTCACAGTAGGTTTAATGAAAATATATCCAACTTACAGCTAAAAAATTTGGTAAAAAAATCATGGCTTATTTTTACTGGAGATTGCTGATAACCGCCACGCTGCTGTTGCATCTGAAAAGAAAAGAACAATAAAATTTGTTTCGTGATATTTTATACCTTTGACGCCCAAAGTAAATTTTTGCCGTACTCCTTGTCATCTTATAGTATTTTATGCAACTGGTGGTTAAAAGAGGTCAAAAAAGGTGAGTGGCGTGGGTAACAATTTGAGGCGAAGCCGAAAATTGTTAATAAAGACGCCACGAGCATTTTTTGACTCAGTTAAACACCGTTGCATACAATACTTTTTCTACGACCAAGCACTTATTTTGAAAGAAAATTATAAATCAACAAATACCTACTTTCAGTCATCTTAGTTATCTAGTGCAGTTTGAGTGCAAACATGAAAATAAAACTGTCTATGGTATGGTTCTTTGAAGCCTGGCCACTAAGACGAATCGAGCCGAGTTGAATCGAGTTCTCATACATTTGAATGCGATTCGACGCGTCGCCAATGAACGCAGCAGAAAACGAAGGAGTCTCGACTCTGCGAATTGGTTTGTTAAGTTGGTAGCAATGTATTTACTGAACTGTAACAGCTATATCGTGCTACTTCTACTAAATGTTTTCAGGGTATAGACTAGATAGACTTGTCCTGACATCTTTTATGTAGGGTTTTTAAGTTCTATGCACGACCTTGTAACTCACGAATAACAGTACGGGAGTAGAAAAATTATTTTTCAGTACAGATGGTGTTTTTTTGACGCACTAGTGCGAGAAGTGGTTCATTATATGCCAGGTCGAAACTTCGGAGGGCCATCTGTACTGAAAAACGTCGTACGATACACGTGCGAAAAGGAAATTCTTAACTCGTGTCGCCACTCGTTTCGAACTTCCTTTTTTACGCACTTGTATCGTAATGTACTATTATATTCACAACTTTTACTGGTCCATAGTAACTGTTTAGAGCCGTGTAATTTAATTCAAGTACGACACTTTTCATTATTGCCGCGCGCCCAAAAACCGACAGTGGTCCGTCGCGCGGCACGTTCGAGTGCGCCAATATTCGATAGTTTGCTGCAGTATACCGAGACGCGACTTAAGATTTGATACATACCATCACTCAATGCTTGCGCGAGTTCAGATGCACGAAGGCGGCGTTAGAGTCGGCGCAGAGGCCGATCTTCTGGCACACGGCCTTGGTGCCGTACTGCTCGATCAGGTGGATCACGGAGTCGCCGTAGATCTCCATCAGGGTGTGGCACTGCAATACAACCACTAGATCAGATTATCCTAACACAACACAATGGAGTCAATATTATTTATATTCTCCTTTTCCCGACAACTCTGTCACGGACGTACCTTTTTACATTTTATCGTATAAATATAAATATATTATAAATAGTCAAGTGCTATATCTCTTTTTAGTATGAAGCACAGGATAAATATTAAAACAATATTTCACCCCACGTGTCGGTAAAATTTTGGCTTTGCGCTAGGAACATTTATCAGCAGCGCGCCCGACTTCTTGACGACGGACGTGCACGATGTCGTGATCGATTTTGTCGTTGCTCAGCAGGTATTGTCTGTCCGACGGTTTAAGAGCTAAAAGCCATAAAACTTGTTACAATGGCATACAATGGTTAACAATAGATGAATAATTAGCTTATCTTTATGGCTTTTGGCTCTTACACCGCCGGACGAACTATACTGAGCGATGGTGGTGGATCGTCTCGCACACGGCGCAGTATATTATAGCACGTGCTCTGTACAACACTTACCCGTTGCGAGTACTTGGCGGGCAGCAGCGTGCACGACTTCTCCACGATGTGCACGATGTCGTGGTCGACCTTGTCACTGCTGAGCACCTTCTTCACGGCCACCACCACCGTCTCGCACACGGCGCAGTTCAGCACGTCCTCTGTGCAAACATAAAGTATTGTTTAAACTATAAATAACTACCTCGCGATACCGTCTGCGTCGAATTAGAAATTTAGGAGCTTATTTTTTATTCGTCATTATTTAGGATTCATTTGATCGTAGACACTTTAAGTGATGATAATTGGTAAAAAGTACATAAGAGTAATTACATAAGGGTACATTGACTGGTGGGTAATTTCAAGTAATACTGCCTTCACTGACAAGCGCTGGTGGCCCAGCGGTAAGAGCGTGCGACTTTCAATCCGGAGGTCGCGGGTTCGAACCCCGGCTCGCACCAATGAGTTTTTCGGAATTTATGTGCGAAATGTCATTTGATATTTGCCAGTCGCTTTTCGGTGAAGGAAAAACATCGTGAGGAAACCGGACCAATTCCAATAAGGTCTAGTTTACCCTTCAGGTTGGAAGGTCAGATGGCAGTCGCTTTCGTAAAAACTAGTGCCTACGCCAAATCTTGGGATTAGTTGTCAAAGCAGACCCCAGGCTCCCATGAGCCGTGGCAAAATGCCGGGATAGCGCAAGGAGGATGACTGCCTTCACAGCCAAATGTGTTACCTCTGATGACGGAGACGGCGCGGTTAAAGTCGCACAGCTTGAGTACGCGGCAGATCTCATCAGGCTCCAGCTCCTGGGCCAGCAGGCTGATGATGAGGTTGGCGTATTTCTCGACGAACTGGTCGGTGTCGGCCTTCACCGACAAGTTTGCTACCTCTGTTCGCCGACAAGTGTGCTACCTCTGTTCGCCGATAAGTGTGCTACATATGTTCGCCGACAAATGTGTTACCTCTGATGACGGAGACGGCGCGGTTGGAGTCGCACAGCTTGAGTTCGCGGCAGATCTCATCAGGCTCCAGCTCCTGGGCCAGCAGGCTGATGACGAGGTCGGCGTATTTCTCCACGAACTGGTCGCAGTCGGCCTTCACCGACTTGGGCATGCGCTTGCAGATGCCGTGGACTACGTTTTTGATCTCGTCCTGCAAAATCAAATATTTAGAAACATATTAAAAAAGGCCTTGACGATCCGATTGATCATCTAATTGCTCTAGTCAATACGATCTTTTGACGGACCGCTTTACTGGCGTAGCGAATGACTGACCACTATGGCGCATGAAAGCAGGGAGCATGAAAAATGTCTTTATTGTTTTGGTTGGTCCGTGCTCATATATTTTGAGTTAGCTCAAAATCTTGACAATACTAGACCTAATACAGTCTTTTAGCGTTAGCATCCCAATGGCGAATGAAAGCAGTAAACAATTAGTTAAGTCTGACTAATAGTGTTAATCATTGTAAGTAGCGTACCTGATTGTGTTTATCCTTGATTTCGTCGTCGATCTCCTTCATGACGAACTCGCACATAACGCATATAGTCTTGGCCTGCGGCTGCTTCACGACACGCCCGTTTACAGTGTTGTCGGGGATTTCGTTCGTTTCTGCAACAACATTCAAGCACTCAATCAAGTTCATTCAAATGCATATAATTAAACTATGAATTGACAAACATCCCTTAAATTAAAATTTTCCGATTTTAAAGATATAAATGTCGCTTAACTTCAAAACTGGGTAAATCCATTCTGCTATAAGGTTGATTATCTTTCAGATCATATCATATTTTTTATATATTCAACCTTAAAGCAGAATGGATTCTATCTCGCGGCGACATACTCTCGCGGCCATGTGCTAGACCTTTAAGGTGTGTGTAGACGTCACAGCGGTGACGAAAGACGCCCATGATAGCCTCTCTCTAAATCTAGCTTCTAAAGAAAACGAATAATAGAGAAGATTCACAAGGTGGTATTGTATCTTAATTGTAATTCGAGCTTCATGTGGTCGATATGGACTATCTTACAAAAAACCCGTATAAAAATCAATCAACTCACCGATGTCAGCATGCTTCTCCTTCAAAGAGTCCGGGAGCAGCGAGATGCCCTTCCTGGGCTTGATCCTGGGCTGCGTGAACCACTTGTCGATGCTGCTGCTCGTGACCTTGAGCGGGTCCTCCAGGTTGTTGGTGCACAGCTTCAGGTAGACGCAGATCTGCTGCGCGTCCAGGTTCTTGACCAGCATGTCGATGAGGGTCTTGCTGTAGGTGTCCACGAAGTCTACGCACTGCATGCGAGCTTTGTCGGAGAGGTGGTTGCAGAGGCCGTCGAGGGCTGCTTGGATGGCCGCCTGAGAAGAATTCATTATTAGATGCCTGCTATAACTACAAATCGCAGACAAGAATTATCTAAACACACCGAGCGGACACTGATTGACTGACTGAACCTGACCATGCAGTGGTTTTGCCTAATTGATTTTTCTCACTTGATGGTCTCATCGGAAGCCCAGCGCTGGAAGTCGCCAGCAATATGCTGAGGTGAGGCCATTTCGTGGCACTTTATTACTATTCTATGTCAGTGTAAAATTGTTTAATATCTGTGTGCTTTCGAATAAAAAATATTCTATTCTATTCTATTCTAATTTTTACATGTATGGTTAGGTGTATAGGTTTTTTTTTTATATTTATTGGGGTAAACAAACAGCCACTACAAGGTGTGCTTAGTAAATGCTTAATTAATACAATGTTTACAATATGTGTGGCCCGCACCGCTTACCGCTAATTATTATCTGTTAAACCTTATGGAGATTTCTTATCAATAGAGTATATTTATAAGAATTATGTAATTGTGATTTCAATACTTCATGCTCATAAACAGAAAGCGATACTATAAATCAAAATTGAGGCACAACAAACAGCCAACTTGTACCTCGGTACGGTTAGTCTGGATCATCTGGTTGAGCTGCTCCACGGCGAACAGACAGAGCGCGCAGTTGGACTTCTGCACCGGTTTGCTCACGCGCTTGATCTCCTGCGTTTGCGGGCACAGCCCGAGGCCTGGGCATACCTGGGGGAGGAAGGAGATATCACCAAATAAGCAGAATTTAATCCATACTATACTATACTAATATTATAAATGGGAAAGTATGTGTCCGTCTTTCACTGCAAGACGGAGCGAACGTGATTTTTATTTAAAGTGGAGATAGTTAAAGGGATGGAGAATGACATAGGCTACTTTTTGTCTTTTTCTAACCCCCCTAATGGAAGGAAGCATTTCGCAATTTTCGAAATTAACACGAGAGAAGTCGCGAGCCAAAACCAGTTCATAATAATTTATTTAGTTAGTCGAAGTTTGTTGATTAGCTCTCGCAGACATAGTGGGTGTTTGTGACCTTTGTTCGTGACTTTATCACGTCTGTTGGTTCAGTACATAATTAATTCCGGCCGTTCTTGGCCCCAATAAAGTGATAATGAAGCCAGGACTTGTAATGCATATTGTACTCCTAATATGCATAAATAGTTTGGGAGCTCAATAGGGGATTTTTGTAGTTACTCGAGCGCGTCATGTTAAAATAATAATGAGCGATATCTTGCTTATTGAGTATATCCGAACAACTTTAACCCCACCATAGAGGAATAAGTAAGGGAAGAGTTGTAGCTCCATACATCAGTAAATGCGGGTTATTTGTATAGGCATAGTTAAGTGACATCTAGCGACAATCACGCGTCAAATAGCGTAAATTATCAGTACTGCTACTTGTCAATAGATATCGCGACGGAGGAAGAGTCTAATGCTCACCAATTTTTAGCCAATATTACAATAGTATTAATCAGTGTTCTGTTTTCAATTCCTTCTGCTTGTTATATAATTTGTAAACTGTTCTAATATTAAATTTTTGGCCGACGACACACTGCTGCCACCTAGTATCGAGTAGTGGTACTGATGTCACATGCCTAGTCAGTTCAGATAGGAGTAAGTACTAACGCTAGCGGGGTCGATCTCCTGCACGAGCAACGCGATGACGGCAGCGCCGTACTCCTCGACGAACTGCTTGCACTCGCCGTTCAGGGACTTGGGCAGCTTGTTGCACGCCTTTTCTACAGTCGCCTTGATTTGCTCCTGGTAACAATATCATAAGCGGTTAATTTGTACAGGTGTATTTAGATCATGGTTAAAGCTAGAAACATTATTAACGGACGTCCGCCGTCGCGCGACCGCGGACGCGGATCTAGACAACGAATATACACTTAACCGTGCAAACTATCGGTCGTCGGTCGAGGTCGTGGCCTTCGAGCGCACGGACGTCCGATCGAAATCTGGCTCGCTGGATGTTTTGGTCAGCCGAAGCCACGTCCCGAAGACCGTGCACACTGATCGGTCGCGGTCGCGGACGTCCGCGTAGTATGTTCCTAGCTTAACTGTCTCGTATAGGTATTTGGTAATAGGTATTTGGTTCGTAAAACTATTTCCTATGCCAAATCTTGGGATTAGTTGTCAAAGCGGACACCAGGCTCCCATGAACCGTGGCAAATGCCGGGATACGTAGACGCAAGGAGGATGATGATAGGTATTTGGTACGTGAACTTCGCTTCTTCTATGAGGTTTTGATCTGACGTACTCGCGGTTGCAATCGGGGAAGCTTAGGGGAAGCGAAGTACATATGTTCAAGTCAAACAGTGTATCATGACGGCAGTAATGGCAGATTTACTTGCCCTGTGGCTGGGGGACTTGTGAGACCATGCGCTCTATGCCAAGTCCGGTACACAGCTGGCTATATAATGCAGTTGTATAGCTAGTTAGCTACCTCGTTGGTGTTGTCGCTGAGCTCGACCTGCAGGTAGTGCATGAAGTACTGGCAGAAGGAGCAGGCGGCCTTGCCCTGCGGCTGGGGGACCTGCACGAACATGCGCTCGATGGGCAGGTCGGGCATGGAGGGCGCGTTCGGGTCCGAGCCCAGGATGCGGAGGTTGATCTGCTTGTCGCCGATCTGGACGCGGTGCTGAAAATATACCAAAGATTTTAATATATGGATCACTAACCCTCATATAACCCGGCAACCTTTAAATCAAGAGTGAACAGGCATCTTCTGGGCGAGCTCACTCCATCGTATGCCACGTCTTTGCTTTTGGCTAGTCTGTGGCCAAGAGTAAGCCCATTTATAATAATAATTAAAACTGTCAGTTAAAATAGGACCAACCTAGTGTATGCGTCTTTTATTGTGCTAAATAACACGATCATATGAAACATCTACGTTGAACTGGATAAAAGAAATAAAGTATTAGATACACATCTCACACCTTATCATTGTAGCTCTTGGCTTCATCACCACCAATCAGTTTGGACGACAGCGGCACAACCTTAACAGCCAGCTCCTTCGGTAGAAACGGCGCAATAGGCACCTCCACACTCTTGCCGCAGATGCCAATCATAGCCGTTAAGGCAGGTCGCCAACGCGTGGTAGATCTCTGATTACTACTCGTTTTAAAAAGAAATAACTAAACGTTTTCATACACACACCTTCTCATTGCTGTAGCTCTTGGCTTCATCTCCGCCGATCAGCTTAGACGACAGTGGCACAGCCTTCACAGCCAGCTCCTTCGGTAGAAGCGGCGCAATTGGCACCTCCACACTCTTGCCGCAGATGCCAATCATAGAGCACAACTCATAGCCGTTGAGGCCGGTCACTAACGCATGGTAGATCTCATCTGAATACTGCTCGACCAAAGAGAGGCACTCGCTCTTGAACTCGCCAGTCTGTTTGCAAAGACCTGAGAAACAAGGCAAACTTACTACATGATTTTGTGACTGATGAAAGTATCAGTGCCTGCGTTGCACGTTGATGCAATGGAAAGAGACATCTGCAATTTAAAAAAAAATCGACGGCATGCTTTCAGCCTTACGGTTATAGTCGAACAATGACAAAAACGCTGTTTATTTTGCGATGTCATCATTCATCAATAATAAATAAGGATGCCTTTGCACTACGGCCGCAAGAGCAGATAAGAGGAAACATACGATGTACAATTTAAACTTGTGCTTATTTCTGCCTTAGTGTTTTCAGTTGTGTGTGTGTGTGTGTGTGCCTTTTGCAAACAAAATTAATAATTGTAATGATCGAATAACTTTATCATTCAAATTAATATTTTTATCGTATAGTAATAATAACTTACCAACTAAAATCTTGTGGAACTCGATTTCGGTGGTGTTGGCGACAAGAACGTCACGTAGGTGGGACACCAGTTTTTCGCAGAATTCACAAGGCACGTCCCTAAAAATAAAAAGTTTGTTATTAAGTATATACGTATTAGGAAATTGCCCAGGCAAATACTTTAGTATTTCGATTTCGTTCCACTGTCATGGCAGTTTAGCTTAGTTGGAAAGGTCCGACCGAGACTATAGCCGGCCGAGACTAGACTTCATACAACTTTGTTCGCGATCGGAGAATCTCGGTCGGACCTTAGTCGTAACTTGGAAGAATTGCTAAATACTTTTTGGTCGAGAGGGTCTCGTATTACTTACTCGACATTAGTTAGTTCCTTGGCGACGGGGAAGGTATAATCGTCGTGCTGATGGAACCGGTAGTTGCACTGCCCGCTAACGTGGCAGACGCTGTTGGGAGTGAGGTCCTTCTTGAGCATGGCCAGGATGTTCTCGTAGTATTTGAACACGAGCATCGAGCAGGAGTCGGATAGGGAGCCAGCTTTGCCGCAAAGCTACGGACAAAATTACGAATGTAAATAAAGTTTTTTTTATTTAGGCAAGGAATTAATTACTTAGCACGTTCTGTTGGTAACGGTAAAACCACAAAACAAACATTGTTATTTATAAATACTAATTTTCTTCAACTTAAGTACGGCTAAGGCTAAATATATTCGGTCTTTTTCAGAGGTTTCATTGAAATGAAGTTTACCCACTGCGGTCGTCATATAAACAGTAAGTCCATTTTATGAGGTAGACAAAAAATACAATGCTTGTATACATAAACGTGACCGACGCAGAAGGAAGAACTCTGAAAGGCATTCTATTCTGTCTATTCACAAAATATATCGTATCAAATCCTATAGATATATAGTTGGTTTAGAGTAAATGCAGAAAACTGTTTCATACCTGCAACAAACCCATGAGGAAGTCTTCGTAGCTAGTAGCGTCGAACTTGTTCCTGACAACGGTGACGGTTTGCTGGCAGCTCGAGCAGCTTGTTCTTTGCGCCAGCTGGGAGCGCTGAAAACAGACACATTATATTAGACGAGACATACGTGTTTTGTGTATTCGTTTAAACTTGGATAAATTTATAAGCGCTGGCACTGGCCTAGCGGTAAGAACGTGCGACTTTTAATCCGGACGTCGCGGGTTCGAACTCTAGCTCTTATCAATGAGTTCTTAGGAACGTACGAGCATGTAGGAGATGCCGATTGATATTTGCCAATCGCTTTCCGTTGAATTATAATATAATAATAATAAAGCCTCTTTATTCCTTAAAAAAAAACTTCGCTTTCCGTTGAATTAAACATGGTAAACCGGATTAATCCCAATAGAGCCTAGTTTATATTACGGTTTGACGGCACACTCACATAGTCCTCCAACATGAGGTCGATCTTAGCGTTGTTGCAGAGACCCGCGACGGAGCAGACTGCCTGCGGGTTCATCTGCGAAGCCAGCGTCTCCACAAGCTCGGGCACGAAGTCGTCCGCCAGCTTGATGCATTCTTTGCGCACGATCTTGACGGGGATCAGGTTGCATGAGCCTTCGAACACTTGCTTCAGCTCTTCCTGTGAACAGGACATTGGGGATATTTTGTGCGACACATTTCGGATGTGTTTATCTAATCTCATTATTATAGTTTTATTCGATCTATCTTTCTTGTTTATGAGACTCAGAACTAAGAAGCATAACCAAATTACAGCCTCCAGGGATCTGTTATATATTGCTATAGGTTTTAACTCTCAGCCATGAGTACACTGTAAGGGTTTTGCACGAACATAAATTTCTCATTACTATTCTCAACTGCGTAAAAAGTTGGCGGTCAAATAGATAATATCAGTGCAAAAACAGCCGCTGAATGGAAACTGCCTTTTACAGATTTATCAGTTAGTTCTCATAATGAAAGTCATTCAGAATGACCTTGTGTAGTTCATCTCATACTCATTTCATTTGACTCTTAAGGGTTAAGGAAATAAGGAACACCCCCTATTATTTAGTCAATTAAAATATACATCAATTTACGTCTTATTCGTACAGCATTGCAATATTGTTTCATATCTTGCCCATTATGCTTACAAGGGTAAAGAAAGTTTATCGCTTAGTATTTAATGTGTTTATGTACATCCAATCAGTCTAAAATATGACATTGATTAATAGGCATCAACTAATTAATAAAATTAGTCTTATCTCCGTTCTTTCTTTAATAATATGTAATTAATAAATTACAGATTGCTGTTTCTATTACTGTAAGTACGAATATTTTTTTTATCAATAACTTTTGTTTAAGTAATATTAAAATTATGAATAGAATCTACAAAAATGGGTTAGATAAGTGTATCCGTGGGATAATTAGGCGCTATCGGTCATTGACCTAGAGCTCAGGCACGCGGAGCTCGCAGGTTCATCTCGTTTGTCTAGCGATAACATTATACATAGTGGCATTCACGATCACCCGAATATTTGTCAACTCAAACCTTTAATAAAATAACAATACGGTTTAAGGCACGTGTCCTCTTGAATGACACGAGAGCAACAAAGTCAGCGTGCTGGTGACTTCGCCGCGGGTCAGCCATCACCAGACCAGATACCTATTGGCCAATGGCAACTCAATATCTAAGTAGTTTATTAATAATGTATTGTTATTGTTTGCTATCTGAGAGCGAGACTGTTATTAATAAATAAAACGTTACATTCATTTGTTCTTTTAAAACACAAGACCAAAGGTTTGACATTTGTACGACATTTTTGAATTTATTTTAAGGTAATAACGTAACATATAATAACGTAAGTTATTTTTCTAAAGTCAAATTAAGCTTATCAACTGTTTAAATATGTATAATATATACAAAGGAGCCCCTATATTTGAATAGTTATTGCTATAATCATAATATGGCGATTTATTACACAATAAAACCAAAAATTGAATACAATAATACCTTTTCCTATGGACGTAAACTATTATAATACAATGAATCATACTATACACATATCATAAATTGTGTTGCATGCGGGCCAAATAATAATTGAAGATTTCAGCCCTACATCCGATATCGGATCGGATAATGCGAAAACGCACTAAGGCTACCTATTCACCTGAGCCTCGTTGCTCTCGAGCTGGTCCCTGGCCTGGGTGACCATGTGGTGCAGATCTTGCAGATGTCATCTGTGTCCATACTCGCTCGATGCAGTGTATCAGTAACATGTAGCCAGTAATGTTATTCACCTGAGTCTCGTTGCTCTCGAGCTGGTCCCTGGCCTGGGTGACCATGTGGTGCAGATCTTGCAGATGTCATCTGTGTCCATACTCGCTCGATGCAGTGTATCAGTAACATGTAGCCAGTAATGTTATTCACCTGGGTCTCGTTGCTCTCGAGCTGGTCCCTGGCCTGGGTGACCATGTGGTGCAGATCTTGCAGATGTCATCGGTGTCCATACTCGCTCGATGCAGTGTATCAGTAACATGTAGCCAGTAATGTTATTCACCTGAGTCTCGTTGCTCTCGAGCTGGTCCCTGGCCTGGGTGACCATGTCGGTGCAGATCTTGCAGATGTCATCGGTGTCCATACTCGCTCGATGCAGTGTATCAGTAACATGTAGCCAGTAATGTTATTCACCTGAGTCTCGTTGCTCTCGAGCTGGTCCCTGGCCTGGGTGACCATGTGGTGCAGATCTTGCAGATGTCATCGGTGTCCATACTCGCTCGATGCAGTGTATCAGTAACATGTAGCCAGTAATGTTATTCACCTGAGTCTCGTTGCTCTCGAGCTGGTCCCTGGCCTGGGTGACCATGTCGGTACAGATCTTGCAGATGTCATCGGTGTCCTCGGGGAAAGCCATCTGACTCCATACTCGCTCGATGCAGTGGTGTGTCGCTTTGCATTCCCGACCGGTGCTGTTGACAGAACATTCGTTTTAGAAGAGGTTGCATGTCGATAATCGATATGTCGACAATCGTAGACTTCGCCTAAGCTAACTTTGTGCAGACTTCAGGGAGTGTAATATACGATAATGGTAACATTAACGCATTGCAGAGGTGCCTTGGTCTGAGACACCGATTGCAAATCTTTGATCTGATGGAAAATTTTAGAATTCTCTACGGATTGGTAACTGCGTTGCGGTAACAAGTCGAATTAATCCGACACAATATGCAATACTGCTGAATACTTTTGAATACAGCAACTTGTATCAGTAAACTGAAGTAAATAGTATTGTGAATATTAAAAAATACAAATAAAAATAATTTTCTATGAAAATAACTTAATTTGTTCTAAGTTGCATTAGTAACTTTTTTAACTCTGAACCTTTCCAGTTTTCAGTGCAATGAAGCTTAAAATCCCATAATCTGTTATCGTTTTAACTGTACAACAAATTTTTCTTTTCTGTACATAGTGTTCGTTTGTCTATCATGTTTTAATTAGTTTTTCCTCTCAATTCGCTCAAAGGTTGACTGGAAGAGATCCCTTATAGGGATAAGTTCGCCTTTGTACACCATAATTATACCGTATTTCTATGCCCTAGCTTGTCTTATGTACAATAAAGTGTTTACATACATACATACAACGATTTGTCCTTTGACACTGTAACCGATCGACATAATAATTCTTATTACATGTTGGTATCTAAGCCAGTGCCAGCAAAACACACAATAGTGAACCATGACCCAATATTAAACCAATTGCTTACAAGACAATGTCGTTTACATAACAGTCGCTTGCATAAACATCTCGTCAAAAGAACGGGTCAAAAACCGCAGACTGCTAACTGGTATCAAATTTTGGTCTCAAATTTACCAATTTATTTCTAAACTATTGTAAGATAAATTGTTTTCGTTACAATGGAAATTATCCGCGAGTTCGTCCATTCGTCATACACAGCCGTATACTATATAACTACAATTCTAGCGATAAATATTACTAGCGATCATGTCATGAGACTTCTTATGTCTAACCTTTACTCGTACATCGTATGTACGTCTTTAGGGCGCAGGTTTTTCTTGATTATTTCATAATAACCGCCGCATAAAACTACGGTCAGTTAAAAATTTGCAACACATTCATAAAAACTTACGTTAGGGTGCGTCACCTGTCATGTTGCCCACAGGCAACGCTTTGAATGAAAAGGATACAAAAAATAAATGAATGGAGTTCAAAATAAAATATTACCTGAAGTTGCTGCACCAATACGAAGGTCCCCAAGTGCATTTCGAACTACCCAACAGGTGTCCTGCGATACAAAAGGAATTTTATAATAACATCACTGCAAAATGCTCAATGCACACACACGAGGCCAAATAGACCTTGCTATGTATAGAATAGAGGAGGTAAAGAACGAAAAGCGATATAATAAGCGTATCGTTATCGCGTTCATAATAGGTTTATGGTTAGTCGAGTAATGTCGGGATTTGGGTGCCTACAATCCATCCGACTTGTGCAACTCGCCATGACTTAAGAGGCCTTATTCCTAAAGACAAGCGTTTTTTGCAAAATAGAACCTTTTTCATTCAAAATTATAAAGAAACTATAAATGATTATTAAAAAAATGATAATGTTCCTAAAAGTACATATCTTAAGCTAGAAAGTCAATTGGTACTACTTTAAAATATGTCTTTTTATACTTCCGAAAAATCAGTTTTTTCGGAAGACGTTTTCAATTTTCATAGTGGGATAGCTCGTTTAGAATCGTGATTGTGCTGTTAAAAATGTTATTTGGGGTAATAAATGATCACAATCCTATTTGTTATATCCTGTACGAGTTAGCTAATACTTTGACATTTATCCTAAACTAGAACTTCTTATTGACCTATAAGAAAAAAATCATACATATAAGACATACCTTTCTGTCGATAGATATGTTTTTAAAACACCTAAAATTCGAATAAAAGACACTGTGCTAACGCGAGCCCGCTCAGTCTGCGCCGAGCGCTCGAAGACAACGGACCTGCGTTTGATCGTCCGGCGCACCTAGCTTTCGTAAGCAGCTCGATAGTTCCGAGAAGTGCCGTAAACTGCGACTAAACAAATCTTGATCCTTTTTACACCTTATGCAATTTTAGCATTCGACATGCTTTTCATATGATTTTGGATTTTAAGTTATACGTGAAGTTTGTTGAGAGTTTGAATTATTATTATATTTTGGGACCAGGATGAGGTTCTGGTTCTCATGATGATGGAGTCAGGCAGGAGATGTTCAACAGAACTGCTATTCTACTTATCATAACTCCGCCATGTTTGGGCTCATTAGATTTGGGCTGATGAGCACCATCGATCTAGATGAGGTCCAAGGTCTCATGATGGAGTCAGGAGGTGGTCAACAGAACTGCTATTCTCCTCATCATAACCCCATCATGTTTGGGCTCATTAGATTTGGGCTGACGAGCACCATCGAACTAGATGAGGTCCAAGGTCTCATGATGGAGTCAGGAGGTGGTCAACAGAACTGCTATTCTCCTCATCATAACCCCATCATGTTTGGGCTCATTAGATTTGGGCTGACGAGCACCATCGAACTAGATGAGGTCCAAGGTCTCATGACGGGGTCAGGAGGTGGCCAACAGAACTGCTATTCTCCTCATCATAACCCCATCATGTTCGGGCTCATTAGATTTGGGCTGACGAGCACCATCAAACTAGATGAGGTCCAAGGTCTCATGATGGAGTCAGGAGGTGGTCAACAGAACTGCTATTCTCCTCATCATAACCCCATCATGTTTGGGCTCATTAGATTTGGGCTGACGAGCACCATCGAACTAGATGAGGTCCAGGGTCTCATGATGGAGTCAGGAGGTGGTCAACAGAACTGCTATTCTCCTCATCATAACCCCATCATGTTTGGGCTCATTAGATTTGGGCTGACGAGCACCACCGAACTAGATGAGGTCCAAGGTCTTATGACGGGGTCAGGAGGTGGCCAACAGAACTGCTATTCTCCTCATCATAACCCCATCATGTTCGGGTTCATTAGATTTGGGCTGACGAGCACCATCGAACTAGATGAGGTCCAAGGTCTCATGATGGAGTCAGGAGGTGGTCAACAGAACTGCTATTCTCCTCATCATAACCCCATCATGTTTGGGCTCATTAGATTTGGGCTGACGAGCACCATCGAACTAGATGAGGTCCAGGGTCTCATGATGGAGTCAGGAGGTGGCCAACAGAACTGCTATTCTCCTCATCATAATCCCATCATGTTCGGGCTCATTAGATTTGGGCTGACGAGCACCATCGAACTAGACGAGGTCCAAGTTCTCATGATGGAGTCAGGAGGTGGTCAACAGAACTGCTATTCTCCTCATCATAACCCCATCATGTTTGGGCTCATTATAAATATGTGGAAGGTCGTTAATAATAATAAATGTTTTATTAGAGTACCCCTACATGTAAAGAGGGGGCAGATATTTTTTTTCATTTCAACCCCAACGTGTGATATATTGTTAGATAGTAGTGATGGGTAGGACATCAATTTCAAATGAGTTTGTATGAGTACCTCATTTCCAAAAATGAGGTGTTACAATGTCTTACTTCAAATGAGGTGAGGTACTGATCTGTATATATATATAATTTCTAGCATCGGCTGTTTGACAAAATCCATCGGAAACAAAAACTAGTATGTGTAGTTGTGTACTAGGTAAATATCCTTTATACATACTAAATTTCATTAGTCATAATGAGTACTTGAACATTTAACAAGAGAAAATAGATAAAATTAAAAAATATTTCAAGGACTGTCATAGAGGCCTGTATAACAACTTAATTTGATGTTTTTATGGAACTGGGTCTAATTTTGCCATTGAATAATATTATTTACAGTTTGTTCCATTTAAATTACTGCTACAAATTACAGTGGTTTCATATTATTAACAGCTTAATAATAACATACTTTGATTAGCATAGTTACCATAAAACTGCATGTTTTAAAACAAACTAAAGTTCGTATTGTTTTATAATTAGTACCACTTTTACATAAAAATAACAAACTTACCACTCCATGTGTTTTAAAAGCAATATGATAGTAATTAAAAACACCATCAACATTCGCGACGCCGGTAAGTCTTTTCAGTTCAGTTTCACTATTTTTTTGCACACAAATGACACTAAGGCAGAATCACAGGTATATTTGATTGTGTAAAAGTTGTCACCATTATTACATTTTGGCTCATTTATTAGTATTATCACTGTAGGACATAACTAAACTTTATGCAAATACACACAAACTAACTTTTCTTCTGTAAACTGTCATTACTGTCAACGTCAACCGCCTGTGAATTACGTTTCGTGTCGGATTTATTTATCATTCTATTGAATTAAGAAATGAATTATTCTTTCTATTACTGATTAAATACTTAATTAAACTACCATGCTTCACATAATTTATATTATATTTCGGTCAGTAATCTTGTAATTGTTTTTAAGCAAGCTTCGTAAACGCATCTTCTCAGTGGTTGGCCCTCTGTGTTGGTATGCTTGGTATTCCGAATATTCAAAACACTTGAGTTACCATTTCAACGTCCAGTCTAAGAGAGCTCCCTGATTACACATAACAATAGCCATACAAACTCTATTGCTGCGGTAGATCACGTTATACTGGTCAATGTGTTAGCACAATAATAGCTATCAAAAAATTCAAAAATGAAGACCTGCCGCGAAAAACAACATTTTGCATCTACACCGGTCAAATCTTACATGAAAATCGGCTAAAAAAACAAAGTGTGATGTAAAGCTGGATTTTTGGTATGTTATTTGGAGTCCTTGGGGGAATGTAAGACTATATTTTGCAAGCAAAAAAAAAGTGTGCTAACTTCGTAATTTAAAAAAAAAAGTTAAAAAATCGGACTTTTTTTGGTTTTTATTTATTTATTAAAAAAATATGCGTTTTTGGTCAAAAGTTGCTTTGTAATGTTGAAAGCGCATTAAATTTCAAACAGTTTGACATCTTTTTTATCAATGTCCGTCAAATAGTTTTCGAGATATGAAGCGTCAAATAAGGTTAATTTTTGACGCATTTATAAAATGTAGCGTTTTGCCAATATTTTTAGACAAATATCTGCAAAATACTTCATGATATGATATATATTGCAATATAACATTGTATAAAATTTATTTTGCTTTAGTTTTAGTGCAAATAAAAGTCAGTAAGACGAATAGTTACTTTGGTAAACAAAAAAAAATCTATAAATAGAGAAGCCAAGAGTCTGGTAGATTGGTTAAGGTAAAATAGTTTACGCTAAAAGTTTTAGGTTGAAAGTGCTATCTATTCGATCTTACTTTCTTTGATATCCGTTTATCTGAAAAAATTGTCTAAGCTAACTTTGCATCGATTTGACTATTACTAATGAAGAAATAAAATACAGTAAAATTTTGAAGTTTAGTAAATTAGAAAAATAAAACAGAATTAGTTACATTTTCCTTTTTGAGGGTCCTGGTTCTGCACTTGATGGCACAACTCCTGTAGTGATAGAAAGTCCACTTGAGTTGTATTTGACCACCAATTGCTGGGGAATAAACTACGGGAACGAAAAGTGCCCACGCCAATTATTAAGATACTGGAGAAGTGGTATTCCCAGCAGAAGAACGTAGTAAGATGGAAGTCAACTCTGTCCACAGCCAGCGGGCTAAACTGTGGCGTGAGACAAGGAGGCAGTATGTCTCTGGCTCTATGCAGCGTGTACATGGATGGGCTGTCGCAGGCTTTGACCAGTACCGAGGTTGGCTGCTCCATCAATAGGCAAATGATAAATCACATCGCATATGCAGACGATATGTCCTGTGGGAGCGCATTCTGCAAGTAACTTACGCATAGCTCCCACCATCTGTGGGAGCTATGCGTAAGTTACTTGCAGAATGCGAGAGATACGCCAGCCAGCATAACATGAGATACAATCCGGACAAGTCTGAATTTATGCTCATGGAGGTAGCACATATGCCCACACATGTACCACCTCTTTTGCTTGATGGAGTTCAATTGCGGAGAGTACACGAAGTCATATATCTTGGCCACATCTTGTTGTCCAATTTAAAAGACCAGGAGGACATAGAAAGGCAGAGGCGAGCCACCGCAGTAAGGGCAAACATGTTGGCTAGAAGATTCGCCAAATGTAGTGACAGCGTAAAAAGACAGCTGTTCCTCAGTTTTTGTACAAGCGTGTATACTGTCGAGTTATGGTCCGACTACATCTGCGCGGCGGTGAGAGACCTGCGCGTGCAATACAACACATAATATGTACTGATATTTCGTTAAACGGAGAATACTATGATTCGAGCACGTCCACGACAACGCTCGTGAGATTGCATCGATATTATTGACCCTCAGTGATATGCTTTAAAAACCAGTCCGTACAAGAACAATTTCGGAACAATCTGATTCAATTAATGAGGGTTTTCTACTCGTAAATATTTTTTTCCGCCAAGCGGCGATCCTGAGGTCTTTCTGACCGTAAACTTAAAACTTACTAAATAAATGTTGATTTGCTATACGCAAATATGTGTCTGAGTAATATTTGAACAGCCCCCAAATAATAATAATTAGTTCTCCGCTACGCCTCCTGTAAATATATGTAAACTATCCCATTTGGCCATTACCATCCACCGATTATTTCTGATCCAGTTATACTAGACTTATGATATAATCCTATTTTTTTAAATAACTGGCACTCTTTTGGTCTTAAATGAAAGCTAGTGAAATTTCCTACATTTTTATTTTACAATTCATGTAATAGCCTGAGTTATTTTGAGACAGATATCAGCAAAATAACTCTGACAGCAAAACGAATATTTTCATAGAAAAGGGAAAATGCTCGTTTTTTGACGCTTCATATCTCAAAAAATATTTGACAGACATTGATAAAAAAGATGTCAAACTGTTTGGAATTTAATGCGCTTTCAACATTGCAAAGCAACTTTTGACCAAAAATGCATAGTTTTTTAATAAAACGGCAAAAACCAAAAAATGTCTGATTTTTTTACTTTTTTTTTTAAATTACGAAGTTAGCACACCATTTTTTTGCTTGCAAAATATAGTCCTACATGCCCCCAAGGACCCCAAATAACATACCAAAAATGCAGCTTTACATCACACTTTGTTTTTTTATTTCTCTTTTTGACCAGTGTAATCTCAGCTGCATTTATTCATGACTTCACAAATGCGACAGAGACAAAAGATGTGGTTCACGCGAAATCGTCTGATTTTTCGCGCGATTTTTGCGAGCAAGTTAACTATCCTGGGATCAAAAACCGGCCAAGTGCGAGTCGGACTCGCCCACCGAGGGTTCCGTACCTACAAAACTATTAGGTACTTTTACGTTACTCACATAAGTCTAAAGACTGGGCTAGGCTAGAAGTATAGGTTCTCTAATGAGCATAATTGTGTTTAGCGCCACCTCTCGACGAATTCGCGAACTAATTAGCACAGCTTGCGTGAAGTCTTTTATTATAATGTTAACCAAATTCAACATTTTTTATTTTATTTTAAAGTAGGTGTTTTATGTAAAATTTCGTACACTAAAGTTATCCAGCCGATAAAGTTCGTTTGTCCCTTTCTATCACACCAATACGTCGGAAAGGGACAACCGAACTTTATCGGCTTGATAACTTAGTGTACGTTTATGAATAACGGGGTGAGTATTACCGTACTGTAAAAATGTAATGTATACGGATTAATGAATTTAATATAGATAGGTAATTATTGATATGTGGCAAAACGAAGGAAATTGTTTACACCTTCGCAATAAGTATCTAATGATATTTTTTTAATTTACCATGTTACTTCACGTACCTACTTAGGTACTTATTTTAAAAACTCTAAAAATGTCTATTGAGTTTCTGTCGCAGACCACCATGTGGCTTCTGCATATTCTGCGCTGTGATAGAGTTGCCATAGTAGGTATGTATATATTGTATAATAGGCAATAAGAGGCAAAAAACATATTGGGCTAAAATATTTAAAATACCTACAGTCATTTCCGAAACGTGTGAATTCATGTCAATACTTTCTTTTATCAGTATTACACGGAGTAGGTAAACGTTTCGTGGCAACGGCAGCGCACACTGCAGAGAGCGCACGTGGACACCGGCGCGGCGCCACAGAATATATAATAGCACAAGTAAAGAAGGCCCACTGCTTTGATGTTTCCGAAATGCCGGCTTTTTAAATACCTACAACATTCTTACAAAGAAACGAGCCGCACGTGCGCGGCGTCCGGTGATAGGGTTACCAATGGATCCAAACGAATTAATACTCACATTAAATGTTATATTATTATATTCAAGTCTTGAGTACTTTCTAGGTATATACGCTGTATTTATATATTTTTGTTCAAGGTTCCAACATCACAAGCCTTATTGAACTTTTCCGTGGGACTTAATCAGTAGTAGATCTGTATAAGAATATCTTTTGGTATTTATTTTATTCAATATGTCTATTTAATTAAGTATTATTAGCCATTCCACCCGCGGACATCGCTTAAAAAACCTCGCGACGTAAAGTAACAATAGAAAGTGCGAACGTGCATTCCGTGAGAATGTGCGCCACCCCTGAGTAGGCCGCGAACTCGCGGCCACAGCTCGCGGCCGCCAGGATATACTTGTAGCGCGGCGATAGGATAGCGGAGTGAGCCGCCCCTGGCGGCGCCAGCGGACGCGTCTGTGTGCGTGAGCTAGGTATGCATACAACTACAACTGCTGTAGGCACCGCCCCCCCCCCGCCCCTCAGCGCGTCCTCTGCGACGCGGCGATAATCACCTAGCCCTAAGGCCCTGGTTTCTCTGGCCCGTCACACGCGCCCGGCGGCGTTTGGATGTGAGCCGCGTGTGCCGCTGTGCCACACGCTGTCGGTCGCGGGTGCGTGGGTTTTCTGACCCTTGGTCACCCGTCGTCGGCGACGGAACTCAGAAGCTCTGGTAGACTGATTTTTGAACTGTTGTGTTGTGCTCTGATCAAAATGAATGCAAAAATACTTACATTGTAATTCTTAGAGGAAGAAGATTATACGCGACTTAATCCGTTTCCATATAAATATTGATATTACCCAAAAAAAGAGACAGTCAAACGATATTTTTGTATGAAACCGGCAAAAAGAAAGTGAAATTTTTAACTTGGTTGGTACTCAAACACTTGCATTGTAGTAAAGAAAAATTTACATCATATATTCGATTAAGTATATCGAAAACAGTTCACAGAAGTACAATTCATCCATTGAATTACTATGTACTAACATACTAGAAATTACACCCCAAACAAAGTCTGTGCTCCGGCCGGCACCGCGCGGCGCATGCGTGGGGAGGTACCGTGTCATACTCATACTCATTTATTTATAATATTGTTACATATTACACGTCACAATTGATTTAGGTACATAATTATTATATGGTATATTAAAATTAAAATTAGAGTAAGATGACTTAGATGACCAATGACCACCTAGACGCGACACTCTTAGTGTAGACCTTTTTTTATACTTTTTGTAAAATCCTAACCCCCTTATTCATAAACGCACACTAAAGTTATCAAGCCGATAAAGTTCGTTTGTCCCTTTTCGGCGTATTGGTGTGATAGAAATGTGATTATGTTAAATTATGAATAAGGGGGTAAGTAGTTTAATTTTAGCACTATCATACATTGTGCTATGTTTAAGTTCTACTAAGTGAAACAAAAATACATTATTGATTTTTTTCATATACCTACTTTAATTGCCCTTGAAAAAATCATAGGTTATTATTGTATGAAAATATCGATTACAACTCGTGTTAGAACTGTGTAGTATTCATAAGTATAACGTGAAATAAATTTAACATTTCTCTTTTATATATTACAAACAGAATATAATCACAATTACTATACTTCATTACCTACATGTCAAGTCTGTGCGATTATGATGCGATTAATCTATGATTTCGTTCAACAAAATGGCAGCGATAGCTTCGCGTTTGAGGAGCGCGTCCCTTCATTGAAATAATTACTTAAATAAAGATCGATTAACATAGCGTGTATACTAACCGATTAAATGTGACACGTCAGTTTTATTCGATTTTCTCGTATGGCTTAAACAGCATCTTGTTGCGCAGGAAGGCATTTTTACATTTTATTTGTGTGCAGGCAGAAACATAAGTCCAGTGGACTTATGTTTGTAGCGCAAACGTTTTGCTCGCAGTGTCCTCTCTAGTATTACCTCAATGAGTTCATCATTATCTTTAGTGAAGTCAGTCATTTTCCATATCAAGACGCCACCCGCCGTCCGTTGCTATTGTACAAAACGAATACAGACCGTCGCGTGCGGCGTGTGACCTTCGCCCGTCGAATCACCCGCCGCCGGCAACGTTTCAAAGAAACCACCCTCAAACATTTCCGAACAAAACATTCGAACGTCGTCAGTCGCGGACCCGCGTAAAAAACCACAACACGTTCTATGAACATTGGTCAAGTGCGAGTCGGTTTTCGACTTTTCCATACAAAGAACTCATGAGCGCCTGAACGACTGTGATGGCAAAGTTAACTTTTCGCACTTTCAAGACTTTACGTATATATCTCGGAAACGATAAGAGATAGAGCAAATTGGACTTCAGATTTGGGCTGTCGTTGGCACAAATTCTATGTTTTCGTCAACAGAGACCTTTTTTGGACCGATTTGAACAAAATTTTGCTCAGTCCACTTACAAACGGTCTTAAGCGCCTCCTTTTTAGTAGGAACTTAAGTCATTTTGGCAAACGAAAAAAAAATTGAACAATTTCTAAAAAGAATAAGACAGAAATGAATTTCTTTCTACCTGTCCATCACGCTTACAAAATTTTAAGACGTTTAGTAACTGCTTGCAGCGTCAGTGGGTGAAAATCTTAATTTGAGTTTTTTTCTCGTAAGTCCGACTTACGCTTGACTGTAGATTTCTAATAGGTTTTCCTGTAATCTACAGGTAGAGGGCTATCTCGTGTATTTTTTTGAAAATTTTACGCTAAGTAGTTTCGGAGATAAGGGGGGGGGGAATGGTCATTTTTTGTCTATTTTCTTAAATTACTTCTAAAATACCAAAATTAAAAATTTTAAAAAATTTATTTCAAATACTCATAAAATTCTCTTTCATTTGATATATAACACAATATAGTTTTAATAACTTTGATTTTTAATTTTCAAGTTTACCCCCCAAAAGTGACCCCTATGATTAAATTTCATTTAATTAAATTACATGTCCGTCTTTGGGCCACAGGTTTACATACGTGTGCCAAATTTCAAGTAAATCGGTCCAGTAGTTTCGGAGAAATCGGCTGTAACAGAGGGACAGACAGACACACGAGTGATCCTATAAGGGTTCCGTTTTTCCTCTTTGAGGTACGGAACCCTAAAAAGGCGTAAAATGTATGAAAACTTGCGGCGCATAAGATTGTTTTCTTTCGAGTCATGTGTAACGTATTTTTGGTGAGGCAAATTTGAAGCCCGCGTGTGTCTGTCTCACTCCCTCTTATGGTAAACGTAACTATCTGTTTCACTTTGAAAGGATTTTTGAAGTGTTGTTGTCACAGTGCCTCTTCTGTCTTTCCGGTACAAAGCGATTTCCGGTACAAACGAGTCAAACGATACATTTTATTTTATCGGTGGACCTTTTGTCCCGGCCATAAGGTCTGTAGTTCGGTAACTGAACGTGTGGTTGATCACTTCATTTGAGGTGTCGACTCTCGCGACGGAGTTTGAGGGCCGCGTCTGCCGCGAGGCGCGCGAGTGGATGATGAGTTTTTGACGTTTTGTGACATTTGAAGTATGTGCATGATCTGTGAGGAATGAGGTGTTTGTGTTGCGAGCGAGTATTTGAGGGCCGCGAGGCGCGCGTGTGGATGATGAGTTTTGACGTTTTTGTGACATTTGAAGTACGTGAATGCTTTGTGAGGCGTGAGGTGTTTGTGTTGCGACTGTCACAAGCGAGTAAAATGAGGTGCGGTGAGTTGAAGTGTGATGCAATACATTTTAGCCGTGTGAAGTACTGCGACAAATTAACAATATGAGTGGTACAAATGAGGTGCCTCACGAGTGAGGAACTCAACACTATTAGATAGGTATTTAAAAATGAATTAGGTTTTACTAAGATCGATTTTTGATAATTTTCATATTTTCGGAAATAATCGCTATAACTTTTGAACCATATGTTTAAAAATATGAAAAAAATCACAAAAGTAGAACTTTACAAAGACTTTCTTTGAAAATTTGTTTTGAAATTTATAGGTTAGTTTTTGAGAAAAATACGGAAAACTACGGAACCCTACACTGAGCGTGGCCCGACACGCTTTTGGCCGGTTTTTATTTTATTTTAATACTTTTCTGTGCTATTCATACATAGCCACCCTAGGGGATTCAGTATTGACAGCTTCTTTTTTCTTTCTGCATATATTTGTTTCCGCTTTTAAGTTTATTGTAAATAAGACTGCTTGCACTTACATTGAGATTATAATTACATAATGCTATTAAATTAAATCTAATGAAGCGTTGTTTTATTTCCTAAATCTCAAAACCCTTTAAATCGAATATGTATAGTAATGAGCAAAAATTTTACCGCAGGCTTTCCAAACCGACGATGCTTGATCAGCTACTTTTAGAACGTACATGTACACCGTGTCCAATAAGTCCGAATACTCACATTTTACCTCAGTTCTAAAGATATAGGGATCACAGGCCATCAAATTCTTATTTAAACTGAAGAGTATTCCTTTTAATAAAATACAAGCACAAAGTTCATGAAATTTCCGAAGTGTCTAAGAAAAACAAAGAGGTAAAGTGCCAACAAAATACTTGCTCGGCACGCAGGTGACGAGTTATTTTTTATAAGCAGAATCTGTATGTGATAAAACAGACGCCACGTGTCCAAAATAAACTATTATGGGTACCGAGGATAGATAACGTTCCGGGCAACTAGAAAAATGTGCCTAGGTTCCAGAGCTCACCATCGGCCCAGGTGTGGGATGCAGTATGTAAGCGAGGTAAACTACCTTCAGTACTTACAGATAAAAGCGTTAATATCAACGTTTTTTTCTTTAAAACCAAGGTTTTGGAGAAAAAAATGCCTTAAAGTTAAAAAGGATGCTTGGGAATGAGTATCATGTGTCCCAACAATGTCACTGTTCTGGACGAAAGTGCATGCTGTTCTTATAAAAATACCAAAGTCACTATAAGCGTGCCGTTCAGATTTGAGAAGTTCCGTTCTGGCCATCATCAGCAGTTCCACTGCACCAAATGTCACTGTTCCGTACCTAAATGCATGCTGTTCCTTTAAAAACACAAAAATCACCATACGTATGCCTTTCAGATTCGAGGAGTTCCCTCGATTACTCCAGGATCCCATCATCAGAACTGGGTTCTGAGAAAAATGGGACCAATCTGTATTCATATACATTCAATATTTTTTTTTAATCGGTCCAGTAACAACGGAGATATCGAGGAACAAACATAAAAAAATGAAAAAAATAAATAAACATACAGACGAATTGAGAACCGAGGCGACGGTTAAAAAGTGACACATCATGAGCAGTTCCAATGCACCAAATGTCACTGTTCTCGACGTAAGTGCATGCTGTTCTTATAAAAATATGAAAGTCACTATAACTGTGATAATTTCCGAAAATATTAATATTATCAAAAAACGATCTTAGTAAACCCTTATTCATTTTTAAATACCTATCCAAAAATATATCACACGTTGGGGTTGGAATGAAAAAAAAATCAGCCCCCACTTTACACTTTACACTAATAAAACATTTTTTTTCCATTTTTCATTTTTGCACTTTGTTGACGTGATTGATATACATATTGTTACTAAATTTCAGCTTTCTAGTGCTTACGGTTACTGAGATTATCCGCGGACGGACGGACGGACGGACGGACGGACGGACGGATGGACAGACAGACATGGCGAAACTATAAGAGTTCCTAGTTGACTACGGAACCCTAAAAAACAGAAATCACTATTAAACTATTCTCTTATTTCAAGTTCCTAACTAAAATTTTCCTAATAAAAAAAAAACAAATTGATCCCGCTACAAACTTTCACCCCCTTTTTCCCTCTACTAGGGGTGTAAATTTTCATAATCGATTCTTATCTCTTCAAAATTTTGTTAATGCAATCTATACAAATTTCGACTTTCTAGCTTTCGTAGTTTCGGCTCAGCGGTGTTGGTTGTTGAATCAATCAATTAGGAAACCTGAATTTATATATGTACATGTAGACTAATACTATACTTTTACTACATTCATATACTCAAATCAAATTAAATAAAGAGTCCCCATATAAAATTGAAAATTATGTTATTAGCAATTTAATTCAAAACTATCAAGATTATTTGTGTCTGCGTTGAAACCCGCGTTGAGTTGCCGGTGCTCGCGTACCGAGCGCCAACGCCATCTATCGATGGCCGTTTCGTGAAATTGATGAGCGCTCTAAGGAGTAAGGGGTCTTAAGCGACAAGGTTTATTTGAATGGTTTCTTTTACGTAGAGAAAAGGTTATAAAAGCGAATATCAGGGGCCCGTTTCTCGAAAGGTACAAGCCTTGTATTACAAGTGCGCGAACTGTCAAATCGTATGGGTTGTCATGGAAACACACTTGTAAAACCTTTCGAAACGGGCCACAGGTATAACTAATAGGTAGGTAAATTCTTGTTGTAGATATTGCAATGTCTATACTTAATTATAATTTCATTGTTTTGTGAAATGGACACGAAGAGGCTTGGGAACCATCTGAAATTACATTGATATGATTGATTGTAATCCACAACAATCATGTTTCACTTACTTAACAAGTTTACAATCCAATTTCACGTTTGAAACAAGCCGACACGGTACGTTTTAGCGTGACCGACGCATTCTTAAATATTATTAAAACGGAAGGCGTGGATCGCTTCACAACGACTTGCCAATAGCTCGATGAAACAATAACGCGGTTTTACACTCACCTTTGTCTGGCTTCGGCTCGGCCTTTTTCTGTGGAAACAATGGCAAATATTAACATTTTCGTAAAAAACAACGTTTCGATTGTTTTGTGAATGTAGTTATTTAAAAAAATATTCAAATCTCGTCACGTATTTTTTTATACCACTTCGGTGGCAAACAGGTATACGGCCCGCCTGATGGAAAGCGGTCACCGCAACCTATGGACGCCGCAACTTAAGGGGTGTCACATGCGCGTTGCCGACCCATTACAAACTTGTACACTTCTTTTTTGAAGAAGCCCATACTGTAGTTCATCAGGAATACCTCGGCAGGGAGCTCATTCCACAGCCGGAGCGTTCGCGGGAGGAAATTCCTCTGAAACCGCACGGTGCGCGACCAGTTAGGTTGCAAGGTGTGTGGATGAGCGCCCTGTCGATGGCGAGCGGCAATATGGCATTCAATCCATCATTTGTAGGTACTTATATTTTACGTGCAATAAAGTTTTTTTTATTCATTAAACACCTATCTACGTAAATTAGTACCTATCGATAAAACAATTGTTCATAAAATTGCTATTAAATCACAATTAGGTATTTGAATAGCACATAATTATAATTAATGAATTACAGTTTACTGATAATACTCATATCTAATATAGTGAGTTGTTGAACTCAATAAAGTTGCTTACTGTAGGTAGGTACATGAAAACATGCGATATTAAATATAATTATTCTCATCAGCAGGAAAATATTATTGGATATGACATTTAACTGAACATTAGTAAATATCGACGGCAATACGCATTTAATATGTCTGCTCAAGTGCTCACCTTTGGATAGGTAATTAACAGCATTTAGTAACTAGCTAAGGCTTGTCGCAGTAGTTCAATGTTTAACGGTGAGTATAGGTAGGGTATACATATGTAAGTGTTTGACCATTTCGTTAAAGCAGTGTTTTTCAAAGTGTGGGTCGCGACCCCCAGGGGGTCGCGGCCTTTATCCAGGGGGGTCGCGAAGTTCAGCTTTAAGATAAACTTATGACAGGCTGGTTAATTTTTTTTTAACTAAAAAAAGTCAAATTCTTGAAAATTAAAAGGTTGACCTTAAAACAACTCATTTTATGATATATAAATAAATTGTGTTTATTTGTTGAAAACGTCAGCTCGCATAAATATGAAGTAGCAAATGGGATCAAAACTTTAAGGGCTTCTTTTATTAAATGTGGATATTCAGCCATTCTTTTAACCTAGAACGCATCAATTGAAATGGTGCTTCTTTCACCGCGGCGTTGAGATCGGCCAGCTCAACGGACTTAATATTAAAAAAAAAATATTCTAAATCCAACTTTCCATCACCAATCAATGTTTCAGTTGAGAAATAACCTTGGAGTTAGTTTTTTAAACTTTGCAAGCGCTCCACCATATCTGATGTTATTTCTTGAATGATTTTAGCCATGCAAGGGAAATAATCAAACTGCATAGTGCATACGCATGTATGTAATACGTAAACTTCATGCTGTGTAAATTTGTTGTCCACAACTCAATTTTTGCTAGAAATCCGTTAAGTTTATCTTTTTCTGTAATTATGTTTTCGTCCCTTTGTTTGCAGACTTGCGATCATAACATTTAAGTGGTCAAAGATACCGGCAAGACATGCTACTTTCAATATCGTAACATAATCAGCAACAATATTGTAAAAACATTAATAGTTATGATTTAAGCTCTATAACGCGTGTCAAAACCGGCCCTTCCTCTCGAAAGCCATCTCACCTCTGAGTGATAAGTGCAGGGCGCGGATACAGTTAAATTTTTAACCGTTATCATGTATTTGCGGACAAACCTTTAAATTTCGTTTTCGCTCAAAAAACCGCTACTTTTAAACCGGGTGTACACTTTTAGTAAACGCTTTATAATGCGGTGTATGTGTAGTCTATTACAAGCACTAACTCACTTGAAGGATATTGTCCAGCTTGTCGTTGTTGCACATGCCGACAACGCGGCAGATGGTTTCAGGCGAGGTCTTGGAGCCGAGCACATGGCTGAGGTAGGTGTCGAAGCCGGCCGTGTTCTGCTTGCAGAGCCGGGCCGCGGCCGGCGGCAGGCTGCGGCAGGCCGCCTTCACGCGAAGACCTAGGTACTCCTAAGGAAAGGACCTTGATTTAGAATGGACATGATTCGAGCAAGGGAATCTTTAAACTATATATTTGAATGAATGTTATCTTCAAACTAGTTCATAAACGACGAGAAGTTTTTTTAATTGCACAAACATAATTAATTAAAACTAAATGATGATTGTTAAATACGATCTGATATTATGCGAACATAATTATTGTAAAACGGGTGATGTTAGATTTGTTTATCGCTCAGAGCTCATAACAAAGGAAACGGTGATTATTAACATGTTTATGTAGTGCTGTAATTAATGTACTTCGTATTCAATCCAACCAACATTTTTAGTTCTACAAGTAGTACAAGTAATATTTTGCCCGGTATTTAGCTACGATGTATATGTAATAGAACAAACTGAACAAAGCAATACTTGTAAACATAAACACTAAGTAATATGTCATTCTAAGTAGCTTAATACATTGCAAATCTTTCAGGATATATTCCACACATTAAGCTGTCCCTATTTGATGCTGTTTATTGGTCTCCAGCTACCCTCTGGCTGCCAGGTGGCGCAATTTTAGTAGCTATTGCTAATAGGACTAAAATCATTATTTGCACGCAAAGTATATAAAAATCTAAAAGAAAAATCTAACTAATATTAATTATGAAAACATAAACATATAATTATTATTTCTAAGTCCTTGATCCATTTATTATGTTTTACAGCATGATTGAGATTGATCTTACCAGATAATTCGCGCACTGGGTACCTATAGAAATCAGCTTGATATAAAAGTATCACTAAAGTAACTCACAATAGCTATCGTTGCCATGAACTTGACGTGGAAGTCATTCTTCCTGATCTCCTACTGCCCATGCGACCATACGAAGAATCATTGCCAGCGGCGCATCAGTTCGCCGATTGACAGCGACCACTCATTTTTACGTAGGTACGTCATTGATAAGTTCCTTGAGCTCTTTAAAGAGCGATATGAACTATGACGACGACGTCGTTCTTCCTAATCAACTGCTTGTGACCCCACACGTTGTTGATGCACTGCCGCACAACGCTTCAGTCAAACGCTTGATCTGGAGCACACATTTTAACATACCTCATTGATAAGTTCACTGATGTCCTTGAGCTCTTTGAAGAGCGACGCGAACTTGATGGCGACATCGTTCTTCCTGATCGGCTGCTGTTCATGCGCCCACACGCTGGAGATGCAGTGGCCTACGGCACCGCAGTCAGCCGCCTGCCTGGTAACAGAACAATTAATTCACTTATAATCTTGATAGGGAATAACATTTTTGACCCAGGGCTTTAGGTTTCTACGATTAATTTAGTTGGTGGTCACACTTAATCGCTGAGTTGGATGACAATTTATGTAATGCGAGCGTAGGTACTTGAATATAAGGCAGGGAATGAATATTTATAAAGATACAGGGTTTACTTAAAATTTGCAAATTGGAGTAGGTAAGTACACACGTTACAATGAAATGCGATACAAAAGAATTGTATCACATTTCGAATCGCATTTCATGTGCGCTTGTTTGCCCACCTGTTTTTGTATAACGTTAGTAGATATTTTTATTATGAAAAAAAAAAAGAATGGTAATACTCTTTAGAAATACAGAACATCCGTGCCTACATACTCAGTCTGTCAAATAGTATAAGATAGTGCTGTGCAATAATTGTGAGTGTATTTAATAAAACGTCCCACTTTATTGATTGCTATTATAACGAGATCTGCTTGTATCTTATTGACAAAGTGGGACGTTTTACTAAACAGACTCACAATTTTATTATTATAGATGTTGTACAAATTGATATGTTACTATTTAAGGTATTGCTTAATTTTTAACACCATAATCGTTTTCCCTTCGTTTTAGATACTTTATTCTCACTACAAAAGCTATAAGGAGTAGCTGTCAACAACGAAGGTGTTATCGTTTGTAACCAAGGGGACTCACAGGAAGTGGTCTGTGCGATGAACAACGTTTATTCTGACTCATGCTGAATCACAGCTTGTAAATTGATTAAACTCAATAACATCGGAAAACAAATGTGTTCTTTGTTTATTATACCTATTACCTACGTAGCAAACTATTACAATCCTGTTTACTTTCTCCATATTGTAATGGTTCCTGAAACTGACTTCATCAGTTCACATTTTTTTTACGTAATAGTATTTTATACATGCAATGAAATATTGTCAAAAATCGTGATCGTGATTTCATTGATATAATACAAAAAATATTGCTTTTCATTTATTTCATTGTGTTTGAGTACTGGCCTAATATACGGTTCCCGGCCTTGTATCCCTATCCGGCCTCGCTCGCACGAGATGTAATGTAAAACAATCTTCGTGATATTATATCAAAGCTTTTCATGGAGTGTATAGTACGGTACGAGAGTAAAAACTTAATTATATCACTATTGTATACAATACTTTTTCTACGAGTCATCATCTTCATCATCAATGGACGGAAATATCATCATTCATGCAAGTTAAAATTAATGTTAAAAGAGTCGTTCACCGTTGTATCAACATCGAATTACCTAGCAACCAATTGTTTGTAATAACCGTCTCTGATTAGCTGATAACGCGACAGATAAAAAAAAAGTGTTTCAGATGCAGGAAAATTTGCCAGGTATCGCAAATTAGTATAGAAATTGTATGAAGTTCTATTTTTGAAATTATTACAGTTAACTAAAGTCAACTATAATGAGCTTATTATAATTGAGTTGGAACTGCCATAGAGTATCCAACACTGAAAAGTTAGCACTTATAGTTTAGTCTATGGTGGCCTAATTGACAGATTACAGTCGACAAGTAGAAAAAGTACGTTTTCTGTTTAGAGATGCGTATTTGACATGGTCCTGTCAGGTTTTTGTGTACTAGACACTAAATAAATGTTTAGTTATTATCATTTCGCAAAACAATAAAACATGCTGTCAATAGGCCATTATATATTATGTTTAAGTAGGTAGTTCTGTTACTTACTTCAAGCTTTGACACCATACTTCTGGTCCTTTAGAGCATTCTTTTGGTATCTGCCGAGCTGATGATAAATCTGTGGACAAAGTAAATTACTTTGAAACTACTAACGATAGAAGATCCTTTTATTACACTATTTTAAATAGAAGATACCTACTTTAAAATTTAATTCAAACAATATCAAATTTGTTTCTCATGTATTACATACATACATACAATCACGCCTGTTTCCCATAAAGGGGTAGGCAGAGCACATGAAACTGCTAAAGTTACAGTGCCACTCTTGGCAAATAAGGGGTTGAAAGAAAACGAAACTGTGACATTACAGTGATAGGTTGCCAGCCTCTCGCCTACGCCACAATTTACCACACATCCCACAGTCGCCTTCTACGAGACCCACAGGAAGAAAGGGGGTGGCGAAATTCTTAACCCGTCACCACACGGTCTCATGTATTATATAAAAAATACACTTCAGGGGCCTACTGATTATCAGTTGGATAATATCCTGTGCGACAATGCTAAATAACTGATGGACAACCTGATAGTTGAGTTCTTGGCACTATAGCTATGCATGACTAAAGACCACAGCAGCAGACTTAATATTCTGCACAGTTTTTAAAGAACAAATTTCAAATCAGACATAAATATCAGTGAGTCGAGTTGATTTGCCTAATAAGTAATATGCAACTAAACCCAAGTAAAAAAAAACCATAGTAATTTGAAAAAAAAAACCAAAGTATTGGGTTTCATATATTTTTGTGGCCTGGTACAGGAGTCTTGTTTAGTGGCAATTGTATTAGAAATAATAACTAAAACACAAGAAAAATTGGTACATTAAATAACCATATAGTTGGAACTTGATTATGATTACCTCACAAAAGATATAATGACCTAATGTGACAATGAGATGGTAACACAATGAGTAACACTATACTCGCCATCAGTAATGAATGATTCACTTATTGCTGCTACTGCTTTGTCTAATAATACGAAAATAGCTAGAATAAGGTTCAAATTTCACATTACCACTTTATCATGTTTGTGGGACTGCTGTTATTTATAGTAATATAGCTTTTCCTACGGCTTCGCTCACGTTAGAAAGAGACAAAAAGTAGCCTATGTCTCTCTCCATCCCTTCAACTATCTCCATTTAAAAAATCACGTAATGTGCTGAAAGACGGACAAACAAACAGACACACACACTTTCCCATTTATAATATTAGTATGGATAGGTATTCCTTCATGCCTATCACTATTTCTAATGCATTACAAGGTACCATACTTAGGTATTAGATCTCATTAAACTTATTAGTGTCATGATCCCTAAGCTGTGGCTACATTTAGGTACAAGAAAAAATACCTATACATCCCACCAACTACTACAGCAAGATTTAATAGGCTATTACTGAACCGGTGACCTCTATCTTGGGAACTGTCTTCATTTCCATCAGGTCAAATAGGCTGACTATTGCCAATCAGTTTTATGATAAAAAATAGTTTTTAAGAAATTTGAAGTGTTGGTATTTGAAAGAATAAGTAAGCCTGGATAAATAGGAGGCTCATAGTAGTTTAAAGTTTGTGATCATAGGACTAACTTTGCACTGCTAATAAAATATAAATGGCACAATACAACACTTTTATCTCTTGTTTATATTGAGTTCAGATAACCTCTTGACCTATATATTTTCATATTTCAAAAACAATATGTTTAAATTAGATACCTCTGAAGAGTAAAGAGTCTTAAGAATAATTTATCTAGGCATAATTTGTCTATTAGTCTATTAACTTTTATGTAAAGAGTTCTAGAACCATCTAACCAAAGATGTGTTAATGTATATACACAAGGTGCCATAATGAGAGGATCACATTAGTTTTATCTCCAGTTGCAATAATAGAAGCTTCTATCCAAGTTGCCAATAAACAACTTGATTAAATAATTTGCAATACAATTCAGTTACTGGCGTTACACGTTGTATAGTGTAAAATATTTGTATTTTATTTTCCAATATGTCTCAGACAATTACTACATATATAATCTTTAACCTGTGCTTAAAACCACTCCAGCATCAGATTTGTGTATTGTTAATAGTGCTGATTATTATAACAGCCATTATCCATTAGTTAATTATAGTAATGGTTTCTTTATATTCTTCTGTATACAAACTAGTAAAAGTAGTAGTAGTGATAATAATGAGAAAATATAATATTTCTCTTTTATAAAAATAACTACATATTGTGAAAATATTATTGTTTGTTCAAGGGACACATGTTTTATTCAGTGATGTGGCCAGTTGTTGCCGCCTACCCACAATTTTCGCAACGAAAATGAGAACTCAATTTCGTAGCATTGCATGCTTCATTAGTAAAACGATTATGAACTAGAAATAATTAAATTACAAGGGCAAATAAACATTAAAAACTAATACCCAACTTACTTGAACAACACAAGAGTGTGACGAGTAGACAAAGCGCTAGCGCGTTTGTCATTTTTACTTTGCGTAATTTATCTCACTTTGTCCGCAATCTTCCTCCGCGACGAAAAGACTAACAGACACCCAACAATTTCACTTAGTTTTTGAAGTTATTGCGTATCGCTATTGATTGATAAACAACTGTCACTGGTAAGCAAGTCACTGCCCACTGTACATTTTCGTTTTCATTTGACTCAAGAAACTTGACGTCCGCTTCAGTGCAACAGTGCATTATGATTACAGTGAAACGGAACGTTGACTAGTGTTACCATGTACAATTGTTTAATTTCCGCTAACCAATTATAAACACGATACGTATAGGTCTAGTCCAATGTATAAACGGTCAACCAAATCTAATATGAAAATGAAGTTAAAAGATTCCGTTGCATATGTCGGCGGCCGAACGAAGAATCCGCCAGATCACGAGATTCCTAGGCATATCGTGAAACGGCGCCAAATCATGATTTGGCTTAGTAACATTCGCCATATCGTTCAAAACTCACCGTTTAACGATTTTCCCAGTGACGTTTAAGCAGATCATGAAATTCCTAGGCATTCAATGAAACGCCGCCATTTCGTGATTTAACCAAGTAAAACCCGCCAGTGGCATTTAGGCAGATCATGTGATTCCTAGGCATATCATGATACGCCGCCATATCGTTCAATACTTAAGTAGGGTTCCAAAATTGAAGTAAAAACTGCAAAAAACCATAATAAGTATAACATTTAATTAAATGGTTTGTATTTTACAAATAAAATGAAACTAGACTTGTTATTATTACCTAATTGGAACAAATATTAAATTAACCCTTTCAATAATTTTGTTAAAACTATCGTGAGATATATTAAATCCATACTAATGGAATGGACACATACATTATAGATCAAGCTAATAAAATCGTATTAAAAAAGGCGGCAAAATTTTAGGACTAGGCGTTTCTTTGAGTCCGGAGGTTCTCCTCTACAATTCGTATTCGCAACATTCAGACATAAAAAATATGTCAGAGTTAAACCGTAGATCTTAACATTTTGATCATCCTCATCAGAAGTAATTTTCGCGGTGAAAATGGAAGCCTATTATAAATATGTGCTTTTAATAAAACGTCCCAGTCCCACTTTGTCGATTGCTGCTTGGACAAATGATTCAGATAAAAATACGAGAAATTTATTTTAATCTCGTCTTTATGTTAACTTAGTAAGCGACAAAGTGGTACGATTTACTAAATACAGTCACATATCGAAATAATTTTTTTAATTTATGCAATTAGGTTAAATATGGTCATATTATGAATAAAACTAAGTTGATAAAATTTGCTTACAATTAAATAATTATTTCAAAAATGATTTATTCTAAAATTCGTCTGTGGTTTAATTATTTAATTATTACTGGAATAGTTACAGCGCCATCTGTTGATGATTACAATCAATGACCAGCCGTCATCCAACGGACTTTGTAGTTGCTTTGTAGCAAAGTGTGTCAAGAGGTGACAGTGCTTCTTTAGTTTTGCTACTCACCACGAGGTGGCTCTGTAGATGTAGTTTCTAAAACAAATAGTACGGGGAAATTAAAATTACGGCATAATTAATGGAAGATTTTTTTTTAATTGGAATATGTACGTTATAGACCGAAGTTATTTTTCATCAACCCTCCCCACTCCTCCCCCCTCTGCGTCGCCTCTCTACCCTCCCTTAAAGTGACGAAAATGCGGTTTTTCTCGATTTCTGCCAAAACTGTTGAAGATACAGAAAAAGCGCGTAGGAACGAAGTAATCCTTAATAAATTTACTACAAATCATTTATTGACACTTTGGTTCTAGCACTTATAGTTTTCGCGTGATCCATCACGAAAGTTGGCCCTTTGCTGCAATTTTCTTTAATGAATGCTAAGTTTTCGCCCAAAATGCTTACGAAATCGTCGAAATTTGTTTGATATGACTAAAATATTGTAAACTCATGACTAAAATAAAATTAAGGGGGAAAAATCACTACCATGGGTGGAATTTCCAATATGTCTTGGAACTCCAGTAACTATTTAAGACGTAATATTTTCACGGTAGAAGTCGCTAGGAGTACCATTGATCCATATTTATAGTATATCGCTGACTGGGGATGAGCTTTTGGTAGCTGTTGGTAGAGCCCTGGAGTATTAATCCAGAAGCCGTGAGTTCAAGTCCCACCCATGGTAGTGATTTTTCCCCCTGAAATTCATTTTCAGTTTATAATATTTTAGTAATATCAAACAAATTTCGACAATTTCGTAAGCATTTTGGGAGAAAACGTAACATTCACTATAGAAAATTGTAGAAAGGAGCAACTTCTGTGACAGATCGCGCGAAAACTATAAGTGCTAGCACTGAAGTGTCAAAGACAGATTTGTAGTAAATTTATTAAGGATTACTTTGTTCCTACACGATTTTCTGTACCTTCAACGGTTTTGTCAAAAATCGAGAAAAACCGCATTTTCGGCTATCGGGAGGGAAGAGGGGTGACGCAGACGGGGGAGGGATGGGGAGGGTTGATGAAAAATAACTTCGGCCTATAATGTACATATCCCAATAAAAAAAACCTTCCATTAATTATGCCAAGATTTTCATACATAACTTTCCAGGAGCAACGTACTAAAAGGCGAATATTGGTTTCTTTCCTCTCGTAAAATTTTTTGGCGGCAAACGAGGAGAATACAAAGTATGATGGTGAATTTAAAATAGTGCTTTTATAATAAACGATTGTTCTCTTAAGGAGAAAATCTTATAAGATTGATACCTAACTCGTGTGGCTGTGGAGCCTGTGGAACTTCTTATACAGTCGCAAGAGGCCAAACCTTAGCCGCGAAATGCTGGAGGCGGTGAAGGACCACCAAAGAGTAGTATCAGTAAGAGTAGGACCACAGATAAAGTCTAAGAAAAAAACGTACCCCAAAACCATGGATGTTTGCCATGATTGTAGTATACAAAGTATGGCGCTAATATGTAATATTTGTATAGGCAAGTATAGGTCGATGGCAGTCTATGCACTGTGATTACACATTTTACTTTGACAGTAACTCTCTTTCGATCATTTTCAGTGAAGTGTAGTAATGTATTTAGATATACGACTGATATTTAATTTAATATACCTAATTATGCAAACGTATGTCCCTATCCTAGGGGCTGATTTTTGAGTCTCACTTTCACTAAAATACCGGTTGAAAACGGTGAATTGCCTATTATTTTCAGTGACAATTTTCTGAATTCGAACGCCGTGAGACTCAAAAATCGGCCCCTAGCGTGTTCTGTTTAAAATCCTTAATTCCCATAATATACCTGCCTAATTACAAGCTTTCTTGTTACCACCTAAGCGTTTTCCGAAAAGTCTAAACAAGCATTTTATTGCCTGATAATCATTTCATACCGTTGTACAAGATATAAATATATAATAACTAAGTATGAGAGTTTTGAATGAGTCACGGTTATTTTCGTTAACCGGGGGCCGATTTTTGAGTCTCACGCGTTCGAATTTAGAAAATTGTCACTGAAAATAATAGGCAAGTCACCGTTTTCAACCGGTATTTTAGTGACAGTGAGACTCAAAAATCGGCCCCGGACTGTATTTAGGAATTAGATTACCTTTCGAAATATCGGGAGCTGGACTAAAATCAAAAAGGTAATTACGGTCTATATCCCGGTCAAATAAGTCTAATATAATGACTAAGTAGTCATTTGCAAATTAGCAACACCCATGTATAAAAGTCACAGAACCCTGAATAATGCGTGATCCGAGATGCACTTGGCCGGTTATAAAATGTGAAATACCTAGTCGGAGGTATTTATTTAAATGAAGAAAAAAAAATCGTTACAAGAAATTACTGAGTGTCTGATCCGAATTATTTAAAAAGTCCATTTTCCTTAAGGTAACGCGGACGAAACACCGTAACGAAACAAATTGATATCTCTACGTTTTCCAAGACACAATTAGGTTCACCTCGGGCGTAATAAAATTAAGGAGAGTCGAGCGCGGCGTAAGTCGATGTCTTCGGTCTTCGGACTTCGCTCCGTAAAACAAATCCCGAGAAATATGAGCGGTAAAAGCAGGCCGAGTTGGGTCGAAGGTTTGTTATTTTTTTACATAATTAAGTATCTACAAAACGAAAAATGAAGTTCAGTTTCTAAATGCCCTTATGCGATTTTATGTGTCTCAAAAATTAATCGAATATAAAATTACAACATACATTAAATTAGGTATATCTTGTTTTGTTTCTGTATTAATAAATCTATTGACAGTTCGTACGTCATGTGACATGTGAGCTATCTAAATTACAACTATAATTATCTATTACATACTAACCTAAACTACTCACTAAATCCGCTCCACCTCCCTCCAGATGCAAAGGAACCGCACCACACGAGCGTTGCCACGTTGAACAGCGAAATTATCACAGTTACAAGTTATTCTGGCAAACCATTTTGCTACTAGAGGCAGTAAAAATACATGTAGGTACCTATTCGAACCTATCGAATTTCACAAAACAACATAATCGAGTAGGTATAGGACCACATATTTTAAGCGACTGATGTTAATTATGTATTTTAAGTAAATATTAGTGCATTATCTTATCTCTTATAACTATTCTAGCCTTTGAAATGCTTGTCTAAAGGAACAGTTCATTCATATAAAAATGTTTTTTTAATACTACAACGATGCAGGCAAACAAGCATACATACAGCTCGCCTGATGGCAAGCAATATTGACTCTCAATCAACCTATGGTATAATATTTAGGACAAAACTATTACCAATTACCGGCAGTGCATTTATCATTAAAGCGGTTGTGTTGCCTTGGACGGCGCTCTTCCGTGCACCTCCACGGCAGCCCGGCCGTCTGCCCTCCACTCTCTAAATCTATTTTATTTGAGCTAGCGATTGGGTCCGGGTTTTCTCGGGTTAAGGTGTACGTGTATGGTACAACTTTTGTTATTTCACTAGGTATAGCACACAAGTACAATATTAGGAAATTGACGTTTACTAAGGTAGTAATTAGTTGAAATTGAACCAATTTACGTAGCATATAACGAGACTCTATTTTACTAATTTATTCATGTGTTTTAAATGGATAAGTACTACATATGATAACTAAAAGATGTGATTTGCTGATCTGGTTGATATTTTCCAGACTCTTTTAAGTGAAAGAAAACATGGTAAAGAAATCGAACTTATCCAGTAATAGGTAGTCACTTCCGTAAAAATCATCCCTTACGCCTACGAGCCGTAACAAATAATACTAGGAAGGTTAAAGAGGTAGGTAATAGGTATTACGAGTAAAAATTTAATCTTATTATTAACTAACCTACTAAAACTACTGTATCCACGGGGTACGAGTCTCACATTGGAATATTATTTTTGCTCACTCCACCTTTAAATGAAACCTTTAAATTTATTCGTCCGTGGCACACAAATGGTCTCGCCGGAAGATCAGCGCTAGCATTACGCTGAGGCGGGACCATTTCGTTGTAAACAACTATTGTACATCAATATGTGTTTTTTTTTCTTTGTTTTTTAATTATTAATTTTTCTTGTAACTTTTGAATGTGCTTGCATTGTTTTATATGTGTTGTATCTTGTTTATCACGAATAAATGATTTGTATTGTATTGTATTGTAAATGTCATCGAGCAATTCGAGACATGCGTATACCTAAGTGGTTAGGTTTTAATTTTTAAATTAAACTGCATTGTAGGCAGCGCCGGCCCGCGGACTCGATCAGGGTAGGGGTAGAGTGAGATATAGTTTTGGCGTCCCCTTGTTTAAACCTTTTTTGGGGGGTTCGATGCCAAAATGCTCATAGATTCGCTGTGTCCATCTGACAACGTTACAACAATTTGACAAGGTAACTAAGGTAAAGGTAACTAAAATATTTCACATGTTCGAGTAGCAGACGAGCAGCGACAGAAATTTTAAGCGCGAGCGAAGCGAGCGCGAAAATTTTTCCTTTTATTTATGGGGGGGACATGATTCTATAAAAGCTTTCGTAGGACAAACGTACGCGTGGTTAATGCTTTCTTGTGCAAGGTGTTCATTGAGGAGTTCACTAGGACAAGAACAAATGGCTGTGATGAAACAAAAGAGGCCAAAGACCAAGCTCTGGCAGACCAAGAAACCAATAACTGACAGCAGTCGGGTTTGAGCTTTAGTTCAGGGCCAAGGTAAGGCATGGGAGAGAAAAGCATATTGCAGCAATGGCCAATTTGGACAGACATTGAGAAGTCGAGAAGTTCGACTCCAATTGCAGAACTGCAGAAGAGCAAAGCTTGGATTGGAATTAAATAGGTTAATTATGCTCTCATGTTATTCGGCCTTTGGTATATTTTGGGTTTTGGGGTATTTAGATTTGGGTTATTAGAAGTGCGTTTATCATCACGCTTACGCTCCTTTGACTCATACAAAATTGCGCCTCTGTGAGACGTTTTGCGCCTTTGGCTTTAAGAGGAACTTCGCTTTTGAATTGCGGATAAACACTGTGCGTTTGGATAGCGACATAACATTGCCTTTGTCGTTCGGCCTCGCAACAATGTGGTTCGTCAAGAGCTAGAAACATCTTTCGCGGCGCCCTAGCAATAGTAGCAACAGCTCCCACCTTATGAATGTTGTACATGGTGGCATTGTGGTGGAACTTTCAGTTAATCTGAATCACAATCACAAATCTAGATTTTCAATATCTGAAAAAAAAAAACATTTCGGTTCCTCTCGCCATTTTGGGCTATGTGTGCGCCCACGCAATGATGATTTTGGCGCCCCCTTACCATTCGGCGCCTAGAGCGGCCGCTCCACTCGCTCTACCCTTAATCCGGCCCTGATTGTAGGTAAGTCTAAGTCAACCAAACATTACGATTCAAAATCATCATTGAAATATCAATTCTTTCAGTATGAAGTTAAAAGTATGAAATTAGTCTGCACTCTTGTGGATAAAATGTAATTTTGTCATTCGTTTTTGAAGTAAGTTAAGAATAAGAGAGCCTTACCCGTTGGTGTGGTGAAAAATTCATTGCTCTAGCTTCAAAATACGTAGAGAATTTGTGCAAATTGTACCTACATTGTTACTTAAAATAGTTAACATTAATTATATCTATATTCACAGTATTTTCTGAATTTTGGTCAATTCGCGGTACGTGCAAATCGTGTCGGCACTCATAACGTAATACTCTCTTGTGAACTCTGCATGCGTGCCCCGACTGCGGACGGTTGCGAATTGCCCTTATTTGTATGATGGCAACATATTTTGCAAGAATAAATATTTCGGAATATACCTCGTATACGAGGTACTCGTTAGCTGATGATCATGACTTTCACTTGATATAATAATATGTCCACTATGTAGTGAATTACAGGTACATTGGATTTATTTTTATTTTACTTTGGGATAATTGAAATTCAGAGCAATTATTTATTTAGGCATATACATATACAATAGTTATTTGTTTTACAAGGGGGCAAAGATAAGAAACAAAGAAAATAAAGGTACCAATATATCTTATCATAAATCGTGATAAAACTGATATGAAAATGGCACGAAATAATAGAAAGCTGGTCAAAATGGTCCATAAACAATTATTTAGCCCAAGCCAAGAAAAGAGCACTAAAGGAAATCGCAGCAACCGACGACCGAGTTCAAGTGTCTGTTCCTCGATCGGTTAGGTCAGTAATCCAGTGGCCTGCAGCGAGGCAATAAAAAAGAGTTATAGTTGAGAAGAAAAGGAAAGTCTTGCCGTTAGTTAAGGATCAAGGGCTCAGTGCTTGGTGGGCGATAATCATAATTTTTACTTACAAGCGGAGTGCGGCATTAGCCGGCCGCTCTGGCGACAAATCTTCGCTAACTGCGACCAACTTTGCGACTCCGGCCGATGGAGCCGTATATTTTGCAGACAGCTTTCCTCGGACACTAACCGAGCTAAAAGATACATGTGTGTATGATATTGTGAGGCGCGTATGTCGTTTTGGGTTATTCAGTGAAGATAATATTGCAGAAGGAAATTTTTAAACGTACGTTTTAAAGCACGTAATTGTGTTAGTTTTGCTTACTGCTACGATTTGAGATTTTGATTGTTTAGAAATACAAGTAATTAGGTTATTTAAGTGCCAAATAATACTTATTGTGCATCTTCTAAGATATCTAGTTGTGAGTCAGAATATATCTATCTTGCTTGACTCCTTGGAAATAGTACCTATTGTATATTTTACTACACTTTCTGATAGTACTAGCTTTTGCCCGCGGTTTCGCTCGCGTTAAATTCTACAATTGCAAAATGCTCCATACAAACTTCCACCCCCCATTTTGGGGAATTGGGGGAGGGTTGGGGGTAGAAAGAGGCTAAAAGTAGCCTATGTCACTCTTCTGCCCTTCACCATTCAAATATCTCCACTTAAAAAAATCACGTCAATTCGTCGCTCCGTTTTGCCGTAAAAGACGGACAAACAAACAGACACACTTTCCCATTTATAATATTAGTATGGATTTTCATAAGCGGCTCTGTACAAATAAATAAATAAAATAATCTTTAATTAACATACTAGGTACAGTCAACCAATAGGAACCCTAGGCCCTCTACAACCATGTCAAAGTGACAAGCAGTAAGAGATTTCTTACAATTTGATTTATAACGTCACTATGACATAGTTCTACAGTGTCCTAGGGTTCCAATTGGTTAACTGTACTCTATTAAAACTAACTTTACGTTATGATTGTATGGATTATACCTAATTATGTAATGCCCGATTTATCACTTGGTTCATGACATATGCAATACATTTGATTTGTTGCATTACAAATCCACTGAAAACATCACATCGCATAAATGCAACGTACTCCAGTGAGATAATTAAAGTCGTAAACTTACTTTATCGCCAAGACCACTCCACCAAATGCATCAACTATGTCAGTGCACATAAAGTTTCATAGAAACCCAACAACAGTTTCTATGTATTAAACATGAGCATAATAAAACACAAAAGTCGTTTCACAAGTGCAATACAGTAGATACATAAGCTTTTCGGTCCAACGCAGCCTCCCCGGTCGATTAAGGAAGCGAGTGCAGCGTTGCCTTGGCTACGCCGCCATCTTGACCCCTTCCCCCCGCGGGCCCCCCCACAGCCCCCACTGTAAACAACCCACTGTATCGTTGCACTGAAACACTTGATATACTTATTTAAAAGGCCCGTCTCAGACAGAATTGACGATTTATTGCGATTGAGTCGAGATTTAAGATTTCGAAATGTGTGGTTTAAAATACTTATTTATTTGGCACTATTCGAGCAGAACCTACTTTATTCTCAAAGGCCTCACAGCTCACAGCTGAAATAACGGGTAGGTACCTAATGTATGTTCGTGAAGTTTATATTGAACTTATTTGGAAATGGGCATTCAAATATTTTATGTTATGAGACTTATAAGCATTATTCGCTAATTTATTTACTTAGATAATTTAGTCGTGATTTACATTAGACAATTATTACTTTATTACATACACTACCTAATCTACTATAGTTGCAAATACTCTATCTTAAAGTAACTAGGTAAGTTGCCTTATACGACTCGGTAAAAGAGATAAAATAAAAACGGAGTCTAGCTACATTATCTATTAATGGAACCGGAGACTCCAGTTAACTTGTCTGAGGTTTATTAGTCTTTTGATTGCTCTGCACTGCCTTGCGCTGACTAAACTTCGATCGTTTTACTGCTCGGAGCTATGGAGCGGGAAAGAGTTGTAGAACTCCTTCTTTAATTCTTTAATTTTCAGCTTGAATTCTTCATTATATTTAACTATTCGATTGTTTTAGGAATGTTGGAGAATAGCGAGCATGTAACACTTCTGGAGTTGCAGGCGTTGTTGCACAGTCATGCATTCGCGGCGGAGACTGCTTACAATTAGGCAGGCTAGTTTGCTACAAAGTAGATAGTAAAAAAAAACTTGGTGAAAATCAAGCGTAGATACCACCACCAAGTTAAGCAGTCAGCGACATCTTGTATGTTTGGAACCTAAGTATTTCGGTTTTGGGTGAATTGTGTGCCCTTTTCTTTCAGTTTCTGCACAATGAAGGTAATATTTAAGTTAAAACTGTATCTAACAGTTCTAAATAGTGCGATAGAGACGGCCTGATGTTTTATCATTTATCGCGCGACCATACTTAGTTTGCCTGCCAGGTGAGGGTAGTTAGTGAAGAGACAACGGAGACTCGGCGTCGGCACGTTACGTGCCAGAGGCGGACGCGCCCATTACTCAGGATTATGCACCTCAGCGTGACGAATTAAACATGACAATACAATGCTAATACTTTTCGTATTTTAAATTTACAGAAAAGGGCCTGGCCGGACTGCCAAGGTAAAATTGCCCCTGGCTAAATATGAAATATTGATATGCAGGATTCTTCGTATTGTTACTACATGTACTACTACTGGATATTATGCCTCAAACTATTTCCGTTTACGAAAAAAATTAAAAAAAAGAAATTTTGTTTTTTATTTTTTTCTTTAAAACCGCGTATCCGATTGACTTGCCCTTAGATATTTTATAGATATATTAGGGATACATCAATTAAAAAAAATTAACTTCCTGACTTTTTGTTAAGTACATTTTTTTTTAAATTTATGTTTTAAATATTTTTTTTTTACCACATACGAGTTAGCGACACCTACTATATTTTCATATAATAATCGCCATTTTATACTCTATTACATATATTTTTATCAAAAATATTAGTTTGGATCAACAATGTCAAAATAAGTTATTTATATATTACTAGTATTACCCTTTAGTACGTTGCTCCTGGAAAGTGATGTATGAAAATTTTGGCATAATTAATGGAAGATTTTTTTTAAATTGGGATATGTAGATTATAGGCCGAAGTTATTTTTCATCAACCATCCCCACCCCTCCCCCCTCTGCGTCACCCCTCTACCCCCCCTTAAAAAGCCGAAAATGCGATTTTTCTCGATTTCTGACAAAACCGATGAAGATACAGAAAAAGCGTGTAGGAACGAAGTAATCCTTAATGAATTTACTACAAATCTCTCATAAACACTTTAGTGCTAGCACTTATAGTTTTCGCGCAATCCGTCACGAAAGTTGCTCCTTTCTGCAATTTTCTTTAATGAATGATAAGTTTTCTCCTTAAATGCTTACGTAATCGTCGGTTTGATAGTACTAAAATATTATAAACTCAGAATGAATTTCAGGGGAAAAAAATCACTACCATGGGCGGGACTTGAACTCACGGCCTCTAGATTGATAGATATGATAGATAAATGACGCTAGGATTACCATTGATTCATATAGTAGAAAGCTGAAAGATTCGCTAGAAACTAGGGATGAGCTTTTGGTGGCTCAGTTGGTAGAGCCCATAGTGCTTATGAGAGATTTGTAGTAAATTCATTAAGGATTACTTCGTTCCTACACGCTTTTTCTGTATCTTCATCGGTTTTGTCAGAAATCGAGAAAAATCGCATTTTTGGCTCTTTAAGGGGGGGTAGAGGGGTGACGCAGAGGGGGGAGGGGTGGGGATGGTTGATGAAAAATAACTTCGGCCTATAATCTACATATCCCAATTTAAAAAAAATCTTCCATTAATTATGCCAAAATTTTCATACATCACTTTCCAGGAGCAACGTACTAAAGGGTAATACTAGTAATATATAAATAACTTATTTTGACATTGTTGATCCAAACTAATATTTTTGATAAAAATATATGTAATAGAGTATAAAATGGCGATTATTATATGAAAATATAGTAGGTGTCGCTAACTCGTATGTGGTAAAAAAAAATTTAAAACATAAATTAAAAAAAAAATGTACTTAACAAAAAGTCAGGAAGTTATTTTTTTTTAAATTGATGTATCCCTAATATATCTATAAAATATCCAAAGAACAAGTCAATGGGATACGCGGTTTTAAAGAAAAAAAATAAAAAACAAAATTTCTTTTTTTTAATTTTTTTCGTAAACGGAAATAGTTTGAGGCATAATATCCAGTAGTAGTACATGTAGTAACAATACGAAGAATCCTGCATATCAATATTTCATATTTAGCCAGGGGCAATTTTACCATGGCAGTCCGGCCAGGCCCTTTTCGCTTAATACGTTTTCTAGTATATGTAATATCGTACCATTAGAAACTTGTACACTCCTTTTTTGAAGAATTCATCAGGAATACCTCGGGAGGGAGCTCATTCCACAGCCGGAGCGTTCGTGGGTATATGTTCCATTAGCAATCAAATTGTATATGTAGGTGTATATTTTAGCAAGTTGTACCTATTTAAAGGTAACATTAGTACCTATTTATTTTAAAATATAAACTTGCCTCCTGCAATATTTTCTTTCGGGATCAATCACTTACATTTGGTTGACTCGAGACGTATGAAGTCTATCGGAAAATTGACGTACGCTACAAAGGCCCATAGAAAAGTAATAAGGCGTCAAAGTAACACTCCCTCACATGCTAATACCCATTAAGTTCACAATGCGAGTAGAAAGCAATCTGTACGTTGTTTTAATGTATTATGTAGAATTATAAAGGCACGGAACCCTGCTTACTTCTTATGATTTATTCATGAAGCTACGTTAAATTTGAACATGCCTACTGCGCTGTTATTAAACGCCGAGTGATTTCATTGGTTAATTTGCGCTTAAAGTTTGTAAATTAAGGTTTTGAAGATGGAAGAATATTATGAGATTATTTGGGTTTCAGGTGTAGTATGAAAATTTCAGCACTCGTCTTAAATGAATATGTAAAACTGATAATTTAAAATCGGGGGAGTAGTTAAATAGGTATAATTAAAATAAGCAAACAAAATTTGTTTGCATTTATTTGAAAGTTATTAATATTGTCTATAATAGAACAACTATTGAAATACAGACCTACGAAAATATTCGGAATAGTTTGTCGTGCAAAACGAAAATCGACGGAAGTAACCAAGTTGGAACTGTGTCACCTAAACATTAGATGCCCCAACGATTTTATACACATATTTCGGAAAGAAAACTTCTTTGAAGTCGGGAACAAAGCCAATCCACCGCGGTTATCCCCGATATTTTCAACCAAACTCGTACCTTATTCGCAAACATCGAATCCCGTATACAATACAGTGCGAAACGAAATTCGAAGGATAGATAATTTCGGAGAAAGAAATAAGGCGAAAGGGAAAAAATATAAATTGAATAGGCGAATACACGCATCCCAGCATTACCATAAAGGCAACAGGGATCAAGGAGGATTCCTCTACGAACTTTTTTATTTTCCTTCCACCTCTAAATCTCCCAGGGAAAGCTTCGCGAATCTGCAAATGTTGATTTGATGATGTCGCGTCGTATCGCGGCGGAGTCGCGCGGCGCGTTGCGTCGCGGCGCGGGTCGCGCGGGTCGCGCCGTGACCCACGCCGGTTTGATTACTCCGTTTTATTGCCGTCCCTACGACCGACAAACGAATCATGCTCCTGTGAAATCTCTATGACTAGAAATTGCGCATCTGAATGTCTACGAAAGTTCCTTATAAACGTGCAATACGGAATGATTACATTTCTCTACCGTACACAGTTGGACTATCAGATTTACGTATTAGATAATTTCATTGCCTTTGGATTTTACAAAAAACCTAGGTACCTTGTAAAGTCATGGAATTTTATGAATTATCCTTAAAATCGTGAAATGGAGGGAACCCATAGAACGCGCTATCTGACTCTACTTTTTCTACACAAATTCTTAAACTGATGTTCTTTGATATCTTTTTCTTTATTATATGTAATTAGTGAATATGTGTAAAACTATATAGGATACCATTCTTTATTGGTTTACGGTATCGTAACGGGGACCACGTGACTATTTATTTTCTATTAAGAAATATTTTCTTTTATATTTTTATTTGACTCGCCCCACTGTCACACCACACTACAACTTTTGAGAACATGTAATAAAAAACATTGTATACACCTAACACAATCGTATCGTATTCTTATCTCATCACATTACTTCTCCTTAGTTACATGTGAAGCAATTGAGTCGTTCTACATAACATATTCGAGAAGCGAGTACATTATTTTCCGAGACTAAAGCACATAGAGAAAGCTTGGCAACCACTCCAAGCTGTAATGAGGTGACGATTTTAAGATATAAAGTTGTAGATACTACGACGAATTGCATGATTCGCGATTTTTTGTAACTTACAAGTTAGACTTTTTAAATGGTCCTAACTCTCATAATAATTGAAAATTGGAATAAAATTAAGCGTAAGGCTGTGGCCACAATTTAAATATCTACATCAACGTGGTCTAAAAATATTTCCCACGATATCAATATTCAGGGAGAAAACGAGGACCCTTTTTATGGAAAATCGGTCGTCATTTAAAAATACTAGTTGGTGTATCATTTTATAAAATAATTTGTCAGAGTTGAAGCAGGTTAATAGTGAGAGTAGCTATATATGTAGTTACCTACTTAGCTATGTATTCTAAATGTGTACCTGGAGTGTAATCAGGCCCTGAAATAAATACTAATGGGTATCCATCCCATTAAATTAAAAAAAAACTGCGTGTCTCTGCGCGCGTACAGCGCTGCGATCCAAAATTATAGTTATTTGTTATACAAGGGGGCAAAGTTGTATTTTAACGCCGAGTGTGGAATTGAAAAACGAGCAAGTGAAAGGATTCTATAGTTGAACCACGAGCGAAGCGAGTGGTTCGAGAATAGAATCCTGAACTTGCGAGTTTTTTAACACACGAGAAGTAAAATACATTTGCACCTGAGTGTAACACAAAACTTTTCCCCTCACTATAGCGAGGAAACTACAACGCAAAAAATGCGTTTATCACTGCTTCCAATAGTTCCACAGGTGGTAAATCATCTTTATTACTAGATTCACCTACTTTTATCAATTTTAAAGCAGTTAATTTGACTTTATTCAAGGTCAAATCACTTTACCCACTAGTGGATAAAATGCGTTTTTACCCGCTGGTATTAAAGGACAAAACACGTGTTTCCGAGCTAGTGAGGGGAAAATTATTTTTCAGTACAGATGGTGTTTTTTTTACGCACTAGTGCGAGAAGTGGTTCATTATATGTCAGGTCGAAACTTCGAAGTGCCATCTGTACTGAAAAACGTCGTACGATACACGTGCGAAAAGGAAATTCGTAACTCGTGTCGATTTAAAACACTCCCTTCGGTCGTGTTTTAATTTATCGCCACTCGTTTCGAACTTCCTTTTTTACGCACTTGTATCGTAATGTACTATAATTGTACTTTATAGTTTTAAAGCTATAGACTGAAATTAACTACCAAAAAATAAAAAATACAAATTATAAAATATTTTCTATAAAGATAGGTATTTAATTTGTTCTAAGAGTGGTTTTAAAGCTACTCGTAGCTTGCGTTGGACGCTAGCTCAAAAGGTTGTAGCAGCGGTTCGGTCGCGTTTGGAGGGCGGATTAGGGCGCTCATCCATTGCGGTCATTAAGACACATTACCCGCCCCTCTCTCCACCCCGCCCCCGCAGACCCGCTTTTTAATTCAACTTTCCTCCTCCAATTTGCATGATTACTTTCCTTTTTATTATGCCCCGACGGTGACTTGTTTTAACTATATTAGGAAAGTAATAGCAGATTCAAACAGGAGAGGAGCCAACGCTTCTATGTTCATTAGGTATAAACTTCCGGTCTTAGGTTGGGTAGCTTTCGCACACTGTAATTTTTCCTCAGTCACCCGTTGACCACGAATGCTGTAAAGTGTGCGTAACGTCGGGATGAATTGTAAATTCATTATACGCGATTTAATCCGTTTCCATAGTTTTATTTCATGAGTAACTATCGCGGTAACCGAAGACAATATTATCTTTTAATCAATTAAAGCTTATTTAGTTTCATGTTTCAAACTATTGACTTGTTTATAATGAGATCTCTAATGAAATTGTAAATTTTAGCTGCCTAGTTTTATTTTGATAACAGAATATAATCCCAACAGCAAATTACAAGCTCAATATATCTAATTAGGTACTCCTCTTAGAATGATCGCGCCCGGCCCGATAATCTATGTTGGATGTTATTATTTTAAGCAATTTCCATACTGATGATAAATACATGGGACTCATTATTATAATGATTAAGATATACGTATAGTCAACTAAAAGTCAACTATGGAGCAAATGCAACTAAGGTTCCGGCGCCTAAGTGCGTTTTCACATTATCCGATCCGATATCGGATGTCGGACCGATATCCCATATATTCACGCCGCCATCTTTGATGTTTGTCCTTTGAAATCTTTCCGACATCCGATATCGGATCGAGTAATGTGAAAACGGACTAAGATGGTCCATCGTTATTTTATTTTTCTACTCGTCGACTGTAATCTGTCAATTAGGACACCACAGACTAAACTATAAGAGCTAACTTTTTAGTGTTGGATACTCTATGCCAGTTCCGACTCAACTATAATATGTCATTATAGTTGACTTTAGTTAACTGTAATAATTTCAAAAATAGAACTTCATACAATTTCTATACTAATTTGCGATACCTGGCAAATTTTTCTGCATCTGAAACACATTTTTTTTTATCTGTCGCGTTATCGGCCAATCAGAGACGGTTGTTACAAACAATTGGTTACTAGGTAATTCGATGTTGATACAACGGTGAACGGACGCTATTAACATTAATTTTAACTTGAATGATGATATTTCCGTCCATTGATGATGATGATGACTCGTAGAAAAAGTATTGTATACAATAGTGATATAATTAAGCTTTGTATATCACGATTGTATAAAATACTATTTTCTACTCCCGTACTGTTATTCGTGAGTTACAAGGTCGTGCATAGAACTTTAAAACCCTACATAAAAGATGTCAGGACAAGTCTATTTAGTCTATACCCTGAAAACATTTAGTAGCAGTAGCACGATATATAGCTGTTACAGTTCAGTAAATACATTGCTACCAACTTAACAAACCAATTCGCAGAGTCGAGACTCCTTCGTTTTCTGCTGCGTTCATTGGCGACGCGTCGAATCGCATTCAAATGTATGAGAACTCGATTCAACTCGGCTCGATTCGTCTTAGTGGCCACTTGGCCAGGCTTCAAAGAACCATACCATAGACAGTTTTATTTTCATGTTTGCACTCAAACTGCATATTCAAAATGGTAGGCGATCCACCTAGATAACTAAGATGACTGAAAGTAGGTAATTGTTCAATTTATAATTTTCTTTCCAAATAAGTGCTTGGTCGTAGAAAAAGTATTGTATGCAACGGTGTTTAACTGAGTCAAAAAATGCTCGTGGCGTCTTTATTAACAATTTTCGGCTTTGCCTCAAATTGTTACCCACGCCACTCACCTTTTTTGACCTCTTTTAACCACCAGTTGCATAAAATACTATTTTGATTTACTTATCTTACTTTTAATATAAACCTACATTTATGGGTTTTTTGTTTATGGTGCATACGTACAAAAGTATGATATTTTGAAAAACTTAAGAACCGGCCATCTTTAACTACTCTCAAAATACATACACCTAGTGATTTAAAGTACTTGTATTTTTCCCAAAGTTGCAATTCCTAGTTGAGTTTTTATTACAGCAATCAAAAAGCCTAATTCACAAATCACGCGTGTACCCAACTCCGCAATCTGGGCAACAATTTGGAAACAATTACCTTTAGCCAGATATCGCAAGATTAAGAAAGTCCACGCTCAGAATTAGGATTCGGGGCGGATGGCCCTCGCCGTGCCTTAACGGGCCCGACTCCACAAATTGCGAACCTTAACGAGGGCATAAAACTCGATCCACACTCCGGAGACGCCACAGAATGCTCAGACTTACTTAAGGATTAATGGTGTAGAAAACAGATTATCATTGGTAGGATTTCCATTAGTGCAGACCCCTGCCAGCGGAGCGCGAAAGCCCTGTGATAGGAGCCACTCTCTGTTATTATTTTCCACATAACAGCACAGGCTCCCAATTTAATTCTATTACGTACTGTCGCGTTTGAACGACGGCGCAATAAACTCGCAGTGCCGTCGATCCTCCTTATTAAAATGGAGGTTTCTCTACACAACATGCTAGGCAATATAGTTTTACCCAGCCGAACCCGAGATTCGCATTCGTACGATTATTTTCATTATTAAATATTTTAGTTATTTTTTGTAAATGATAAGAACCCGGTATAAGAGGCACATAGGTATAGGTAGGTACATATGTATATTAGGTACTGATTACGAAATGTGTTACCTACTTTCCATAAGAGAAGACTCCTTACGCTTCATGTTGGAACTTTCCATAACACGAATAATACGAACTAATTAAAAGCTTATTAGTTTGAGGCTGAGGAACTTCAAGCTATTGTGTGGCTTGGCTGCTTTTATTTCAAATTATTTTAATTATGTACCTAATTATGTATCGAATGTTTGAAAATAGGTGTCTTATTTATTTCATTAAGATGCCTTCTTAAGACAAGACTAGTATATATATCGTAAGAAAATACAAAGAACAAAGAAGATAAGATCTGTGGACCATAATGCAATCAAACAAATTCAAGTTTTTAAAATCACAATTCTTATTTAGACCTAACTAAACGTTAATAATAAAGCTCTAAGTACCTAAAGATTTCGTTGTGTAAATGTAATCATAAATTGAAATAAACGAAATTCACTGAAAAATATGGATTTTTTTGTTTTCATTTTCCATGTCTGAAATTATTAAAACAACTCAGTCATGCCGCATGTAGCATTGTTGATCATGCGCCTAACCGGCCCTGACGTTTCGACACTGCCATCCCATTTAAAACACGTTCGTTAGCTGTTTTAATGAATACAAATTACATTTGCAAATGTGGTTAATCCATAAATTAGTGGCACCCCAAAGGTATCGCGTCGGTGTACTGTGTACCTACACTGTACATGTACGATGCGGGGAGTACGCGATAAATCTTCTCCGCCCCGCCTACAATAGATAGTGGAAGATGATGTAGATATTATTGAGTATTATTGCATGTGGAACAATGTAACTTACGTCTTATAACACAAGTTGAATTATAAAATCAGTTATTTAATTGGGAATCCGGAGTTCTTATTGGAATGAGCATTGAGTTAAGAGTTGTTAGTTCGATGGCCAATAGGGATGACGACTACATAAAAACCGACCAAGAGCGTGTCGGGCCACGCTCAGTGTAGGGTTCCGTAGTTTTCCGTATTTTTCTCAAAAACTACTGAACCTATCAAGTTCAAAATAATTTTCCTAGAAATTCTTTATAAAGTTCTACTTTTGTGATTTTTTTCATATTTTTTAAACATACGGTTCAAAAGTTAGAGGGGGGGGGACGCACTTTTTTTTCCTTTAGGAGCGATTATTTCCGAAAATATTAATATTATCAAAAAACGATATTAGTAAACCCTTATTCATTTTTAAATACCTATCTAACAATATATCACACGTTGGGGTTGGAATGAAAAAAAATATCAGCCCCCACTTTACATGTAGGGGGGGTACCCTAATAAAACATTTTTTTTCCATTTTTTATTTTTGCACTTTGTTGGCGTGATTGATATAGGTACATATTGGTACCAAATTTCAGCTTTCTAGTGCTAACGGTTACTGAGATTATCCGCGGACGGACGGACGGACGGACGGACAGACAGACATGGCGAAACTATAAGGATTCCTAGTTGACTACGGAACCCTAAAAAATGGCATTCTGTTTAGTCCGTCAGTTAGATCATCCCAAAATACTGAACACATATTTTTCGCTTTGTGACGTCAGTTCTAAGTAAAAATTGTACCTGATCGTGACGTCACGCAAAACTGTACACGTCACGCACTGTACCGTCGTCATTTTTCGTTTACGAGAAAAAAGGAAAAATACGTGTCTAAACTTCTTTGATAATCTAACTGACGGACTACTAGTAATTCGTTTTTTAGTCGTCTCGCCTATTGACCATAGATTATCGGGCGCGATCATTCTAAGAGGAGTACCTAATTTGATATAAGTATTGAGCTAGTAATTTGCTGTTGAGATTCATATATTCTGTTATCAAAATAAAACTAGGCAGCTAAAATTTAGAGATCTCATTATAACCAACAATAGTTTGAAACATGAAACTAAAATAAGCTTTAATTGATTAAAATATATTACTTTTTTTAAAACCTTAAGCAACTAAAAGCTCATAAAATCTAATTATCTATTGTACGCATCATCTTAAGTCTTCCCCTACCTTATAAAATAAAACGGGAGCAGCTAACCTCCAATAAACTCAAAATTTCGCGTAATTTTGCTCACTATAATACAGTAAAGGCGAAATTACGCAAATATACGTTTCCACGGGCGTATACTGAATAGGTATAATAACCCGAATTGGGCTTCTTTACGCCTCATCTAGCGGTCGTTACGGGGCAGATCGTAAATCTTCATTCCCCGTCTCTTGATTTCCTTCGAGAACCTTCGGATATCACCGATCATAATATTTTGCTAATGTTCTGATAGGTTGTTTTGCGGTAAACATTAGTTATGATATGTGCCCCTTGACTTTGGGTAGTGCGAAATGGCAATAAGCTTGCTGGCAAAATATTAACGTTTCGGACACTTTAATCATCAAGAACAATATTTAAAAAAAGTACATCTTAAATAATATTTTTTTTGTTCTTTAATTTTATTTTTCTACTCGTCGACTGTAATCTGTCAATTAGGACACCACAGACTAAACTATAAATGCTAACTTTTCAGTGTTGGATACTCTATGGCAGTTCCGACTCAACTATAATAATCTCATTATAGTTGACTTTAGTTACCTGTCATAATTTCAATTATTACAAAATTAAAATTTTGAAAAAACCCCCGACCGCGACCTAGTGGACCGATTTTCATGAAACATGGCTAAGAACACTCCCGACTAACTCAGCTTTCAGACAAAAAAATCTAAATCTAAATCGGTTCATCCATTCGGGAGCTACGATGCCACAGACAGACACACACACAGACAGACAGACAGACAAACAGACAGACAGACAGACAGACAGACAGACAGACAGACAGACAGACAGACAGACAGACGGACAGACAGACATGTCAAACTTATAACACCCCTTCGTTTTTGCGTCGGGGGTTAAAAATAGAACTTCATACAATTTCTATACTAATTTGCGATACCTGGCAAATTTTTCTGCATCTGAAACACATTTTTTTTTATCTGTCGCGTTATCGGCCAATCAGAGACGGTTATTACAAACAATTGGTTGCTAGGTAATTCGATGTTGATACAACGGTGAACGACGCTATTTTAACATTAATTTTAACTTGCATGAATGATGATATTTCCGTCCATTGATGACGAAGATTATGACTCGTAGAAAAAGTATTGTATACCTACAATAGTGATATAATTAAGCTTTTCACTCTCGTACCGTACTATTACCACAGGATATATAATAGTACAAGTACAGAAGGCCCACTGCTTTGATGTTCACGACATGCCGCCTTTTTAAATGCCTACAAAATTCTTACAAAGAAACGAGCCGTACGTGCGCGGCGTTCGGTGATAGGGTTGCCTATGGATTAAAACGAATTAATACTCAGATAAAATGTTATACTATTATATTCAGGTCTTGGGTACTTTGTAGGTGTGTATATATTTTGTGTGTGGTGTGTTGTGTTGTGTGGTGTGTAGGTGTGTATTTATATATTTTTGTTTACGTTCCAACATCACAAGCCTTATTGAACCTTTTCGGGGACTTAATCAATAGTAGATCTATGTAAAAGTGTCCTATGGTATTTATTTTATTCATAATATTTTTTAACTAAGCATTATTAGCCATTCCACACGCGGAAAACGCATATGAACCCTAAAAAAACTCGCGACGTAAAGTAACAATAGAAACTGCGAACGTGCGTTCCGTGAAAACGCGCGCCACCCCTGATTAGGCCGCGAACTCGCGGCCGCCAGCATGTACTTGTAGCGCGGCGATAGAATCGCGGAGTGAGCCGCCCCTGCTATTACTCAGCAAGCTTCGTGGCCTAAACATGGTACTCGACTGAAAAGCTTTGTATTATATCACGCTTGTATAAAATACTATTATTATGACTTCCTATTCAGTTTCGGAAGAAGGAAAAATAATCCTTGTGAAAACATGTCCTTATCGTTTCCACCGTCTTGTTTTTTCAAACAGTCTTATTTGCATGGGTTGAGAGTGTTTGCAATAAATCGTTGTCTTTCTGTATTTACTTATATACCCCGCATACCGCTATCGACAGTATCGACATCCGACACCCGTAGAAGATAGCAGAAACTTTTCTGGGTAAAAGGACTAGCTAAATTCTATGGTGTTTTTTAATTATTTATTCTTAATTAATTATTTACTGCATTTAGGGATACCTATTACCTACAATTTAATTCTGTAAATGTTAACAATGGTTATACCTACATGATGAATTAAAATCGCTATTACCTAAGATACCTATGGGAAAATTTTAATCGAATACTAACTCAATATTTGGATAGATAAATGCAATTACTTAAAATAAATACCCTCATACAAACCCTGTCGTCTGGTGTACTTACCTACAGTAGCTACACATATCGAGTACGATATTATTTTGTAGTCGCTCTCGGGGCACGGAACACAATTAACTCGTAAGATTGTCTGCGGAGGTTGCACTCGCTTCCCTCGCCCTCCTTCCATCTGCCCACCCTCAAAACAAAACATCAATAAACTCCACTGAGAACCCAAACGAAACCTTAGTATTATGAGACTGGGCATGAATTCCTTTAGCGATGAATAAGTTTTATGTGGCGCATTTATCTCGCGTAGGTATACCAGTCCAGTTTACCCTTGATTGGTTGTCGTTCCTCTAATCCCGATTTGATCCTTTCCACCCAAAACCTAGCCCTTTTTGGCGCTCCTCGGTTAACTATTGACATGTTGCGCGCGTACCTGTCTGTCTGTTAGCGTCGTGTGGGTTTATATGTGATAGGGACTGCGATGTCACTCTTAATTTATGTAGCCTTTTGTTATGTGTGCCCGTGTAGAATTTTATATGTTAATAAAAGCCAAGCATTGCTTTACATGGAGACGCGATTTTATTTGTTCAAATTACTTTTTCGTAACACCTCGATGAAAACTAGATTGAGCTTGGATTCTTCTCTCAAAAATTATATTTGTGCCACCATGAAAACTAGTCTAAAATATGCTAAAATTAACAAGGCTACACATTATATAATTCACATGAGTAAAATTATCATTTGCAATTAAAGAATAAAAACGATTTGTATCACGTATTTTCTACACACATACCTAAATCTACCATATTTTTTGGAAGGAAAAAGGCAAATAAACTCGTAGTATTTTTGACGATGATGATGATATACTTACACAAGTAAGTATATCATCATCATCGTATAAGGAACCGCGTGTAGATTACGTATGTATCGCACTTGCTCGAATTTTAAAATGACCACACATTACCATTTACTTGTTAAATAAATCTTTTAAGTATTATAATTCACTTGGATTACTCGCTCAGCTCCTCCAAGGTGCGTTGTTGACCTTACATTCGGAGGACAAATAGAGTGCTATCACGGGTGCCCGGCGCGCCGCAGGCGCAGAGGTTGATAAAGGAAGAATAAGCATTGCGTTACTTTTGGTAGTAGGGTTCCACAATGTAGTGGACCATTTTGTAATGTTTGAGTTCTTTATTGAAAATCTTAGTAACGTAAGTAAAAGGTATTTTAAGTTTATTGTTGAAGATATACAGGCAGATGAAGCGCCGTGACATCGGAACAGTCTAGACTCTGGAAGACCAACTTTATGATAAATACTCACGTGGTTTAACTGTCTTGCTTTAACTAAGTCCTATTTTAATCCGCGACTGATCTCACAAAGTATCTACTTACTAGACTTACTTACTTTGCCTTGCTCAGTGATCCAAAGTGTATCTTGGCCTCCGACACTATTAGATCTCGCTATTAGCTCCTGTTAGGTGCGATCTGATGCTATTCAACCTATTAACGAGAAATACCTATTTTATAAAAAAAAATCATTGTATTCACTGAATAAATTTCGTGACCCTTCGACACAAATATCTTAGGTAATATTTATTCTAAATTAAACCAGTTTCCTTGAAGTCCCAAATCGTAACATTGATTAGGACCTGTTTGCAACCATAAAGATAAGGAGTATGCGTCTGACGCAGCGGCGGCGGCCACCGCGGAGACTCGACGTAACGAGCAAATACAGGCCTTGTTAAATAATAAGTTGTAAAATGATAAGCTTTTGTGTAAAGTTCACGTAGTACTTAGGTATGTACCTGTACCTACCTATTTATGAGGTGGCTCTTATATCTTAACATAATCTAGACATGCTTATCCAATAAAACAAGTATCGGAATCAACTTAAAAATGTCACATTTTAAGAAAGGGGCTAAAAATCATGTCGGCATACCTTACATCTCTGTAGTTGCAATACAAAATACAGCAAAGGAACTTATGTCGCCAACATCATGCCAACATCCTGAAAAGTTGACAGACTTGATTGTCCGCCTGGTACAAGACATAAATTGACTTCATGTTTAGGCCCGATTTTATCAGAACAGAGTTCGATTGAAATTTTACGGTAGCATGTGAAGTTAGTAATGACGTTATTTAATTCTGAGTTTTGAGATAACGTATAAATACACTTTACATAGGTACAGTTGAAATAATTAGAAAACACGCTTATAGTAATTAACCCCTATTAGAAACGCATTACGCGCGGCACGGCGTTAGCAGCCCAGCAAAGAGAGTAAAGAATCGGAAAGCAATACCAGCTAATCCCACTAATCGAGGTGCAATTGAAAAATAAAAATGTAGATGGTGGAATGATTCCATTTGGAGCCAAAACGACGCGACAAAATAATAAAAAACGGGCGGAACGGAGCGGCCGCCGGGCTAATATTGAAAGCAAATCCTCCGCTAAAGCCTTAAAGCGCCAGGATCGAGCACCTGGGAAGTGTGTGTTTGCACCGACCGACTGATAATCATCCGGATTACTTTATACTTTGCTTAATGTTAGCGATTTGGGTATCATTTGGTACTTTGCCGATTGTTTTCCGATCGAGTTTGAGGATTAAAAGATTTTCATAACAGGACTTGTGACCGGGCTGTTGTCCTTTGAACTTTGTTGTGAAGCTTTCAGGACATTGAAAAACCAATATCGATGGTTTTTACGGCAGTTAATTATTTGATTTCATTTGTAAAATTATGTTAAAATCAATCCTACTAAAGTCAATTGAATTAAGTGAATTTAAATGTATTATTGGGTTGGTAAGAAAGTAATGAGCGATCGATTGAATTCCACATAAAATTTTTGAGAGAGTTCTAGAATCTTCTATGGTCGAAAGTATATAAAGGGCGAGTCGCACAGTTTGTTGTCAGTCATTCACTAGCTGTCGCCGAGCTAATATAAGGAAGAAAATGGATGAATTAAAAGTGCATGTAAGGCATTGGTTACTATATGAATTTCAGTCTGGCCATTCAGCCGCCGAAGCAGTGCGTAATATATGTCAGCGTGTTGCTCCTGAAGTTGTGTCTGAGGCCACGGCGAAACGATGGTTCCAGCGGTTTCGTAGTGGCGACTTTTCATTATCAGATCAACCTAAGTCTGGTCGACCGGTGAAGATTGATGTAGCCAAATTAAAAACCTTAATTAAAGGAGATCCGAGGCTAACGAGTCGTACTCTTGCTACCGAGTTAGGCTGCTCTCATGTCACCGTAGAAACACATTTCCACGAGTTGGGAAAAAACTACAAATACAGTGTTTGGATACCGCACGAACTTGATAGAGATCAACTAAACCGCCGTGCCGATATCTGCATACAACTTCTGTCTTTTCGCCGCACATTCAACTGGTTGGACCATCTTATCACTGGAGATGAAAAATGGGTCTTATATATAAATCACACACGCAAACGTCAGTGGCTAGCTCCAAACGAAAAAGGAATAGAGGTACCAAAAACAGAGCCTCATCCGAAAAAAGTTATGCTGTCCGTTTGGTGGGATATTCATGGTATTATTCACTGGGAACTCCTACCAAGTGGAATGACTGTTACCGCATCAGTATACTGTAATCAGCTTGAAAATTTAAACCAAAAAATCTGTCAGAATCGTCCACAGCATGCTAAAGTTTTTTTCTTACACGACAATGCTCGCCCACACATTGCAAAAGTGACTCGGCTAAAGCTATTGGAGCTAGGTCGGAAAGTGATACCTCATCCACCGTACTCTCCAGACTTGGCACCTACGGATTACGCATTGTTCAGATCGCTAAGCAATGCCTTGAATGAAAAAAAGTTCGATGATCAAGCCCATCTACGACAATACATAGCTGAGTTTTTTTAATCTAAACCTAAGAACTTCTTCGCCGATGCTATTCATTCTTTACCAGAACGATGGAGACAAGTAGTAGATAACGAAGGCCGTTATATTTTTGATAAATGATTAAAATAATAAATTAAATAAAAATTACAATATTGGTTATGATTCGCTCATTACTTTCTTACCAACCCAATAAAGAAGTACCTAAATAGAGTACATTTAGCATCAAACCTAATGGATCAACAACTCTTCTACCATTCCGAAACCGCTGAACAAAAAGTGATGTGTGTCTATAATCTACCCAGATTCAAAATATTTCAAAAATATTCGATATATTAATCTGTTTTCAGAACTAACTTGTGCCAGTTGTGCCGTTGCTTGGTATAGCATTTGTTCTCTCTTCCCAATCACACGTAAATACATCCTTAATTCCAAGACTTTTATTTCTCCAGCTAAGCACTCTAAGCAGTAAGCGGTGACTTAATTAATTATGGAGGACTTGAACTACGCAGCCAACATCTTGATGATTTTGTTTATTTAGAAGCCAATCTACGTGCTTGATCTTGTTCTGTTCAATGTGTATAAGGTGTTACAGCAGCCACTGCGAACCTCGAACACTCCATAATAGGCTAGTTTCCTACTAGTCAAATCAGCTTCTTTTTAAGAACTGTCAAATCGATTTACTATTTCATGGAATTACTATAAAATATGAGGAGTGACGTCACGGTCAATTCATTTACATTATATCTTTCTCTTTGACTTATTAAATAGAAATTATGTTTAAACATAACTAATGTCCATATTTTTCGTCTAATTATGTGGTGCTTTATTTCGTGCACTGCATAAAATATTCTATTTTAAGTATAGGAAACTAGCCAATTATTGGTAATACTGCAGAGCAAGTTTTACTATGGGAACAGCAACATTATCGCGAAAAATTAGGTCTTATGTTTTCAGTGGCAGGTGGTGGTGTAGGTACAGTCTGTATTAGTAAGCATCCACCAATTTTATCTTCTAATTTTCTTTTTCTCTACTTATCTTATGATTTAAAAATATGCTTAATTCAATAATGAGGACTGCAGTGCGGTTATTTCAAAACAAAATATGGAGTATGTGGCCTATTTGTCGCGATCCACAGATATACACATAATATAAGCCTATAAGGTAATGCATGAAAAATGTCATGTCTATTAGACGCAACTGAATCCATATTCTCAGAGAATAACCCAGTGATTCTAATAACACAACTTTTATAAGTATGGGAATGCTGACAGATAAAATTCATACCTATCATGAATTAAAATGTGATTATTTCAGATGTCAGGAATGAATAAAACTTTAAAATAATCGGTAATATTTTTTTATTATGACTAGAGGTTTTTGAAGTTACAAAACAATCGGATCTCTTAAGTAATTTTACAAAATAATTCAAATTACTGGCTAGTTCGCTGATATTTTTCTGATATGTATTAAAATGAAAACCTCGAATTTAATCCTTTACACTATCATTTTAATTTATTTACATCACTTTTACTGATAGGCACACGGAAGGTATCTAGTTCGTGTAGTTAACTAAGAGTAGCACTAATGTAAAATACTAATTTATTACAGTTATATACAGTTCCTGTTCGGCGTTTAATAAATATTTATTTAAATTAATGAGATCCTGGTTACATTAATCTCATTTCAGGTTGCCAATATCTTAGGAAAGTTTAAATAGTAAAGCTTCTTTCGTTCAAATACTATTGAGGTAAGTTTAATGTTTATTGATTGGCAAGGGTGCAATAAATAATAAAAGCTAGATTTCATATTTCCCTTGAATTAATTATGTACAGTGTCGATATCGACATGACACTTGCACTTAATATAGGTAAATATATCAATTATATGTCGCTTGTGAATATTGATTGCACGCTCGAGATGCCTGCTTGCGCGGCAAGCCAATCTTATCATAAAAATAATAAATATAGACGTTGCATCATTTCTTAACAGAGGGTCCATTGAAGATGTAATTCGTTACCAATGATGCCTCTACGTGGAATTAATATGGAGGGGAGACAGCGAGAAATTACTGTTTCGTTCGCAATGGCGTAAACGATTGCCATCCTTACTAAGCCCTTTGCTCTTTCCCTGAGTTTGTCCAGCAGGTACAAATTGTTATAACAAATACATATTGAAAACAAATATAAGCCACTTTATTTATAGTCAACATCGTGTTAACGATTTTTTTTTAATTTGAGCCTGTAGCCAGGTGCTATGCCGGACTTGCAGCTACGTTTCCATAATGCTACGACTGCTACGAACCTACGGCGTAGCATCGTTGTGTGCTGCACGGGTAGCATGGTCGCACGATAGACGATAAAATATTAGGCCGTCCCTATCGCACTGTATCGATAGGGACGGCCAGATGTTTTATCATTTATCGCGCTACCATAATTGCCTGCCTGGCCCCAGCAGGGCTAGCACGTGATTGGTGTGACAGTATCTGGATCTGGCCACGACATAGATCACACATCTTTTTCTAATTGTATTAATGACATAAGGACGGTTAGTCTATCTCGCGCCAATGACATGATATCTAGTACATGCTAGATTACGACTTGACTTGCTCTCCAGGTGACGACTTGACTTTTCTTTGAAACGATTATGGACATGGTTTGACATCTGTTAAATTAAAATGTTGCATTCCATTTACAATTGATATTGATTTGTTTTTATTTCGACATCCCGTGCGAGAAATAATTATTTTTAAAGACCGTCTACCATCGATGATGGCTTTTTGGTGTAAGTGAATTCTTGTCATGTCACTTGAACGTCCTTGCCACATGATTTGCATGTATACAATTTACAAAATCAATACAGTGTTATAAAATAAATGTAAGTTCGGAAATTATAATAACAGCTTGTTGCTTACATTGCAAAAATAACAGTTTGTTGTGTACCTAACCTTGAAACGGAAAAATATTCATTTACATTTACAGTTTTCCACCAAACATATAAGTATTAAAACTGTTACTGCTTTTGTGACTTAAATAAATTACAACAACTGACAATTCATTTAGCAACACTTCAAAAATGCTCAGTTCAAAAAACTCTTTTTTAAACAAATATAAGTAAGTAACAACTTTGTTTAAGTCCATGTATAGTATACTACTTATACCCTTTCGTGGACTTTTTTAGTTTAAAATTTAAATGCATTTATTGGCTATTTATAGGAAAAATTAGGACATAAATCAGTTTAATGACGTGATTAAGCTTTTCTATAAAATGTCGCTTTACAATGTTATTTCGATATGTAACTCAATTAATACTCATTCATTATATTTACATTCTAAACTACATCCTTAAATTAATTTTAAAGTCTAAGTACATACATTTTAAGCTTATAAAATTGCACACATCGCTTTGGTATACGTAAGTACATAACTACATATTTACAGGGAACGTATTAATATCCTACAAGAATCGTTAGGTTTTTATTGCCCGAAGTTTCTAACGGAACTTTGTTCACGAGAAATTTAACACTCACACAGCGTAACCCGGGACATGTTCACGAAAAGATGGTGCTCATGATCATTAATGAAATTTTTCTTTTGTGTTCGAATAATAAAAAACTTCTCATGACTACGATTTGAGTGCGTTTAGCACTATAATTTACATTAAAAACTGTATATACATTATACCAATTTGCAAATAGCTATATCGCACCAGTCAGTATGGCAGCCAGGTTTTCGCGAATATGTCCCACGCGGTAGAAACGAGCACGACACGCTCGATACAACCGTAATGCGTACGTTAAGTTTATCTGCTGACTGTTAATACCTGCAGCTTTAATACAACTTCAAAGCGAACAAAACGCTCATACTAATCTGCCGGAATTAGTTTAGCTTTCATCTGACTACGGTATAAGTGTAATTTTAAATGTAAACAGGAAATAATTATTGATGATTCAAAATTGGGGAGGTAAGTCACTATGTACTTTATTATCCAGATTATAAACGCTTGCTGCTTTTTATATGTTGTAATTGCTCCACATATGAACGCTCACAGTATAAACGCCACGCTTGTTTTCGTGCACAGAATCAATCGAACCAGTCCCACAGATGCCTATAAAGTCCAAGAGGTGCAGAGGCGTCGGGCGCGGGCGACGACTAGGAGGCGCGCGCGGCGGTCAGCAGCGGCGAACGCGCGTCGTCGCGGCCGCGCGCCTCGTCTCAGAGCACGCGGTCGCTCACGCCCATCCCGCCCGTCGCGTACTGGCACGCCGACAGCGGCGCCGACCCGGCCCGCGACACCGGCGACACTGTTCCGTACCCGCCACCGAACCCTGTAGAGTGCTGCTTCGCTTTCAACCGCAGCTGTGCTATCGACGACGACATCGCCGGACACGGTTCCGTCCGGTACATCGTGTACGGGTTGGGGGGAGCGGTGTAGGGGCAAGGTGCGACACCCGCGCCGACGCCTGCCGAGCCTGCTACCGCCATGCTGCTGCCGCCGACGGCGCCCATGGACGTTGCCGTGTTGAAGCAGTTGACGGACCCTTGGTGATGGCTGGCCGGAACCACGGAACCCAGAGGGTTTACTGGCCAGGGAAAGCTTTTCGTTCCTAGCGGACTGGGTACTTTCGCGGCCCAGTTGTTGTACGGGTAGGAAGAGTAGATGTCAGTGTCGGGGAAGGGCTGCATAAGCCCGTTGAACTGAGTGGTGAAACCGTTTTTGAAGTCGGCGGCGGCGGCAGCAGCCGCGTTCATGGCGTTGCGTTCCCTCTTTCGCCATTTCGCTCTTCGGTTTTTAAACCATACCTAGAACAATATGAAACATTGTTGAGTTTACTTATTTATTAACTCCGCACCGCACACAATTAGTAACATGAATAGTAAAAATCCGGCAAAACAATAACGGAGCCCAATAATTAATCTTACCTCGGGCTAAGTACAACCTAAACATCGATCGCGGGGCTCATTTATCGCACCCGCGTCGCGTCCGATGGCCCCGCTCGTCCGTCTTCATTCCGGCCGCAATTAGAGCGGCGGTTAGGACGTGGCCGGAATCGCGGAATAACGCGACGTCAACTTTGTAATGAGCAAAGTTAATAGCTACGCAACGCCGCGCGCATCCTGATTCTGATTTAAAACTTTGTATTGTTCGAATAGGGTTTTGGTGAGGTGTAAATATGAATTTCATAACATTTGCTTGTAAGGTTTGTTTCGTTTAATGTGTGTGATTCAAATTTTTTGTAGTGTTAATAATATATTTAACTAACTATTTCAGACGAAATGCTAAGTTTCCATTACTAATTTATATCATCTTCTTTGGCGACCATTGAGGACTGATTTTTTTAAATAGGAGCATTAACAGATGATTACGACGCGCTAGACTTGCTAGAGTCTTCTGCAACTAGCTTTTTGTTGAAATAAGTATTTACCTCCTAGTTGGAGTAGGAATTTGTATTTGGGAACATTAGTTGATGTAATATATATATAAGATTAAAGTACGCGTCAGACGGGCAGGATCGATGCGCGGCCACTTTGCAGATAACTGCTGATTTATGGGCCTTCCGTCAGCGCCGACGGCCCGCTATTATTCATTGCTACACAATAACAAAAACTGCTGGAATCTTACTGCATATCTCTACAGAAACTTGTAGGCACTTCAGTATACTTGGGAATATTTAAAATTTAGTGCATATTATCTTTTTATATAGTCAACTCGAATCAAGGAGAAGAAAGTTGAGTTTTATAAAAATTAAGCTTAGAAAGAACCAATTCGCAGAAAGTCATGTGGCTCAGGTATAAATGTGCTTTCCGTTAAAAGTTAAACACATAACGTTGTGACATATCACCGCCCGACTTCTCCTAGCTAACCGCGCGACACGGGTAGCGTGTAGGAAATGCAATTCGCGAAGGATTGAGATGGATGGGCACCGAGGCCTTAAGTTCGGCTGCACATCTGTCAGGGTTGTCAGGACGGCGATACAGTGCAGCGACGGGCGAGGTGATAAGTCGCCGTAAGTGGCGATTACTCGCTCACGCCCAGCCATCGATCGGTTCCTCGCCGATAAATCGCGCAATCCAAGCTCTAGCAATAAATATCACCCCGCCAGAGGTATTTGTCTCACTCAGTGGCGGGCGCACCCAGCCGAAACGGTAAATAATACCCTCCTCCTCGGTTAAGTGAACATGAACGCTCGTTTCCACCCCATATACAATCGTTTGTTTTTCAAAACATAAATTTCACAAATTCGCATGAACGCATGTGTGGTAGGTAACTCGGAATTTATGTGCTTGTTATTCTTAAAAGATCTTCCCACGTATGATCCATGGATCCAACTTGATATTTAATTTAATATTTACGTTGTAAAACTTTACCAACTGCATAAAAATATTGACTTATATGTATAATTAAGATTTCCTTAAAATAACAAAAAGCCCAATTATTTACTTAATGGAAAATGAAGACGAAAAACCATAACCAAGCTATCATTATGAGTGGTGTGACTTGAGCCTTTTCCACAAATACATATATTACATATTAGCCTTTTCACAAAACTTCGTTTCACGGCATTGCTACGAACAATCATCAGATTGGGAAAAAGACCAACCTTTGCGAGCACAACCACAGATAGTTAATAGGCACATAATTATAATCATAGAAACAAACTTTATGGTTTGTCAAATATGAATATTAGCGTCTAGCCGGAAATGTTTTTTTTTGGCTCAGAGGTACGTTTTTTCTTAGACTTTATCCGTCTATACGGAGTTACCTACATATGTCTTTGGTAGTACTTAATAGTTATTTTTTCTTAAAAGCCACAAACTTTATCATTATATAATAGTATGCATTTAGTATTCGCTTTCCGCACAGTTTAATTACAAAGTGCCTAGTCCTTAATCCGCTGTTCGTCAAACTGGGGCCCGAACCCTAGGGGAGTCTGTCGACTGGTGTACGCTGTACGTCTACGGTAAGTTCGAGGAGGCTCGTAAAAGATGTAAATACTAGTATAAACAAACACATTATGATCGTATTTGTGGAAGGTTGGAAGTTTCTCCTTGTTCTGGTATTTTTCTATGATATTGAGGGAATGAGGAGACCAATTGACCGCCTCTCTAGAAGAGCTGTAATAGCTAGATAGTAGATAAGTTTGGTAGTTGAAAGGTTTGAAGGTCGTACCTACTGTCGGTCGTTGGGTGGGCAACATTCTGAAGATTGCGGGTGTCATACTTCCGTATGACTTCATGTAAGACCTACGAAGCCGGTATACACACTACCGTTTGTAAACTTGTCTATGCCCCATAAAAACAATTTCATTTGCTACAAAACCAGAAAACCGCCTAAAATCCAAAATAGGAGCCTTATCGGAAATACGAAATCAATACAAAATGTGAAAGGATAACCTACAATAGCACATTAATTACCAATTCACACAAACCGCGCCGTTTCCCATTGAAACCGCGAACAAACGGGTGAAAATAACTCCACAGGAACTTTGGGGTGCTCAATAATGACAACAGAATGATATTTATTTAGGTGCACATATGTGGAAATAATTTCCATTATTTGAATAGGCGGAGGCAGGGCAGAGGGTCGCAATATTGCGTCCCTGCTAATCCTTTAAATATATTATTGCACGTTGGTGACCGTACCCTACCCGGCCGCAAGGAGGGACAATTTTTAATGCTTCCGAAATCGATATTAATGTTTCTTGTACCGGCTACATTTATTCAATGTGCTGGTTGGTATGTTAAAAACGCCATAAACCGTATTTATTTTAATGAATCATCTCTAATATTTAGTTGTTAATTTACCAGTCTACGAGAGTGTTTACTTGAAGTAGCATCAAAACTAAAGGCATGTTAAGTTAATTTAAATTAATTAAATATCGATAAATCGATTTTATGGCTTATGTAACTTCTAAACCGAATACTTGTGAAATAATCATAGTCATAGTCAATCGAATAGGTATGTCGAATCCAATTAAGAGCAGGAAGGATTTGTCTTTTATTTTATTACAGAATTATATCAGTCACAATTTTAAATGCCTCGTGTGTGTTTTATATTTTGAATAAATAACAGTACGTGCATTTAGTATCTTAGATACGTCCTACACCTACTCGTATTATGTGGTCTGTCATTCTGGGATATCAACAAAAACTCCCCTCCGTAAGAACAATCTTCAGGCAACGTTTTTCTAAATGATGATGAATTGTCCGTCTAAATAGAAAATCTTGTCAAATCAACGTCCGCAGATTAACTACGGCCTGATGAATTTGCTCCTATAGTCATTACACGGTCAGACTCCGACCAAATTGCCTTAAATTTTAAATTAAACTGGAATCACAGTTTTATTAGTGTCATCAATCAAATAACGCTCTAACAGAACGCTTACCCCCTGTTCTGGATCAAACAACAATCAACCTTATGGTGTAGGATATAAACTTCGTGTTATAATAATGGTACAGGATAAATCACTATTCCAAAGTCAAATAAACACGCGCTCATATAAATGGATAGAGGATATAAACTTGGAATGGATGCTCGCCGAATATAGGGTTGTCTCGTTGTAATAAAGAAGTCGGTCGTAAATTTACGGTCAAGTTTTGGCTTCCGCGTCCGAATTGTTCGGAAACTTTACAAGTATTGGGGATATTGAATAGCGTATTTATATTTAAGTATCTAGAACAAGTTACTGAGTAGGTAAAAATAAAAATAAGGAATTTGCAGATAGCTTCCAATGCATTTATATTTAAAGGTTTTTACAAAAAATAGAGTAATATCCATAATAATAGCTTTATAGTAATAATAGCTTCATAGTTTCTTTCCGAACCAACAAAACGCAATTTTATATCATCTCTTTCTGCCATATTTACTTCAGGGACAAAATTCATTACCTTTACTCTACCTACCTACCTCAAAACTAATATTCTAGCTAACTCCTTTCAAAAACTTTGATGTGTGGCCAAGCCCGAACCGGAAAATGGTGTGATTTATGTTCGCAGTGGATTAGCGACAGCCCTACGGTGCAGATATTAAATGCACCCCGTAGCGCTGCAGCCCTGTCACGGCCACTGGCTTACGGCGTGGCGCACTTGCCACCAGCGGACCTCTCAATACTATGGACCGAGCACCCAAGTAACACTGTCATGTTGGGACGATACGGAACGGAATATGGGAAGCCGACTTGCCTTTAGTGTAAGGTCTGAGTGGACGCCCGGAGCGTTCGGCGGGGCGTGCAGCGGGGTGGGCGAGCGTGCCTACATTCTTTGCAGCGTCGACTCAGGACACTTAGTATGGGCTTCAACTGTTTGACATGCACGCCACACGCCCCGGCCCACTTCACGCCAAATATGAGCGTGCACTCAGGCCTTACACTTATGTTCGGGTTTCCTAGGAAAGCGGTGCCGTCGTACAGTCACAGCCAATAACATCGCACCAAAAGAAGGCCGCAAAAATATATGACTCAATCTTATTTCTAGAGCCATAAAAGCGTGTTCTTTTTAGGGTTCCGTAGTCAACTAGGAACCCTTATAGTTTCGCCATGTCTGTCTGTCCGTCCGTCCGTCCGTCCGTCCGCGGATAATCTCAGTAACCGTAAGCACTAGAAAGCTGAAATTTGGTACCAATATGTATATCAATCACGCCAATAAAGTGCAAAAATAAAAAATGGAAAAAAATGTTTTGTTAGGGTACCCCCCCTACATGTAAAGTGGGGGCTGATATTTTTTTTCATTCCAACCTCAACGTGTGATATATTGTTGGATAGGTATTTAAAAATGAATACGGGTTTACTAAGATCGTTTTTTCATAATATTAATATTTTCGGAAATAATCGCTCCTAAAGGAAAAAAAAGTGCGTCCCCCCCCCTCTAACTTTTGAACCATATGTTTAAAAAATATGAAAAAAATCACAAAAGTAGAACTTTATAAAGACTTTCTAGGAAAATTGTTTTGAACTTGATAGGTTCAGTAGTTTTTGAGAAAAACTACGGAACCCTACACTGAGCGTGGCCCGACACGCTCTTGGCCGGTTTTTGTACCATATTATTGCCGGTGGCTGTACTAGTAAGGCCCACTTGCACCAACAACTTAACTCAGGATTAGTGGGCTGTCAAATTCCATATAAAATGGTGGGTGAATCTTCGGGTTAACCCTCCATTTTAGTTGTTGCAAGTGGCCCTAGGAAGTTTGGAGACGACCGCTACATTACGGCACCGTTATCGGAAACTAGAACTTTAGATAATTATATCGGTTGCAGTGACATAAATAGTGGCATTCAGAATGACGCGCGAATTCGAAAAAATTAACCTTTAATGACAAGACAATACGAACCAAGGCACGCATCTATTTCATATTTAGTGCTCACGTCACATCGCAATGACATTTTTAACCGTCGCCTCATATCTCAAGAAGGACGGTTATCAAGTCGTCTGTATGTTTTTTTTTTTTTTTTTATGTTTGTTCCTCGATATCTCCGTCGTTACTTGACCGATTTTGAAAATTTTTTTTTTGATTGAATTTATATGCATACAGATTGGTCCCATTTTTCTCAGAACCCAGTTCTGATGATGGGATCCTGGAGAAATCGAGGGAACTCCTCGAATCTGAAAGGCATACATATGGTGGTTTTTGTGTTTTTAAAGGAACAGCATGCATTTAGGTACGGAACAGTGACATTTGGTGCAGTGGAACTGCTGATGATGGCCAGAACGGAACTCTTCAAATCTGAACGGCACGCTTACAGTGACTTTGGTATTTTTATACGAACAGCATGCACTTTCGTCCAGAACAGTGACATTTGGTGCAGTGGAATTTCTGATGATGGTCAGAACCGAACTCCTCAAATCTGAACGGCACGCTTATAGTGACTTTGGTATTTTTATAAGAACAGCATGCACTTTCGTCCAGAACAGTGACATTTGGTGCAGTGGAACTGCTGATGATGGCCAGAACCAAACTCCTCAAATCTGAAAGGCACGCTTATAGTGACTTTGCCATTTTTATAAGAACAGCATGCACTTTCGTCCAGAACAGTGACATTTGGTGCAGTGGAATTTCTGATGATGGTCAGAACCGAACTCCTCAAATCTGAACGGCACGCTTATAGTGACTTTGGTATTTTTATAAGAACAGCATGCACTTTCGTCCAGAACAGTGACATTTGGTGCAGTGGAACTGCTGATGATGGCCGTCGCCTCATATCTCAAGAAGGACGGTTATCAAGTCGTCTGTATGTTTTTTTTTTTTTTTTATTATTATTTTTTATGTTTGTTCCTCGATATCTCCGTCGTTACTTGACCGATTTTGAAAATTTTTTTTTTGATTGAATTTATATGCATACAGATTGGTCCCATTTTTCTCAGAACCCAGTTCTGATGATGGGATCCTGGAGAAATCGAGGGAACTCCTCGAATCTGAAAGGCATACATATGGTGATTTTTGTGTTTTTAAAGGAACAGCATGCATTTAGGTACGGAATAGTGACATTTGGTGCAGTGGAACTGCTGATGATGGCCAGAACGGAACTCTTCAAATCTGAACGGCACGCTTACAGTGACTTTGGTATTTTTATACGAACAGCATGCACTTTCGTCCAGAACAGTGACATTTGGTGCAGTGGAATTTCTGACGATGGTCAGAACCGAACTCCTCAAATCTGAACGGCACGCTTATAGTGACTTTGGTATTTTTATAAGAACAGCATGCACTTTCGTCCAGAACAGTGACATTTGGTACAGTGGAACTGCTGATGATGGCCAGAACCAAACTCCTCAAATCTGAAAGGCACGCTTATAGTGACTTTGCCATTTTTATAAGAACAGCATGCACTTTCGTCCAGAACAGTGACATTTGGTGCAGTGGAATTTCTGATGATGGTCAGAACCGAACTCCTCAAGTCTGAACGGCACGCTTATAGTGACTTTGGTATTTTTATAAGAACAGCATGCACTTTCGTCCAGAACAGTGACATTTGGTGCAGTGGAACTGCTGATGATGGCCAGAACCAAACTCCTCAAACCTGAACGGCACACTCATAGTGACTTTGGTATTTTTGTAAGAAAAGCATGCATTTAAGTTCAGAACAGTGACATTTATTTAGTTATGTTTGTTAAGCATAAGTCTTGAAGTCAAAGTTTGTCAAGCTTCGATTTCTTATAATATAATCGGATTCATGAGGAATTGAGGAAACTCCTCAAACCTTAACGTTATACGTATATTCATTTGTGTTGCCATCTAATAATGAAAGCATTAAAAGCAGTTTTAAAAAATACTTACACATTTCTACATAATCCAACATTCGCAAGTAGCTTTTACCAGAACCCAAAAGGCGACGGTTTTTTTTTCTTAAAAATTATATCTAATCCAGTCCTTGACTTTACGCTATCTAGTATCCCTTGTAACTAACGTTTCCTAACACATCAAAAACGTATGATAGAGGAGGCTCACTTCGCGGGAAGGTAACGGCCTGAGACTTTTGAGAGGTACGGCTTATGGCTAACTTATAGTGAATAGGTCCCCTTAATTAAACAGTTAACCCGCGTTCATACAAAATGCTAGTCCTTACACTGTTACACACTCGTGAACTCGTTTATAGATAAAAGCCGTGTGCAATGCCGCTGACAGCCGGTGTGGCACGAAGCATTATTTATTTTACCTGAAAACGTTTCAGGTTTCACGATTTTTTTTTGTTTTAGCCCTGTCTGCGCGGTATGCAAACAGTTTAGCAGTTATTCTTTTTGGATACAACTACCAAATGGATGAACGGCATGGATTTTGATTGCAAACTGTGCGAGTAGTTAGGCAGTATATTAAATCAGTCGTGCTACTACGTATTAAAGTCTGAAAATATTTTCAGATTGTAAATTATCTAGAAATGTTTTAACTTATATTGAAAAAGTAACTTGGGTATTAAATTTCAAACATCGTTGACATAACGTAAGTACTTATAGAGCACTGCAAAAATTATGGTAGGTTTGAAAATTTGTTCTATAAGGTCATGGTCATCGACGGGTCCCGTCAATAGCAATGGTGTGATGCAGCTTTATTTGACTTTCTTGTGGCATAATCTAGTTCTGTGGACATAATAGTTGCCTTTTTATATTGTAATAGTATTTTAAAAGGTTTTAAATTATAACCAGTACTGAAAAAGAAACAGGGTTTTTTAAAGAATAGGTACTAACAAAACCTCACTTTTGATACTGGTATATCCTATCCTAGTACAGCTAGAGCCAATCTTTGGCATATCTTAAAGTTCGTATTATGCTATCGGTGTCGGCAGATCGATGGGTTAATTCCCTCCGCAGACGTCAATAGCGTGGTTCAATGAGTCGTGTCGCGCGGATGAAATGTGTCGCTCAGATGAGACGTCGCGAGCTGTTTCACGGCCGATTGCCAGCGACGCCCATTGCGAATTCCTCGAAAACTAACAAGGATAGAGGACAAAAACTGTGTGTAGCTATAAGGGTGAGAGTATCTAAGAAGTAGTAAGAAGTGCGATCTGAACTTAAGGGTAATATTATTGCTTTTGGATTTTATGACTAATTATGGTTTCCTAATTAATAACTTTTCCCTTTTAACTAATTCGATGTTAAATTGATTTATTGTTTTTTAACAAAATTATCAAAGTTATTCCACATCTATTGTAAAACATGCATTTAATATCACAATATTAAACAAGAAATTATAATGTTGAAAATGTACCTTTGGTAAACCTCTGTACAATCTGACTTGATAATTAAATTACATTTAATTTAATAAAAATAATGGAGTTTTGATGTCGCATCGCTCTGTAGATCTACATTTTCACACACGGCTGAATGATAAGGTGCCAACTTTTAAAAGTTTTGGACCGAATCATTCAGTAGGTATTACCGCAAGGTTATTACGCGCGCTTCAGTTTAAATATTATTTCCAATATATTATTATGGCCTCCCAGTCAGTTTATTCTCAAACCGATCATAAAATCATGTTCACACCCAATTTGCACCCGAGCGTTTTACAAGCGTTTAGTTAATTCATATTTTACGGCTAATTGAGTCATAAGCAGGCAATGACCCTAATGAGAACAAAAATAATGTCCGATTTGTCGGCGCGAGCGCACGATTTATTGGGCGAGCAGCGCTAAGCCCGCCAGGGATTAGGGTTGTCAAAAACTGTTCATTTAGTTTTAATTTTATTGGCAATTATTTTTAAACATTTTGTATATCATTGGTGTGTACCAGTTGTTTCTGTTTCACAATCCAAAGTCAAGTAGAATCCAAAAGCGTGTTTTGAAGGCACATAGGTATAGCTTAACCCTCTGAACATGTGGTTGTTGCTAGTCGTGGTTAAGGACAGCGATAGATGTTATGATGGCAGATGTCAAAGTTACTGTGACATTTTCAAGTATGGTTGACATGAGTTCGCTTGCTCTCGAGAACTTGTCATTTGAGCAATGTATAGTACTTATGTGTTCAATATGCTAATGAGCGAGAATGGGCTGAGCTGACGTTTCTGAATTCTGATAGTAGGCTAGTTTCCTATACTTAAAATAGAATATTTTATGCAGTGCACGAAATAAAGCACCACATAAATAGAAGAAAAATATGGACAGTACCTATTTTTAAACATAATTTCTATTTAATAAGTCAAAGAGAAAGATATAAAGTAAATGAATTGACCGTGACGTCACTCCTCAGTATTTCTTAGTAATTTCATTTTAGCAAATCGTTTTGACAGTTCATAAAAAGAAGCTGATTTCACTAGTAGGAAACTAGCCTATTGTATTTGATTCATACCGCCTTATATAGAAACTATGTATACATATGTACTTTTAAACGACTGCCTATAATTTAGGTTGTGTATTGCTATTTTTTTTTCAGTCTATAAAAAAAACAACTACATATATTTGCATATTTATACAATTACAGCAATCGAGTGAGTTCTACATCAGTCTAAAGTCTAGATGAATGAAACAAGACTATTTGCACTGTAAATAATACCGTTTCACGTTCATGAGTAATATTCAAGACATTTCCGCTCATTTATTGCCCACACGATGCATTGCGATGGTATGAAATTTATTTGAGATTTCATTCATGATATTATTTCAATATTCTGACAGCCCTGCATTCCGATCGCAATGTTTTGAGGAACACACGCGGTCGATTGCATTCGAAATTAATATCTACTTGAAGTGTAAGTCTGGACTGGTGGTATCGATTTACACCATTTGGTTAAGGACTTGGACTTACATACCTCTATGTTACGTGTAGCTAAAGATTTTAAAGGTGGGCAATGTATGATAGGAAAACGATTTCATGAAACAATCTTGGAATTTTGCAAAGCAATTATTTAGTTGAGAAAATTAGAGGAACGGTATGTCACTTTCGTGATATGGTACATATTTATTTTATTTAGTTTCATTTAATATTGATTTTATGGCCCTGACTCGTAAAATCCTCATCTGCCAACAGTTAAGCCTGTAATTCATTAATGTTTTTCGTAACAAATCTGGTCCAGATAGTGTTTTCGTCGTCCGTCTTTTGTTTTACGATCTCCTCCCATGTAGCAATACATCGGAAGCAAGCGTTTTAGGATTAAGACGAGCTAAATCTCGACATACCGAAGAAACCGTGAAGTATTCCGTGAATCCCAGAAAACATTGTAAATAGAATAGTCCTAACCGCAGAATCTGTAACAGACCTTCGGAACTATTGACAGTGAGTGTGGGTGCGATCAGTCTTAAGCCGGGGATTATGAGAAGACCGAAATAGACGGTTCAAATGCTCAGGGATTAAGGGATTCCATGTTCCGTCGGAGGCACAAAAATACCGAGCAACGGATGCGCCGATTAGTCTAAACACTCGCGCGCACTGCACCTCCGTACTGGGACAAAAAGTTACTTCTATATTTAAGACTTTGATCATTAATTTTGGCTATATGGACAGTTACGCTGATCCGATCTATAAATTATAAGTCGTCTTACCCTTTTAGTAGGTACTTACGTATAACTAAATTGTTTGTTAGCTTGTATTTATTTACCCTATAACTTGTCAAATCTTAAAACAGCTGTTTGTCATATTGCATTGGATATTAATACTATTCAGAGCATTTTTTTTTATTGAACGTAAATAATTCATAAATAGTAACTTTCCTCGCAAATATAATTATTTAAATCAGTCAACACTATCAACATCAATCGTTAGGTATAAAATAATATTTAGGTAATGCCTGATAATTAATTAATTTAGAAAGTATTACAAGTATACCTTGCCGCTTGAACAATATTAGCTATAAACACTGACGACTGACAAAGTGACGAATTTCACGTTTTGTGAACGTAGTACCTACACCATAACCAGTAGTACGATAGTACTCTTTATTATACTGTGCCATAACTCAGATAATTTTAGAACCTGACTAGACCATTTAGAAACTTCGCAACATGTCGCGTTGGCATGTCATATATTTCTGGTCAGGCTTTAATATTAAACGTATACGTTTAATGGATAATTACAGTGCGAGTATAACCCAGAACAAAAAACAGTGAACTCACCCTAACTCTCGCCTCCGTAAGGTTGGTCCACATGGCGATCTCCTCCCTCGTGGACATGTCAGGGTACCGGTTCCTCGCGAAGGTGGCCTCTAGCTCCTGCAGCTGCTGGCTGGTGAAGTGCGTGCGCTGGCGCCGCTGCCGCTTGTTCTTCTTGTCGCCCTTGTCGTCGAGCCCTTCGTCGCCGCCGACGCCAGGGGTCGTTGACTCCGTTTTGATGGTTGCTTCTGTGAGTGGCCGGTCTGCAACACAACATTGTTATTATATACACACATACTACATAATAGTCAGTTATGGGACTGGTGCATAATAAGGGGCATTAAAATTTAAACTTAAATGCAATAGGAGTATCGGTTACCGTAAAACTTTCGATCGACTAGCAGATACAAATTTCTTAATATTCCATTTGCTTATCGCAAATAATAGGGAACTTATGATAATAATTGTAGATAAACGAAATTATTTAATTGTTATTGTAGCGACAAGTGGCATCGCACACACTACAATTGAACCTACATACATATATCCCACAATCGACATCTAACACAACCACAGGAGGAAAGGTGTTGGTAAATTTTCCGTCCCCACACAATATTGTTATTACTGTTCTAGTACGTGTCGTTTTCAAGCAAAAGTACCACTTTTTTTATTGCTTTTTATAGGTTCAAGGTACAAGCACACGTTAAATAAAATTGTTCCATGTTGTAAGTGACAAAGTGTGGCCTTTGACAACTACAACTCTCTATAAAAATTGAAGTGTATAAATAAATATCAGCATAAAAATAACTTTATTACTTTAGAAAAATCATAAGTAGCGGCGCTAAGTCGTGGCTTACTACGTCTAATGCTTTTACGATGCCCATAAATTCAAGCTCTGTGCATATCACGTGCCATATTCACATATAATAAATTAAATTACTAATGTTAACGCTTCATTAACTTACCAACGATACTTCTCAATGATATAGGTGTAACTGACGTCTAATTGCCGCAACCCATAATCTTAATACAAAATACATATATGAAAAAGTTGTGAAAATTAGACGCGACCGCAGACATTTTCCCAGAGAGCAACTTCGTACAGAAATAATAAGGTATTTAATTCTTTAACAAATTTTCTCATAGTGAGGGCATTTATAAGATGTGAATAGATAAAATAAACACGAAAATGATTAATCAACAACTTATTGTCACCTGCAGTTCAGTTGTCATTTTATAAACCGATGGCAATCATCCATGGACGGTCTTATCGACACACATCGCATCACCTCAATAATTACAAGTACGCACACAGCGGGCTTATCGCATTGACACCGGGATCCTGCTAAACCCATATGCGCGGTCGCGGACTGATTGCCATCGGCCTGGTATCTCGAATTGATGTAATAACCTATCACTCCCCAGCGAAGGGGCGATATGCATTCCGGTACAGTTATGAAATCGTGGTACAATTATGATTTGAATTGAATAACGAAGACAACTCCACTTTTAGCATGAAATATAATACATATATAATTTTTGAAGTTAAACAGAAGTCCAGGAAAAGTTTTTCATGCGATTCCCCCCTTCCGAAGGATACCTACATATTAGTGACAATATTGGCATAGATTAAATATAACAAGATCATACCATCCCATACATTAAAATGCGACCGCCTAAGACCGCGCTTACACTCCACCACACATAGATGGCGCCACAAAAAAAATGTCTTGTAGCTTTCGATTATACTTGTAGATGGCGTTAAGTGTCACTTTTGATATAGATTTACGGCTCGGAATTGACACTTAATGCCAATCTACAAAATATATAAACACATTATAAAAAACCTAACCTAGGGTGCCGCCAGCAGCGGGGCAGGGCTAGGGGTATTTAATTTAGTAATACCGGGATCCCGGTATTTTTAGTAACTTACAAATTATGCCAAATTAACGTAAATCACTCATTAAAAACGTTAAATTTCTGCATCAGGATGGTCACTACATACCTAAATCTTGCTTCTTGCTCTCGTTTCTCGATTTGACACATTCTCTGTTTGGTGTTTTTGCATTATTTGTATGAAAATGATAGTTTTTACGATGATTACCTAGATAAAGAATTAAATATACGTGTCAAAAGCATTAATTGAGGAGGGTCTGCCGCGAACATTTGACACATTTGTCGCACTTGTGAATTCGCGCGTAAGTGTGACAGAGAAGCTAACACGTCAAGCATAGTTGCAACAGGCCACAAATCCCCTGTAAACAAATCGCCTTGATGCATCTATGTCATAGATACATACTTATACTTTTCAAAAAATTAGTTAATGCATACGAACTAACGTATACCGTAGCTACTCTATTTTTACTGTGCGTGTGCGTAGGCGTGTGTTGAACTCTAGCTCAAAACTTTGCCGTACCTAACATTCCTTATAGTAACGAAATTGGGAAATCACTACTCAACTATCAAAATCAAGAAAATTACTTTTCTAATCCGTAAATTAAGTGTTCCTATTCCGCGGATAATCTTTTTGATTTTGATTATCATGGATTTCCGCAAAGTAATGTGTGATTCCATAGATTATTTCTTAATGTGATTTTTGATAATCTATGTCGGACAATTCAGCTTTTTTGGCTAATTGTTCAATGATTTGGCGGATTTATTTTATTCGTGCTTTAGCGCCTCTAGTGCCACCAAAAACAAATATACCACTATATTGTACCACATATATTGATTACAATGTGTTTCTAAAAAAATCATCTCATGTTCTAATTTAAATAGTCAATGATGAAACTATAGTGTGTATAATCGAGAAATGCTTTTCAATGCTTTTTATTTAATAAAGTGATATTATAGTTAAATCTTCACCACAACTACACCATTAACACTGATTATAAAATATTAGATTATAAAACACAGCATGAATGACACACAGCTTCCTAGTATCACAGCCATACTAAAGAAGAGGCGATTGAGGTGGCTCGGACATGTGTTTGTGTAATTGTGTATCGAACGGAGCGGACTCGTTTGACACGTCAAATCATGCTGGGAGATGTTGCAGATGCAAAAAGACCGGTCGGACGGCCAACGCTGCACTTTAAAAATTGCGCGAAGCGTGACATGGTCACATTTGATATTCCATGCGACCCGTGGCAACGACTGGCTGAAGACCGACCCACGTGGCGCCGTGTTATCCATGACGGTCAATCCAAGCACGACAATGCCTGGTTCTCCTCCTTGAATGATAAGCGCATGAGGCGTCACGAGCAGGCCTCTAACCCCCGTCCATCTGGGGGAGCATACACCTGCCGTGTGTGCGGATGAGGGATCCTATCTCGAATTGGGCTGTACAGCCAGAAACGTAAGTGTCGCAAGGATGCTGTTTGAATCATCTGTTATAGATGCAAAGGCCTGTTATTATTAAAATGTAAAAGGTTCTATTCCGCACGAGCTTAAAGAGATCGATTTGGCAGAAAACATGGTTTGCTATGGCCGCGTCTTCTTGCGAAATGTCCGATCTGGTGGCGATATCTAACTTACAGAATCACCTGAGTAGAGATCTGGCGCCCTTTCCCGCTTGCTTTTATACTGCGTCCTTGGTACTGAGGAGTTGAGGACGCATAACAAAAACAAAGAGCACAGGGCGTAGCCCTTTGAACTATGTATTATACTTAAAACAATAGAAGTTGTACTAACTTGGCCACATAAGTTTGCGTTTTGGGTTGAAATCGAAACTTATGAAGTTGGAAATGCAATCGATTTTACATATCACTAAGTCGGATTGGCAAGATTTCCGCTGTAGTAAAACACGCATGAACAGTAACAAACGAGATTTTGAATAAAATTTGTTATTTTAAGCAAATTACTTGTTTTTTATATTTTCCTGACTTCAATACCGGGATCCCGGGATCCCGGTATTGAAATCGCCAATACCGGAATGAATACCGGTATTGGAACAGGTCCGGTATTTGGAAGCCCTAGGCAGGGCCCAAGCTGCCGGTGGTTAGGGCTGCAGAGAGAGGAACCGTCGAACTATCCGCGCTGTGTCCACGATCACCGCCTTCTGCATCTGGCCCTTGATCCATCCACCTAGCGAGAGTCTCTTAAGATATTGGTCGAGACTCTTCGCTATGAGACCGTTCGCTGAAACGACTATCGGAACAATGATCGTTGAATCAACATCCCACATGGCGGTTATCTCGTGAGCCAAGTCTAGGTACTTACTGGACTTGTCCTTCTCGGCTTTCACGTATTCTCATCATGGGGGATGGTGATGTCAACGAGCACTGCCCGGCGTTGCGGTCGATCTATTATCACAATGTCAGGCTTATTGGCTACAATAGTCCTGTCAGTGATAATAGATCGATCCCAATAGAGCGTGGCACGACCATTTTCGAGAACTGGCGCAGGTAAGTACTTGTAGTACGGTACTTCGCGGTCCACAAGGCCGTATTGAAGAGCAAGTTGCTGGTGAATAATCCTGGCTACGAGATTATGTCTGTGCAAGTACTCGCCGTTAGCAAGATGAGAACAACCGGAAATTATATGCCTGAGTGACTCTCCGGGACGGCGGCATGCCCGACAAATGTCGACCGTACCGTCCTTCAGGATATATTTCCGGTAGTTGTTCGTCATCATTACTTCGTCCGCAATTGCACAGGCAAAACCCTCGGTTTCTCCGAAGAGGTCCCCGAATCGTAATCATTTCACCGATGCGAGCAGATCTACATCGGGTCCCGTGAGGGCCTTGTAGAACCGCCCGTGTAGCTGCTTGCTCTCCCATACCGCCTTGCGGTCCGCAGTACTTAGTACCACACGTTTGCGCCAGTTCTCTTTCGCCAAGGAGAGCGGCGTGAGGTTTCCGTCCACTGCCACCACATCACGATGCATCCCACACTCGTTGTTAAGGAAGTAATTCCTGAGATTGTACACCTCACGGTTGTGGAGATTTTTGGTGTTTAGGAAGCCTCGACCTCCGCACTTCCGTGGGATGTACAATCTCATAACAGACGAGCGCGGGTGTAACACACGGTGTGTGGTAAGCAGTGAGCGGACCCTCCGATCCAGGGCGTCCAGCTCAGTCTGGGTCCACCTTAGTATGCCAAAGGAGTATGTGAGTAGAGGCATTACCCAGGCGTTAAAGGCGCGCACTTTGTTGCCTCCTGACAAAAGACTGTTAAGGACTTTTGTGAGCCGACTGAAAAAGCGCTCCTTCACCGACCGTCTAATGCCAACATCCTCAACACCCAACGACTGTGACATACCAAGGTACTTATAGGTTTCTGATTCAGAGATAGATCTGAACGACATCGTCTCAGAAAGTTGTAAATTTTCATATATTATTATTATCTATTATTTATTAGCGCTTAACGGCTTTGGGTTACAAATTTATTGTGCCTACTTATCTTGATTGAAGACTCAATAAATAGTTCATTTAGAAATCGAGGGCGGCCAGTAGGCCTAGTAAATGTAATATTCACTTACTGCTCTTGATTAACGATATCCTTCAAAGTGTCTACAAATTATAATTTTAATTCTGATGATGACTATTGGAAATTAAATCGTAGTAATTACAGCACATTTAGATGCACCTGTATTACATAAATAACAATATTAATTAAACTTATCCAATAAGCAGGTATAGTGCAGAAGCTCGTAGTTATCATAGTCATTTTCTGGACTTAGTTTATTTTAAAACCCAGCACGCTCACATAACCCGATTATTCCAACGTCAAATAGATATCTAACGTGAATTTCTAATAACGCCGTCGCTTCCAATCAAAACGTTTGCGGAGGATTATCGCGCGCGTATCGCGTTAATTTCGACAACTTTATTAAAAACATCAATCTGTACGGTTTGGCAATCTCATTGGCGTATAATGAACAAGGTGGGATTACGGTCTCAGGTTTAGGCGGAGCGCTACCGGTGGAACTGGCGATAAGGGTCGATAGAGGTTGCGATAGCGGCTATCGCCGATACGCTTTGTGAGTCGCCGACCGATCCATCACCGCGCGCAACCTTTGCGTTGTACCGACGCGATATCGACGTGTAAATATCGCACGAACATGTGTTACCGATATCTGTACACGGCCACTTCAACGATCACTCTATTCGATAACATCTTTAATTTACCAAGTCATAGTTATTATATAAGTGTCTGTTTCTGGTGACACTTATTGTAATGTTGTAAACATTTATCGAACACGCAAGATACCAGTGTTTAATGACAAACTATATTATCCTAAACCACTATATTACATAATCAATATATCAATGTAATCAGGCCGTATGGTGATGCAGATATCAAATGGACCTAGTGTCAAAATAGCTTTAGGGGGCAAACATTATTTATAATACAGTGAAACCTGGATAAGTGAGACTTCAAGGGACGAGAAAATTTATCTCACTTAAAGAGGTATTCCACTTATTCAGGGTCTCAGTTAGACAGGTGAAATAAAATGTTTGTCTCATTTATAGAGGGTATCACTAATAGAGGCCAGAATAGGAGATATATCAGTTATAGAGGTGATAAATAAGGTGTTTTGCATATATGTACATAGTTATTATTAGTTGCAAACAAAAAGAAAAGGTAAATAAGCTTTGTCTTTAAATAAAATATAAAATTCTAACGTCATTGTGTCTTAAGAACTTTACATCACACAAAGTTTTTTTTAAATATTTTTATGTTACTTAACGTAATAATATTTTAGTTTTAATTACTTAAAATAACCAAGAAAACTGTTTAACTCACCTAAACACAAATGATCAATCGCGTAACTTAGAGACGGGTTAAGAATTATTAAAAATATGGAAATTGATTTTAAATAAAGGCTAAGTTACAGAGGTCATAGATTGACTGTATCTCAGATAGAGAGGTAAATTCTTTTAAAATTCTTAACAAACAATTAAGTGAATATACATTTCAAATAAAGTCTCAGTAACAGAGGTAAAATACACTCTCTGTCTCACTAATAGAGGGAAATGTCACAATAAATCGAAAAGGTTAATCTCAGTTATAGAGGTCTGTTTTGTCTCACTAACAGAGGTAAATCGGTGCGAAAGTGTCGGGACCGCACCTTAGGTCCCAGCTAAAGAGGTTTCTCACTTATCCAGGTCCCACTTAACCAGGTTTCACTGTATTTGCAATTAGAATGTTGATTGTAATATTCATATTGGAATATTGGTTGGCCGAAACACGATTAAAGCCATTATTCTACCAAAAGCCAGCAGTAGAAATCAAAGATTTCTGTAACCACGCTTCAAGGTGAATGTCAAATCAATCAGCAGTAAAAATGCCACAGAATAAAAAGCATAAAAATTGCATAATTAGAGCAAGCCGTTCGCCGGCATGTTTGTGAAGGCATTAGAATAAACGCGACGGTATTTGCCGTAGGTTTCCCGGCGCTCGCTCAGTTTGCTTTCAGTATCAAGTTTGTCACTTTGTGTGGCCGCTTTAATGAAGTTATAATTTGCCACGCTGTTGTATTCTGTGGTGTTACTATTTAAATCGGCTTTGTTAGTCCTCTTAGGAAAATACTCGTAATTTACAATAACTTTCTGTCAATATAAATATTAATGGATGCTATTTTATATTAATTTCATATCAACGATGTGATAGACTTTTAAATTATCAGTTTCGTTAATTTAGCTTGCTGATTTGTAAGTCCCTAATTCCCCATGGCTGCCACATATGCGGCAAAGTGACTATAGAGTACCTAACTTTATAATTACGAGTTTATCTTTTTAACTTACTTATTTTGGCAGCTGTTCATTTTAGCGATCGCTGCTGCGTATAACCTGCTCTACCTTAATCGACTTTTTTCTAAGCTGCTTGTTTTACTGAGGGTCCCATCGCCGTTTTAACATCACTAAATATCAATAGAGACGTGTACTCACTGTCGTCGTTGTGCTTGCGGTCGCGGCGCGGGCGCGGCGGCGCGTACAGCGACTGCTCTACGCCCGAGCCACCCGACGTTAGCGACGAGTGCCCGCTGTCCCGAAACTCGCCTGTTTCCGCCCATACTGCAACACAAACACATAATATAATGTCATTATCATCTTCCTTATGTCATTCCGGCGCTTGCCACAGAGCTTATGGAAGCCTAAATATAAATAATGATAGTCAGGTTAACTCCAGGGTGCACTGACTAAAAAAATGTATTGAGAATATTGGACAGTTTCCTTTATATTTTCATGCAAACGTAAGAACTATCAGTACAAAATGTAATTTAATGACTATTCCGTGAAAATAGGACGAAAAACATTATGCACTACATGGGTATTTGTCATTAGGTAAACATTTTTTAAATGTTAATTTGCTAATGTTATTTCGGTAAATTCAATCTAAGATAATCGTAGTAACATAAAAATTAGAACTTTGCTAACTGAAATTGAAGTATGTACGTTGCATTGTGCCTATTTAGTGGCGGGAGTTAACCCATTTTCAAATACTATGATATATCTTATGTTTTGAGCTTCACATTATAAATACACCATACTAGGCCAGACAACGAATGCTCAAAAACATATCAATATCACAACCCACGGTGCTATTCTAAAAATAAAAATTCTTGAAATACTCTTCCAACTCCAATAACCTCATTCGTTATCAGTTTGAGATAATCACGTCTGCTCTTGAAAAGTCGATAATTTCCCCAGTGCGGTGTAATATACTACTATTACACCGCATACGTACTTTTGTGTTCCTCAAGATACTTGTAAGCTGAGGTATGCACTGGAGCACATGACATGTGTTTTACTGATAGCTTTGGTGTTCTGAAGTGCCGCAATCATTATCATTGTAATAAGACTAACACTTTAAGCTATTGTTTCTTTGTTATTTCAAATCATGATATTCATGGTTATGAATATTATGAAAGAAACCAAAATTTGCAAACAAAATACCCGTAGGTTCCTATTATATTCTGCATGTTGTACAGGACAGGAATGATAATGACTATTTTGTTTCTAGATACTGAGACCTATATTAGAATTTCATATCGACGCTGGAAAGGCTAATTGACTAACAGACCATTTTTGGGCATATTGAGTTATATACATCATTGGAATCAGCGATTTTTTCTGCGTCTAACGAGCCAGGTTTCAAAACGATCTGAAGACTTTTTTGGCTTGTCAGCAATTTGGAAAAAGGCAATTTACTAAAAACATTTTCTCTAACAAGCCACTTTTTTTGACAAATTATTGAGATACTGGCTATATGTTAACGCCAAAAACACTTGTTTGGATGTTAGTCAATTTCGTTTAATGTAATTTTATATGTTTTAGTTTATAAGTCATTTTACCAGAATGAAAAAATGTTAATATTGCACGTTAACCATTTATCTAGAACCGCGGTAGTAAAGAACTGCACGTTAGCCGTTTATCCAGAACCGCGGCAGTCAAAAACTGCACGTTAGCCGTTTATCCCAACCGGCGAAATAGTGGCTTAGGTGGTTTAAGCAAATATCCTAGAAATTAATAACACAACATTCTCCTTTAATCCATTTTACTTGTCTTTGGTAAATAAAAATTACATTTAATAGTCAAATATCCTGACCGAATAATTATATTTTAATTTACGTTAGTGAATTTAAATGAACTCTTCAGTCATAGTGTAATGCGTATTAGGTATTTTAAAACCAAAAACTGACCTTGAGCGTAAACATTTTACAAGGGGGAAAGGAACGGGCGACTCTTTAGTCAACGCTTAGTGCTACTCGAGTTAAGACGTGACAGCTATCGTGCGTAATTGTGGCGATCATTCATTTCGGAGTGTTTAGAGGTAAGTAGAGGTAACATTGGACAAAAATCTACAATGGACTCTTCATATAAGAAAACTAGCAAACAAATTAAGTTCAGCCGCATACGCCGTTAGGAGAATCAGGCAACTGACTAATGTTGAGACAGCTCGCCTAGTGTATCATAGTTATTTTCACAGTTTAATGTCATATGGTATTCTGGTTTAGGGCAAAGTAGCTGAAATAGACTATTTTTGTATTACAAAAGAGAGCCATTCGTTCTATTTACAACTTAGGAACACGTGAAGAGAACTTTTCAAAGAAATAAATATCTTAACTGTAGCTTTCTAAAACATCTATGATAGTATCATTTATGTTGTTAAGAATTTAGACTGTTTCACTAAGAATTCTGATATCCATAATTATAACACTAGAAACAAAAATAAGCTTGCCATAAAGAAGTTTCGTGTCCGCAAAGTACAGAAATCATTTGTTGGGCAATGAATGCATTAATTTTTAGGGTTCCGTAGCCAAAATGGCAAAAACGGAACCCTTATAGTTTCGTCATGTCCGTCTGTCCGTCTGTCCGTCTGTCCGTCTGTCACAGCCGATTTACTCGGAAACTATAAGTACTACAGTGATGAAATTTGATGGGAATATGTGTTGTATGAACCGCTACAAAATTATGACACTAAATAGTAAAAAAAAGAATTGGGGGTGGGGCCCCCCATACATGTAACTGAGGGATGAAAATTTTTTTTTTTTTTTTTTTTTTTTTATGTACATACCCGTGTGGGGTATCAATGGAAAGGTCTTTTAAAATGATATAAAGTTTTCTAAAAAACATTTTTCTTAAAGTGAACGGTTTTTGAGATATCAGCTCTCAAAGTCGTAAAAAGTATGTCCCCCCCCTCTATTTTTATAACTACGGGGTATAAAATTCTAAAAAAAGATAGAGGTGATGCATGCTAATTAACTCTTTCAACGATTTTTGGTTTGATCAAAGTATCTCTTATAGTTTTTGAGATAGGTTGATTTAACTGTAATTTTGGCAGGTGTATAAATTGACATAATAAGTTTATTATATTTGCTGCTACGGAACCCTTTGTGCGCGAGCCCGACTCGCACTTGGCCGGTTTTATAATAAGTTACCTGACACTGTTTTGAGATTACCCCTCCCAGCTCTTAAGAACTACTTAAAAAAATCATTGATATTAAAGGCTTATTACAGAGTTGAGGACTATTTGATAGATAAACAATATAAACATGCATGGCCCGAACCAGAAACTGCAAAAAACAAATAGCAATTAAAATAATTGTATTATGTGTAGAGGACACAGTTCAGATAAGAAAGCACATAAAATATTTTATGTTTTGTAAGATCATAATATATATGTACCTAATGAACTATTCATAAGAGCTTGTAACTAGGTCTACATGAATAAATATATTTTGAATTTGAATTTCAATTTGTACATATTTAATGATATTGAGATTTATATTATCTTTTTCTACTGTGACAATAATTTTGATATGTTTTCTCTGAAGAAGAACGACGTATTATTAAACTACAATATAATTTATTGAAATTAATTTCCATACAGTACCTACCTAGTCTGTTAATTTTTTTTGATGAATACTTTTGCATGTTAAATTTTATCTTGTTATTTAATGCATGTTAATTATAAGATGTAATGTATTGAAAAGAAGTGGCCCGCCGAGTTTCTTGCCGGTCCCATAGTGGATACCCCCCTCCCAACTGAAGGGGGACTGAAATCTTCTGGAGGCTGAGGCGTAGGGTTAGAGCCGGCGTAGATTTATTTGACGTTCATATGCGCATTGTAATATGCCTACTTGAAAAATAAATAATTCATTTTCATTTTCAAGTCTTTGTTTTGTGTATTCCTTAATTATTATTATACATACATACATACATACAATCACGCCTGTATCCCATAAATGGGGTAGGCAGAACACATGAAACTACTAAAGCTTCAGTGCCACTCTTGGCAAATAAGGGGTTGAAAGAAAACGAAACTGTGGCATTGCAGTGACAGGTTGCCAGCCTCTCGCCTACGCCACAATTTGACCCATATCCCATAGTCGCCTTCTACGACACCCACGGGAAGAAAGGGGGTGGTGAAATTCTTAACCCGTCACCACACAGGCAATTATTATTATACGTAATTTTAATTGTATAAAGTAATAATGATACTCGAACCTATATTTAAGTAATAAGTCGTTTTATTTATGTTCCTTTCTCTTTTTAACACAAACGCTAAGCTTACTAATAATATTTACGAGTAACTTTCTATTGTTTATTTTGAAAGTACCTATAAGTTTGTTTTTATACTGTCCCGTGTATAACTCACTGGTCAAAGGAAACGGGTCAGATAGTATGGAGATCTTGAGATTCAATGTTGTAGTACTTGTAGTGAATACGGTTACCTTGTTGACCTAGTTGACCTTGACTAGTGACTTTGCCTACCAAGTTGGAGGTCCCGGAATCGAATCCCGGTGAGGGCGTTTATTTGTATGTATATAAGTAGGTACCGTATTTACCTACATTTATCTACATTAGTAAGTACCTATGTATATCGTCGCCCATCACACCATAATACAAGCCTTGCTTAGTTTGGGGCTTTGTTGATTTGTATCAGATTGCCCCCAAAATATTTAAAATATATACATACTCACATACACACATTTTTACGCCTTTTTCACTACATGGTGGCGGCAGAGCGTCGAAGGTGCAACAGTAGAAACCTATGTCTATTTTCGTACAATCAACAGCAAAAGTAAGTGTTGACCATCTCTTCATAATATAATAAGGTCTACAATCGAATAATGATCACTTACTTTTGCTGTTGCCTGCACAAATAAGTTTAACTTAATTAAAGATTCTTTCATGAGAAATACAATAGTTTTCAGTATGACATCTCATCTAAAAACAGGTGTTAGTTTTTGGTGAAGTGCCTTTTAAGCTGTTATACCAGTGTTTCATAATGTTAACTAGTGGCTGTTATGCATTTTCTTCGATTTTAGTTTTGTTTGAAACGTCTTATTATATGTTCTTTTGGGTTGGGTTTTAAAGCTAATAGTCGCATAAGTTAAGTATCCGTTCCCTAAGAAACTATGAATATGGTGGTTAGACCTTTATCCTGACTTTGAAAAAATGACAATTGTCTAACGTGGACTTTATTTCGTAAATACGTACATATATCGGAATACAATCATATTGATCAAATAAACAACACAAATACCTCCAACTTCGTAGTACGTCATTTTATTGTATAATAAATAAACAAAAAGTTATGATTTTTTTTCCAAAAAAAAAAGTTTATATTGGCTCTCCTGTAAAGTTTGCAAAATGCACGTTAGTCAATTAGCCTTTCCAGCGTCGATATATTGTTTATATTTGTAATTTTCATACAGCTAGAAAAATCAGTTTTATGGATACCTTATTTGTGCGAAATAAAGATATTTAATTATTAGTTATCTATGTACTATGTATACATAAATACAATACAAAACGTCATACTCAAGCAAAATGCCGTATTATCGCGAAATTATAAAGATATGTTAATTTGCTAAGAAGATAAGTTTGGGAAAACCCATTAATCGATTACAAATTTTTGGACTTCGACGCTGTCAATCTGAACAAAATTTATATGTACATTTGGTAAGTAATTAAATGAGGGCAGAATAGGCACCGTCCAATACTGCAAGGACGGAAAATAATGTTTAGACAGTAAATTTGTATAAAAAATATACGGTAACGGACCCAATCATGGACAGTTTAAGAAAAATTTTCGACTGTTTTTGATATTTCACTCATAAATGTAAAAATTCTACCGCTAGGCGTGTTAAATCTTGAATGTCCTATCCTTCTTTTACATTTTAAGCGTGTTGCAGAATGGATACTCCTATTAGTTTATTCATACTTAACATATTAAAACTAGGTGTTTTTTCTCCAATTATGGACGGCAGTTCTCCAGTAATGACATGACTCCCCATTATGGACAGTTAAATAAATTTAAAATTTTACTTTTAAAACCAACTGATACTCAATAAGTCAATTTTATATACAATAAATACAATTAGTTTGAGTTATTTTAACATAGGATTGTTTCTTGTAAATTTTGGTTTTGTAAATTGTTCCTTGTCCATCATAGGAGGTAGGCAGTTTTTCGGTTCCAGTAATGGATACTCGCAAAATAACGCCATTTCTTTATATCTTTGGAGCAACAAACTAGTATGTTTTATACCTTTTCTCATGCTTAATGCAGTAAGTAAAACGCATTCAAGTTTACACCCAGTATTTTTTTTTTATTATTTTATACATGAACTCAACTCTCTTAGCAACATTACTAATAATTCGTCTTGATATTTTTTTCAGTTAAACTGATGAATTTTATCTTGTCGCCAAATCCTTCAGAAATAACCGAATTAATTGAAACTTCAAAATGAAACAGCTCTACAACTCTAGTTTATGGTACAAAGCCGTCAGTTTTTAGAAACTAATTTTAGATACTTATTTTTAAGGATTTGTGTTTTTTTGTCCATATTGGCATCACCGTTCATTATGGGGTATTTCACCTTAAATAAGTAAAAATGATACGATACTTCTGGTGGTCGAGTTCAATTCACACGTATACAGTTTTTTGCAAAAGAAATTGTACGTAAGTACGTACTTAGTTATGTAGGTATACAAATAAGCGTGCTTCAATTCGTTTCACGAAATAAGCCATTAGATAAAAATAAAATTGTTATATGTGTGGCAGGTACATATTTTAAAATACTTTGAGCCGTAAATTAAACGTTCTCATTATTTAACGAGGAGATCTCGACAAAATAATGTATTCGCCGAGCGACGATGACGCCCCGTCGCTTACGGGCAATTAAGTGTCCCCGAACACTTGTTAACAAATTAGTCACTGGAGACGCCCGTGTGTGTGGGCCCTTATTTATAGGCCCGCCAGATGAGAAACACACGTGTATTATATTCATGATATTCGTTAATTATAAGCAGTTTAAAAAATAAAATAATCATTTAACCCTTCGTAGGTAGCACATATTTAGGGGACTCAAGAGTATGTATGTATATGTATTTATTGTATATATTAAGTAATGATATGTATATGTATTTATTGTACTATATGCCATTGATTAACTTAAAAAGAGGCATAAGTAATATTTAGATCTACAAACTACGTACTACCAAGTAGGTATGGCCAGAAATCTGAAAGTTATTTGCCTACTAAATATGTTTTAACACTACATATTAACATACTATTTTCAGTACAGCTGGTATTTTTTTACGCACTAGTGCGAGAAGTGGTTCATTATATGTCAAGTCCAAAGTTCGGAGGGCCATCTGTACTGAAAAACGTCGTACGATACACGTGCGTAAAGGAAATTCGTAACTCGTGTCGATTTAAAACACTCCCTTCAGTCGTGTTTTAATTTATCGCCACTCGTTTCGAACTTCCTTTTTTACGCACTTGTATCGTAATGTACTATTGTATCACTCGGTATTTTCATTTGCTATAATTGCTATAAATATGTTTAATGTATTAATTGAAAATACAAGATATTTGTAGGTACCATGTTCCACTAATGGATAACAACGAGATAAACTACGTTGAGTAGCCATCTTTCGAGTTATTTAGTACTGTTTGTTCCGTATCTCAGACACGCACGTGCAACCCTTGTTTGACAAAGAACAACAATGCTTTCACTACGAAATCCTTCCAGGAGACGCCTATTTCCATTCTTTCGCGTTCACTGCGTACGTGCCCCCAGCAGAGATCGCGTTAGGTGGAGATGGAGCGGCAATGGACAACAGTTAACTTTATAAACGATATTGTCAAATCTTATGGTATTATTTATTGGGTGTTAAACATGATACTCGTTGTATCTTTTTTTCTTGTCCAAATATAGATCTGTAATAACACGCTAGCCTTCAAATCCTAACTTTATCTGGAAACGTTTATCATTGTATGATTTTTATATCACCAACGTTTATAGTTAAACTAATGTTGTAGTATTTCATAACATTGCCGGAATAATTTTAATTAAAAGAAACATTCCTGCATTTGTTTTGTAACGGCGCTATCAATCGCGCGGGGCGTGACTCCGCTCAAAACAATGGGATCAGCGGGAAGACGACTTCCAACAAATACACACGAAAAAATCGACAAATTAACAATTGTAACGAGCTTTTTAAAAGGTTAACCAACATGCCACAAAGTAATTAAAATGTCTGACTAGCCAATATTTATGTAAGGTCAGTGTGGGGAAGACCGTCTACCCGGAAAGACCGTCTATTGACTATAACTTTTTTGTTTATATATCTACGCTTCTCACACCTCAGGAGGTATAGTAGTTTTTCATCCTTAATCCATTGGTCTTCAATACATATCCCTAGGACGAACACTAGTTAACATAAACTTGTTTCTCGTTTCGAACTCGAACATCGAGTTCAACATGGTACCGCAAAAAAATAAAATAAAATAGAAGCAGTCGGAATATTTGTATATCATGTATGTAACGCAGTCATTTAATAACCGTTATTTCTGACTAGTACTATTATTCTACTCAAAACGCGCTCAATTTCTAGTTTTATGTTCTGAAATATGTAACTTAGAAATTGTGCCTAGTCAGAAAGTCCGGCATAAAAGAGAAAGGCAAGACCGGCATATGATAAACAAGGAGTTGCCAACCTTTTTTAGGCTTAATTAGAAATAAGTCTAGTGTAAACAATATCAATATATAGGTACGTTTTTGGCTTATGATAGTTGTACCGTTTTTGATTTTAACTTCGAAATACAGTTTTGATAATGATTCGTATGGTGTTACTAAAATCATTCGAAAGTATTAAGTAAAAATAAAATATATGTGACATGGTTGTGAAGAATGATAAGAGGTGAACAGAAGTAAGCCTACACTGCATTATTCATCATCATATTTAAGTTGGTAGAATTATCGTAAGCTCTAACCGTTTTTTATTATTTTTGTTTAAGTATATTTAGATTGTGCAACATGCGGCGACAAATATTTCAAAAGAGAGTAGGGTTTCCAGTTGGTCATTATTTTTATAATCAGCATTACCCAACAGGGACCGTATGGGACCCTTTAAAACGGTTTTGACACTTTTGACCGACTATTTTACGGCTACCCGACCGTTAATTGACATTGCTGGCTGTCACTTCTGTCACTTTCACAAAAAGTCGTCATGGGTGTCGTCAATAGGTTCTCGGGGGTGGTAGCTCAGGTAGGTGGTAATTCTGGTAGTAACTATAGAAAAACCAAGCATTGCTAAGAAATGTTACCAAACCAATTCACGTATCTTAATATCCTATTACCTTTTCTTAATAAAAAAGTTTCAAAAACAGATAAGTAGTTGGATTTATATGAGCCCGTAATATCGTGACTAAATTATATCGCAGGTGTTCGTTGGAAAAACAGTATTATGCAATATCTGGACCTGAAAAGAAAAGGTTATGAACCCCATCTACGGGACTTATGCCGGTCTTGCCTTATAAATAGAAAAATGCCTACATGTTCAATATTTTAACATTATTTTATTAATTATCTAGCACATTCTGCTCTGTTATTACGTAAAATAACAATGATCATGATTGTACTCATCGCGGGAGGACGGTCAACCCGCCGAGCCTTATAAAATGTGATTTTTATGACTTAAAAGTACCTTATTTCACCAAAATATTATAAAGCTTTATAAAATATAATATTTGCTTTCTCATAGGACCATGCGCATTAAGCCAGACTACATTAATTATAGAGTTTTATCCACTCAAACTTTATTTCAAATAAACTATGCCGGTCTTGCCCGCACTGACCTTAAAGGCATTTCCGTGCAGACACCGCTTCGTAGCGATGTTTTCTATTTATTTGTAATGGCTACGAAATTCTGGGTCGAAATAGTACAAAGTTGTATAATTTAATTTGTATTATTAATTAATACAATATAATCGATATATACTTATATATTTGGGTACGTATGCATCATCTTATGATTAATATTTAATGTTAATGTAGGCTAAACATAATCTTAGTGACTGGGGCCAATCACTCTGCGCCAGGCACTTATATTCGCACTAAAGAGCAAATGGAAGTGGGCAGGCCTCGTCGCCAGGTACGAGGATAACCGTTGGACTAAGGGACCGTCCACACTCATAAGACGCATGTCTCGGGGCGCGCAACGGACGTCTCCGTCACGCCGCCTGAATGTAATTCAAAAAACCGGCCAAGAGCGTGTCGGGCCACGCTCAGTGTAGGGTTCCGTAGTTTTCCGTATTTTTCTCAAAAACTACTAAACCTATCAAGTTCAAAACAATTTTCCTACAAAGTCTTTATAAAGTTCTTACTTTGTGATTTTTTTCATATTTTTTATCCATATGGTTCAAAAGTTAGAGGGGGGGGACGCACTTTTTTTTCCTTTAGGAGCGATTATTTCCGAAAATATTAATATTATCAAAAAAAGATCTTAGTAAACCCTTATTCATTTTAAAATACCTATCCAACAATATATCACACGTTGGGGTTGGAATGAAAAAAAATATCAGCCCTACGGAACCCTAAAAACGTCTCCTCAGTACATTTTGTATAGGAAGGACGTATTAGATATTACGGATTATAAACGATATTTTAGCCAATAGTAATGTAATATGAATTTTCGAACGCACATTTAGTTTGGTTTTTTTTAATAATGACAAGTGAGTCATAGATTTTGCCGCGGTTTTTGAAGAGGCGTGACACTGACAGTTGTTGATGTCAGGTTTGGCTTTGGAAAGAAAAACGCCGGTTGTGTTACAAAGATTTCGTTGTCTAAATATTGTTAAACCTATATTATACCTACTTTTGTTCAATAAATATTGATTATAAAACAGTGTGTTTTCCATATATTCTATTAGACGTAAGACGCGCCCCAGGCGGCGTGGCGGTGGCGACGCTTAAGTGGGAACTACCTAAAGACCGGTAATGCCGGTAATATGGCCCGGGACCGGCAGGAACAACATCGAGCGGCCGACCGCATGCTAGATAGTCAGACGAGATAGCAGCAATAGCAGGCCAAACTTGGCCTAGCACAGCCAAAGACAGGAAAAAGTGGGCATACCTTGGAGAAGGCTTTTACCCGAAGGGGGTCCATTAAAAAAAAAAAATTAGATAATTAATTAATCAATAATATTCAAAGCCAAATGTAATTTTAACCCTTAAATGCATGAATTTTTCTTTTAACGAGATATTAATATATTAAATTAAATTAATTAAATTAAAAAAATATATGTGATAGACAATCATTTTCTGACTCTGGGAAAAATAATAAAAAAATATTTAATACCGATTTTAATACTAAATCAGTGTTAGAAGTTAAATAGGCCAAAACTTATTTATATAAATATATAATTATTGGTAAGTTTTATTTGTAAAGTTTGACTACTATTAGAAAGGAACACTAATTGTGAAACCCCCATGATAAAATGTTTACTTAAACATAAACAAATTACTAACTCCGAAAAAATCTGCCTAAATCATACTAAAAATTGCCATCATCCTGTTTTTTCACACTTTTCCGCATTTCATCTTTATCCTTAAAAAATAAATAGTAACTCATAGTATTATTTAATTTATTCAATTATTTATTAAATAATAATAAATACTGAATAATAATTAAGCTATAAATGTGATTTTGGATAGCTACATATTGAGCCACAGGCCATCAAATATATGATGCATATATACATCACCATGCATTTAAGGGTTAATGTAATTTATAATTGTAATTTTATGTTTTAAATGTATTTTTTTGCATGGTCAAATAATGCTTCTCGGTATTTATTCATTCTCTAGGCTACTAGGTTTTTTACAATATGTATATAAAAATAAAATATAAAAACATTTACAAAACAATAAAAACATATAAACATATTATAAAAAACCTAACCTAGGGTGCCGCCAGCAGCGGGGCAGGGCCCAAGCTGTCGGTGGTTAGGGCTGCAGAGAGAGGAACCGTCGGACTATCCGCGCCGTGTCCAAGATCACCGCCTTCTGCATCTGGCCCTTGATCCAGCCACCTAGCGAGAGTCTCTTAAGATGTTGGTCGAGACTCTTCGCTATGAGACCGTTCGCTGAAACGACTATCGGAACAATGATCGTTGATTCAACATCCAACACATGGCGGTTATCTCGTGAGCCAAGTCTAGGTACTTACTGGACTTGTCCTTCTCGGCTTTCACGAGATTCTCATCATGGGGGTTGGTGATGTCAACGAGCACTGCCCGGCGTTGCGGTCGATCTACTTATTATCACAATGTCAGGTTTATTAGCTACAATAGTCCTGTCAGTGATAAATGTAATGCTTTATTATTATTATTATAGGTATATAGTTTCCGCATTCCAGGCGAAATTAATCCATACTTATATTATAAATGGGAAAGTGTGTGTATCTGTTTGTTTGTCCGTCTTTCACGGCAAAACAGAGGGACAAATTGACGTGACTTTTAAGTGGAGATAGTTGAAGGGATGGAGAGTGACATAGGCTACTTTTTGTCTCTTTCTAACGCGAGCGAAGCCGCAGGCAAAATCTAGTCTAATATAATCTTAAATTTCATAACATTTCATGTCTTATGTCAATAGTAGAAATTAAAAATTGACAGCAAATGTACAGTCAACAGGACGACTCTACTCCTATTGGTGTCAATGTCTTCTTTCATATTATACCCGCATATTTGAAAAGGACGAAACAACAACAGTGCAGCCACTTTTAAATTTCGTCAATTTCTTGTCGAACTATACGTCATTGAGGAGGTTGAAGGTTGAAGCTATGGTAGACAATGATTAGAGTTTGACAAGCATTAGCTTTAAAAATCGAAAAGCATTTGAGACGTTATCTGGGTAAAAGGACCTTATTGTCGATGGCGCTTACGTCCCGCGACGTCATATTGGTCGATCATCCCTCATAACGCCGTAAGCGCCATCGACAATAAGATCCCTTTACCCAGATAACGTCACATTTAATAATCCATTACATATACATTTCTTAGTTCATCCTAAGAGCACTAAAGCGATAAAATTAAAATAATGACAAGAATTTTAACGATAAGACTTCCTTGTTCTTTTAAAACTGAATAATATTAGTGAATCCTAATTATGATTATGTCTGCGTCACAATAGTTACAATGACACGCGTCACGTCACGTCCTAACAACATCACGTGTTGAACAGCGTATGTTCATGATAGCAACATAATATATAAAGATGATTAATCTAAATAATGAACACAGACATACAGACCACGATGGTTATTTACCCAAGTTTGAATTAATCTAGAAAAACTAAGCAAATAAGGGTTGTTATTGAAGGTGTAATTAGGCATTATCGTCACAAACGTCGGGAGGTACAAACGTGAGTGTGCGTTCAAATAAATTGTGTTTGGCCTGATAACAGTGATAAGCGTACGTTCATTGTTTTATTGCGGTTGTAAACCTCTCGGCTGGTTTAACTGTGGTACCGGCATATCGAAAAGTGGTGGAGTTGTACGGAACTTCTATACCACAAATGTGTTTTTGAAAATCAGCCAAGAGGACATTGGTCAGCGTAGGGCTTTGTACTTATAGTTACCCGTACGTCAAAATATTATTATTCTACTTAAGTAAATACGAATCGGCTTTACCAATCATATGCACTACAGTTTTTTTACAATTTACAACTTTGTTAGCCTAACTGCTTTATATATTCAAGCCAAATTCAGCTCTAGATATAGTATTAACCACCACGGAGCTGCTATATCTAGAGCTAAGTTGAGCTGCGGACAGACAGAAATTGTAAGGATTTCTAGTTGACTATGGAGCCATTAAAATATAAGCGAGTAAAATCCTACTTAAACTATATCTAGTTAACATATGTTATCCAGATCCACCGACTAGGTGTAACTTTTGTTATTGGTTATTGAAAAACTATTTTACTACTTCCTCGTATTACACCAGGTATCACATGTAATTAAAACACTGCAAATATCTATCTGATATGTAATGAAATGCTTTGATATAATCCAAAGCTGTGCCTAGTGTTCGCGACTGTACGTAACAGCTGTCACACCTGTATCACCGCCGTTATACGACGAGTCATAACCTTTATGATGCGCTTATGCCTTTTATTGTCCAAACAAATACCTACGACACAATGGAAAATTGATTCTAATCATTGCCTACGAATATTTTGCCCCAGATATTCAATTTCTTTGTGTTGTAATTACTAAAGTTCGTAGTTCGTTTTAGTTTTCTTGTGTGTTTACTAGAAGAAAGAAGTTTTATAGTTTTTAGTGTAAGAAAATAATCGTAGAAATTAAACTGAAAATTTAAATTGTATTCCTAAAATGGCTATGAGCTTGATGAGCTTTATTAAGTTAACACTACTTCAACTAAGTTTTTTTGCAAAAATGTAAGTTTTGGCACAAGCTTTTATCGCCTACTATACTGTTCTTTAAATAGTTATCTACAGCTCTCCGAGACGTTTCTAAAAACCCCTTACTCGATGGGGATACGACGTTTCATAACAGAGTTCCTATGACCACCTTTCTTCTCCATCATCAGATCAGCTCAATGATACCATAATATTGCATTGTCACGTGATTTACATATGTGTCCAAAATTTCAGCTCAATCGAAAACCGGGAAGTGGGTCAAATTTAGTTTCTACGTTTTGACCCAAACTAACATTACAAGGCAAGTTGAATAAAAGCTTGTAAGTAATAAAAAAGTGAGTTACCTCTTTGCAGTAAATATTGTTCACTATAAGACGCCTCTTCTGCTCTCTTGTTAAACAAAAATACTAGTGTTAAAACAGTTAGTTACTTATTAGGGTGTTTCATATTTGTATGGGAAAAATAAAATTGTGATATTTTTTCTGACTTCGCTCGGCTTTCCGTTCTAGCTCATCTTAAACGCCTATATACCAAATTTCAAGTGATTTGGACGTTGTTTAGAGGTCGCGCTTGATGAACAGTTTCAAAGAAAGTCACTAAAAATTAATATTACTCAATTTTATTACCAAAGAGTAGTTGTAAATCATTTAAAAGTAAAAGTAAGCTTATTAAACTTAAAATACAACAGTTGTAACATCTATTCTTTATGAAAGAAAGTCATCATCATCATAATTTAGCTTACAAATGTAAGCCGCAACCTTATCTTCTGTTCGCTTAAGTAGTAGGTAAGTAGCAACGCATTTTCTGTGATGTTCGACGCCTTTTAGCAAGAACTGTTTTGCTCTTCATCTTTGACTGGAGCGTTAATTTTTATTATTAAATACATTCTCCTCTTTACGGTATCATAGACTATTGTCAGCTTATCGACCAAGTCTCTGGTGTTAGGGCTACAATAATCGCTAACATCCTGGACATTAAATAGTTCGAAGACAAAAAAAAAAGGTAAGTATGAGTCTATATCCCGGTAAATATACTTAAGTCAAAGAACGATCTTGTTTTCTTCTTTGTCGTCACACTCTTGGCAGTCTTGGCAGAGTGGTAGTCGTCACATCAGGGGTGGTAGCAAGCTTAACAATGCATCGATATTCTTTAGTTACGAATTCGTAGAGTGGGCCACTGAGTGCAGCATTGACTTGGCCGGTCCATCGCATCTGAACCTAGTTTTTTTTCTGCAGCACCACATTTCTAGAACATCTATCTTCTTTTCCCTCGAAGTCTACGTCTCAGCACCGTAAAGAAGTATGGGAAAATTGGGAGATACTAATGCCCTGACAAGTCGCATTTTAGTGGCATTTGTGATGTTTCTGTTTCTCCATATTTTCCTGAGCCGGTGCATGGCGGACCCGGTGATAGCCATGTGTCGCTTGATTTCTTCCACCTATCCTGTTATCAGTGCCCTGAGAGGGCCGAGAGACCACTGCTTCATGCCAAAAACAGGACAAAAACTCATCAAAACTTGTTACTTAGAAGGAAGTCGAGCGTCCAAAAAATGACCATAAGGAACCTTACCTAGAAACTAAATGTCACGTCTTACTACTCATTTTTAAAAAAGAACTTGCTTCAATATAAAAACTACTCATTTAAATCACTTTTAAACCACCTCCTACAAAAAGTTACATAAGTTTTGTTTCTAGCCTCTCCTGCGCCTATACTAACTTCTTCAGACAAAAGTTGCCACAGAGCGCGACCTCTAAATATTGTCCGATTTCCCTGATTTTTGGTATATGGGCTCTGTATAGGTGTAGAACAAAGAAGAAAAGCGAAGTCCAAGATAAATCAAAATTTTGGAAAAATGAAACACCCTATTACTTATAGTTACAAACCTGAAAAAAACTAACTGCCTAAATTGATACTCGAATATTAGACTACTCAGCCGATGCTTAGTTTAGCTCAGTCTCAACTGAAAGATAAAACCGTGTGAATAGGTACCTATGGAAGCTATCGTGAAATCCCAAAGCTTATGTAGCATTACCAATATTAAGATAGTGTGACGAATCTGATCTAGTACTTAAATGCCATCATATTAAGTAATGCTACCGTGTGAGCATTAACGTAATCTTTATTTAGTTATTATCTAGATGATTTTATTAACTTTGCTGCACTATTAGGTGTGACGTGCCATTTATCGAATTATATGCAGTTGTTTAAAAGCATAGATATAATAATAGTATATTTGGTATCTCGTAACTACATAAAAAAGTCCAGTTTACCAGCGGCTAGTCTGCCGTTATAAATTACAATACTTATCTGTATTTACTCCCGGCTATCTGTCTTTACTGTAAATACAGAATGCTCTGTTTATATTCTTTGAAATTTCGAATGCGTTGGATATACCACAGGAATGTTACAAGGAATAGTAAATCGAGTTTGTTAATTGTAATTTTGCCAAGCGTCGTTTCGTTGTTTTATGTTGTGATTTTCTTATTCGTTTTTTAAAGTTGAACTATTCGATAAAATAGCTCCTAATTATTACAGTTTAAACCTATCAAAACCTATTAGAAAATACGTCGATCTATGATTTTATTTATGAAAATCTGTCTACTAAGAAGTTAAGAACTTAGAGCGCTGTTTGTTCAAATACAATAAAACATTTTTAATAATATTTACCTAGTCAAAGGCGGATTCGAGGATCGAATAAGACGGGTAGATCAATCAAACCCTCCGACGGTTTGAGTAGTGCTGCTGTAATCCTTGTGTTGTCTTCTGAGAGCATTGTACTAAATCCGCCATGAAATATCGACTAATTCATATCTTTTGTCTCACGGCCTCAGCACTCATTTTATTCTACAGGCGAATAAACATAAGTAATCGTCGACCATTAGTTGTCGAAGAAATATTGTGTTTCTGCTTTGTCTGGGCGTATAGATTATGTCTACTATGATGTTGTTTATTTAAGGAGTCACTTGAAATATTTTATTCGTTAATTTATCGAGGAATAGGAGTGAAGAGTCGCTAAAAGGTCAAATAGCACGGGTTCTTTAATTTATAATTTTCAAATTTTCTATCATATCTTTAAAATACCAATAGTAGGACTATATAACCTTGTAGGTATTATAACATTTTTGTATTTTTTTATAGATGCAATAGGTTCCAGAAATTGATATTTTATTAAACTATTTCTGCTGAAGATACACTACCCAAAAACTCAAACCGTACATTTAGATTCCCAGGTATCATTTAGTAGTACATACATATTGTATCCCATAAAGGGGTAGGCAGAACACATGTGGGAATACTAAAGCTTCAGTGCCACTCTTGGCATCAGCCGAAACTGTGACATTGAGTGAGGTTCCAGTTTAGATAATGTCAATCATTCTGTATAAAGAAATTGATATTTTATTAAAACTGTAAGAGTGAAGATCTATCAATTAGAATGTTACAAAAGCAAGTGCTAAGCTTTAATGAGCGGACCCACCACCGCGTCTGGTTAATGTGGTATCACTGATAAGAGGAAGACGGGCAGTCAAGTCGAGTGCTCACTTCCGGACCTGGTGTCCGAGGTATTCCGGATGTGATGTCATGGTACACGGCTTTGTCTTAGCTCCCTGATTAAAGTGTTTCATTAGTAGTTAAGTCAACATGATCATACTCGTATGGTACTCGTGATGTGGTCAATGATGACAAGAGTTGCGCCTTTGCGAGAACCCTTAAATGCATTTTGCTGCCATTTGGCTACAACGCATTATATTTTTAAATAAACTAGTCAAAATATTTGCTGGACTTTTTTATTTATTTTTCCTAGATCCTCCATCTAAATAACTAAATAAAAACATTAGTTCCAGCCAAAAATAAAAAATCATTCATTTAAGAATTAAGGATAAAGATAAAATGGCGGAAAAGTGTGAAAAAAACAGGATGTTGGCGAAGTTTAGTATATGATTTAGGCAGATTTTTTTCAGAGATAGTAACTATTTTATGTTTAAACATTTTATCATAGGGATTTCTCAAATAGTATACACCTTTCTAATAGTAATAAAAAATTTCTCATAAATTTTACTAATAATGATATATTTATACACATACTGTTTACTGATACATATACTGTTTAGTTTATAGCATGCAATCCTCTTGTCTTGATTGTTCTAATAAAAAGGTATGGTATATGTATGAACATACACACTAGACTGTAAGCAAAACAACCTGTGGAAGAGCGGTGTTCTCTTAACACAAGTATCTAATATACTTAAAAAGAGGCACCAGCACAGAAATTGTAAATTTATATTTTTGTTACTGAATAAAATTATTTTTTTTATATTTTTTTTTTATATAAATAAGATTTAGCTTATTTAACATCTAACACTGATTTAATATAAAAATCGATGTTTTTGTTTTTCCTAGAGTCAGAAAACCATTGTCTATAACATATATTCATTTCTCGTTAAAAGAAAAATCCTGCATTTAAGGGTTAAACGACTTTGTCTTAGCTCCCTGTTTAATGAGTAGGTATGTCAACATAGTCATAGTCATGGTGTGGTCGATGATGAAAAGAGTTGCGACGTTGGGTTGGGAGAATATTTCGTTTTGCATGGAAATATGTTATAATTGCAAATATTAGTACATAAAGTACATGTAAAGGAACCTCGATTTTGAAACGATGTAAAAATAGCAATCTAATCTTAGAACTTCACTACATTTTTGTCATGTTGAAACGGTGATACAGACTACTAAAATAGGATGCGTCTTTTCTATCTTTATCTCTATTGTGGTAAGAATAGACAGCCAAGGTCTAGACCTCTATGTATATTTTAGAAGGCAATGTAGGCATGTATTTATATATACTATGTATAAAATTGAAAAATTATTATTATTCAATTAATAATTTTTGCGTTTTGGCGTGAATTAAAAGACGAAGTAAAAGTGTGTCCTCGTGATAACATGAAATCACACGTAGAATATAATCATATCAGCTTCGGTGTTATCATAGCCTTATCATGGTAAGAAATTAATGAAAGATATAAAAGCGTGGCGCCGTAGGTAATTTTATATGCATCCTAAAAATATCGTCAAATAATTGCGATGATGTACGCGTGTATCTAACTGAAAATAATTCTCTTAAAAATCAAGCCGTTCAGTTGTAAATGTACTGCATGTGGGTATAAAAATATTATTTATTTATCGAATTACGGACTGACAATGAAAATACAAAACAATAACCGTATACCACTGCAATTAGAATAGAACCTTAATATCGTCTTCCACGTTAATAGTTTTTGGAAACTTTAGAATTTTAGGTTAGGGAGGTAGAAATTTTCTAAAACAAAGGCTTTTGTACCTGTAGAATATTGTATATGTGAATATTTTAAATTTATATTTGTTGTCAAAATTGCAACACAGTGATCGATATTTACCAAATAAATTATTATATAATCTAATTAAACAAACAGGTTCACCACTCTGGAACCCAATATCTTCGGCCAATCGCTACCCCATCCATGAATTATCACTCAAATTAATGGCCTGTAAGTTATAAATGGGCGAGGATTAGACCCGATCCGCTTTATTCCTATTTTACCTACCATGAAGGTTCATTGAAAACCTACACAAATTCACGGGAGCATCCGCTAATTTCCCCATCTTCCGTCCCTGTCTAGCTCACAAGCGCGGGTAGCGGTGTTTCCCTCCGACGGGCCCTTTTCTCGCGCTCGATTCATCATCGTTTCGCGGTTTGCTGCCTTCCTATTCATATTCCCGTTGCTGCCAGCCTTCGGATACCTTTATGAAAGTTGTAGATAAATATACATATAGATATTGCGATGGAAAGTCCTATTTCTTATAAAAATAATGAACAAATTTTAGGTAAGGTACTTATTCTATTTACTCCTATACTTATCAAAGACATTAAAACAATTTGTTAAGATAACTACTTGCCAAGTAGGTAGGTATTTTAAATACTAAGTAGACACTTATAGTTAAAGTCAAGTCTTGTAAGATGCAGCAAGACATGAATAAATTGCGTATAACATAACTATCTCTACAATTCAATTTTCAAGATCTTTGCATCGCAATCTAATTGGAACCCTAAACACGTTACCAAAGACACTTTATATCGACAAAAGTAAATAGCATTCAGTTGTAGTCCGTAGACATCCTCAATTAGTATTCCAAATAGCCCCGACATCGTACACGTATGTACATAAATGTAAAGAGTGGACCGCTCCGGAGGCACGAACGGCGCATAACTTTTGCACGGACGCTCGGCACGAGCCAAACAGAGTCTTACAGCTTCAGCAGCAAGTGCCGAAGTCGGGCGGCTCACGCAGAGACTTCGCCCCAGACGCGGTTTCTATTTCACCCAAGCAATAACAATCTTACCGCGCTCGTAGGTAGGTTCAAAATGATGAAGTCACCGCCATCGGGCGTGGAGTGCGGGACTTTGAGGCTTATGGTAATTGTAATAAAGCGAAGTGCAGCAGTTATGGGACGTGAGAGGTTCTAGACCAAATCCCGAGTAAGCTGTAACTTCCTTTTGGATTTTCGGAAGCCATTTATCAGTCTGATGTGCGCGTCTGGAAATTTTTCATGTTTCGTTATTGTAGCGGTGCGACATGACACGTACGAGGACGGCTGTCTGTTTATTGGCCACGTTCGGTCTCAAGGTCGTATCCGGTTCGAATCGAGGGACGTTTACGAGTTGTGAACTCAACTCTGTAAAAGTTTTCTAACAACGTTTGACGTTTCGTATTTTCCACCACAACATAATGGGTGAACACCGAAGGTACACATGTTTCTGTTTTTTTTTGTAAGGTTTTTATCAACAGTTTTCATTTATGATATTCACTCAACACTGATTTGAAACACGTAGGTTTTTGATGTAATTGCATCATATCCAATAAAGAAAATAAATAAGTATAGAGATCAAACAAAATTAAGGGAATTAAACTAACACGTAAAGCAAAAACAATAATCATAAAAAATAACTAAACGACCGCAAATACCTAAACAAATTAGTGTTTAAAGCACGCGAGAGACCCCGGCGTCCCCGGAGAGGAATCAGCAGATAAATCAGCAACCCTTCCCGCAAGCAAATTACAGACCACCTGAGACTTGTAAAAAAATATTACTAGTGCACAGTGGCACGAGGAATTAAGGAGGGTGAGCACAGTTTGGGCATTATTACAGTTCTTTTTTATCGAATTTTGTATTCGTGTTTAACACAACTTTTGTTCCTATGTACCTGCGGTACAACCTAGGATAAATTAGCAACCTTTCCCTGAAGAAAATTATACACGAACTACTAGTGGACGGTGGCACACGGAATTAAAGAGGGTGAGCATAGCTTGGCCCGTCTTTTATTTATTTTACAGTTAAATATGGTTTCGAATCACAAAATTTGTAATGCTACAAATAACATATTAAAGCTACATATAACTAATTATTAATATGTATAATTATAAAACATCTAACGGTAATGTCATAGGTAAGTAAATACGAGTATAATATGTACGACAATGTTATAACTAATTTATAAGCAGACTTGGTTTTATTTTACAAAATTGTATCTCTTGACTCTGACTACTTCTCCTTAACCAGTACATAATAATATATCGCAACCCTTAACTGTAATAAAATAGATACTTTTAAGAAAACACACGAGGGGAAATATCCAAAAGACCACCGAGGGCAATCACTGCGCACATATGGGCACAAATTACTTTCTGCGGACTCGATGACAACTGGCTGGGGATGCGGTTTGTTTATTGTAATGATGCGGATGAAATCTGTGGCGAATGGAAGGGCCCTTTGAATTATGCTGTCCTGGTACCAATGTATTGGTCTTTGCATTGTTTTTACACTAAAATTACATAAAAATCATATTTCATAACTGTAGCCTGAATCATGAATTTTTCAGTATTAACCGTTGAAAATTTACAAATTTGGAGTAAATTTTGATATGTTTATATGATGTCATAATGAGATTACTAAAATATGTATTTATAGTTACAAATACACAATGCGTCTGACTGTTACACAAGCACTCAACGTGTTTGGAAGATGAAAAAGTGTCAATTTGTGACTCTTATCATCAGTACATTAAATTTGTAGTCATTATTGCCCAGAAATTTTCATTTCTCTATTCAAAAATAGTAGCTTTTAAATAGGATGCATGCTCTCTGGTAATATTGTGGTATGGACAAAAAAAACACATTAATTGTCATCAAAGCTTTACTTTAATTATCCCTAGACTTGTTCTTAGGCTTGAAATCAAATGTTATGGACAGATTTCGCAGTAAAATTCCTAGTGAACATATGACCTCCCCGCATTAGGGTTGTAAACGATGCCATTATGTTCGTTTTCAATTTGCATAAATATTAGTGGGAGCTATAATGTCATAAATATATTACTGTGGTGATACAGATTTTATGGTGATTACAAAATTATAGCCGATCTGGTGTAGGGTGGCGAATAGCGTTGGAAGACTTGGAAGGTGCACTGATGTCGTTGTTTTAAAAGGATCCCTCCGTTTAGACTTTTAGAGGGTAGGTAATAATAAGATATTTAAATAATAGGGGCTTGAAATATTAGTTGCTACAGGAGCTAGGTAGACATAATGTTTCCGTTCCGAAAAAATGCTGAGGATCGTGACATCATGTCATTCTGTTGAAGACTACGACGTCCCTCCATAGGCGCCTGTTCCTTGCCAAACGCATGGCCACTACTTGTTGAATTTTTAGCTCTTGTGCACCTACCTAGAGTTACATGGATTCATATTTGCTGACTGTTAAACTGTGCTTTATTTATTGCAAAAATAATAATAATCGTGAAAGTAAAAATGTGATGTGTATCTGTCCGCTTGTGACTTTTTACGCTAAACCGGGAAGACCAATTTAGATTAGTCGAAATTACCCGATACCAAAGTGATAAAGAAGTTTTATGTGATCCTAAAAATTACAAATAAGTACATAAATAAAAAATTACAGATATACATATACAAAAATAAAATCTTAACTAGCTTATGAGAAACGCCAATACCTTATTGTTAATAGTGCCGGATCGAATCTAATCATTTTATCGGTATGATTGCACGTGCATAGTTCGTCATAAACTTTTATAGACAAACGTACGTAGTTGATATCATAAACCCGAGAGTCAGCCTACAGAGTCAATTCTTTGTATGGCCAATATCTCACCTCCCCAGACAATAAATTACAAATACAATACAATATTTTGTGAACTTCGCCGATATTAGTGGCCCACTATTGTGCTTACGGTGCAACTGTCCCATTATTTTGCTGTTTGCCCATCACTGGCTATTATGTTGTTATTTGTTCTTGAATGCGCTGGGGTGACTACACAATTTGTCATAAAATAAAGAGATTTATGGATGTGCGAGTACAATGCTCTTTTACAACCGTTATCTGTTTTTATAGCTATGTCAATAAAATAAAAATGATTCTAATATGGAAACCGCGATGTTGCAGTAAACATTTGTAATTATATTGGGTTACGTATATGAGAAGTTATCCCGATGATCTTTCTTTATTCAAATGATTACATGTGTCAGTTGGCCTGTGAATGTTGGTGATCTTTCTGCTGATGTTAACTTAAGTTTAAATTTATTAATTAAATCTGTACCTAAATTTGCCTTAGTAAACTAACATTAATCCATACTAATATTATAAATGGGAAAGTGTGTGTGTCTGTTTGTTTGTCCGTATTTCACGGCAAAACGGAGCGACGAATTGTCGTGATTTTTTTTTTGCGGAGATATTTAAAGGGATGAAGAGTGCCATAGGCTACTTTTTGTCTCTTTCTAACTCGAGCGTATCTGCGGACAAAAGCTAGTGTGCCATATTTCCACTTAGATATCTCATGATTGGTGTTAAATATTATACCTATATAAATAAAACACACGGAAGAAATCAGAATCTTTAAACATTAATTAAACCCTATCCCTTTCGATAGCCGTTGACCACTAGCGACAGATGCGGCAGAGCAAGGGTTACATCTGTCAGACTATCAATCACACAGTCAACAATGTTTGTTTGTTGCCAATACTCCCGATTTCACGCTGCGCTCTGTCATTACTTGACTTCTGGTTGTACGGGAAAATAATCAATTTCAATTATTTGTTTGTGTTGTCATCCATTTAGAGGTAGAATATCAACATGTGACAGTGGTTCATTTGTCACGAGATTAATTAGTCACCTATATCTATGGTTCAGATTTTGTTGTAAATGTTAAAATTTTGAACTGTATAGCCCCATGAATAATTTACATATAATCTTCTTCGATAAAGGTATTGTTTGTGGGCACGCCAAGCATTCACAAAGAATAAAGTTCTACAATATCTGAGTGGAAGCGTCGAAATTAGGAATCTTCATCTAATACCAATGCATGCATGGTTGTATTAATGACAGCGCATTTTTCTTCGAAGGTACTATTGAGAAAATACAGTACCTACTAAGTACTAGGTAACTAATCTGATCGAATCCTAATCTAGGAGACTGGTAAGCTGAAGTTGGTTGTGAACATTAGCTTAGCAGATGCGTTGTACAGTGAAATATATGAAAATAACGTTATCATCCCGAAACCACTGAAATAGTTTCTAAAACACAAAAAAACGCCGATTAACATGTGCACAGGCTATTAAACTTTGTCATCGGCAATTAGTGAAGTCGAAACTAAATAATTTAACCCCGGTAGACATGTGACACCCATTCCGGAGGCCTGTTAACAAATTAAAACGATTCGTTCTGTTATTCTAATAGGGAGGTATGGGAAGTGTTTGTGTCGAGCATATTTTGACTAAATTTATTGCTACCACGCCTCCAATACGCGTTTTTTGGGGCGGATGGCGAGACATCTGTCGCTCGAAACAAAGTCACGCCCAAGGTTTGTAAATTTTGAAGATGTTGACTTTTACGGATTGTAAAAAAATGGCAAAAAGTACAAAGTGATACCGCTGCGAATTTCTTTGGGTATATCTAAGGATGGTCCTAAGAATCCTTCCTGGCACACAAGATATATATACCTACAGTAGAACTATGTTAATTAGAATCTGATAAAGTATAAAGCGCTTATAAAGACGACATTGAATGTTTATTATATTGGAGGTAGAAGAATTTTAGAATCGGAAGCCCACATGATGTAGTAACATCGATGGCCAGTGGTCACTCGCATTTGATAGTTAAAATAAAATATTCAACATTCAGAAAACTTACTTCATCTACATTCTACAATAATACTCACGCTTCCTACTATCAAGAATATTACTTTCGATTTTACAAATAACAAGCGCATTAATCGTCTATTTTGCAACCCAAAAAATATAACAAAAAAATAATATATTGCACCAAAGTTCTAACGCCGCGACAACGGGACCCGGTGTCAGTGTCGGGTGACAGGGGATGCCTCTTTTTGTAAAAAATATACAAAAACTGTGTAGTGACGCCGGGCGGGACAGACAGTGTGGCACCGATTTTTTGTCAAATCATTTTATAGACATCATACTCATTTGTAAGTGTCAGGAGATTTTTTTGACGTTTATACCGTCACCGTTACCAATAAAGCTCTAAATGAAAATAACACAGAATTCGTAAAATATTGCTGATATTCTAGAAATGATATTTAGGTATTCATTATCATCATTCGATGGCTAATCCATATAAATGCAAAAGATTCATAAGCATGCGAGATATCAAGTTGGATACCGGTTAACTTGTTTGAAACAAATACCGGTAATTCAGTCCATTATTATTAAGATACAAAGAAAAAGAATCATAACATTCATAAGATTTAAGACTTTTCCATTAGGAGGGCGAAACACTTGACTTAATTACATCTATTATGTATATCCCAAAATAAGAAGCTACAATGTTAACATATTTCGGGGTCCAGGAAAACAGTTCGTGCAGTCAGATTAACATCAAGATAGTGGTAATCTCGAGTGACGGGCAGCACTACAAATATTTGCCCAGCCACCGCCTGGTAACACATATCTCAGGTGCATCAGTGTAACTATGTGGTCGCGTGTATGTCTTAAATTGTTTTTTTTTTTATTAAAACACACATCCAATAGTAGGTACCTACTGAAGTTTTGGCCTATGCTCAGCAGTGGGCGATTAATGGCTGAAATGATGATGATGATGGTTTTGTAAAATTTAACAGCGATTACTCGATTAGTAGTTATAGGTAGACGAGGTTATTAAATTTTAGATAAATATTACAAAACATAAAATATACTAAAAAACACCCAACTTGTCAATAGAAAAAGGTTCGATATTCAAAGTTTCTACTAACTGGCGGGGCTAGAGTACCTATACATTTTTTTTAATTTACTTTAACGAGGGGTCTCGTCTTAGGTAGGCACATTCTTTTTTTAACACACACCCCATTTTTATTAAACACATTCATACATTTTAAAAGCGAGAATAACCCCTCATAATTGAATCTAAATCCCTCGTAATTAGTTTTCCATATTTTTCGAGTAAAATAATGAGATTCGCCCTGGATTTAACAGCAAAGGTGAAAAAAATCACGAGCAACGGCAAAATCGACGAACGGAAGGCTTAAGGCAAGATTCCGCAAAACCTGCAATTTAAAATTAAAGCCACGAAACGTGTTTTTCGCCTATTTTATAAAAATCGTAGGATATGACACAATCTTCGGAGGATAAACCCAGTACCGATCACAGAGCCAATATGATCACGTAACGCGTATTTTCGAGGTTCGGGGGTGAAAAACTGTTATTATGTGGATTTAGACATTTTTGACTTTGTTGAAGGTTTGGTTTCTGTTTATTGAATATTGACATACAATATATATTAAATCTGTTCGTATTCTGTTCGTAAACGTATGTTAAATGAGAAAAAAAAACAATATTTAAATTAAACATAACATCCCATTGTATAGGTACGCTTAGAGCCACAGATCAAATTGTTCCTACTTTTGACAATACGACACAAATTGGATCAACCATCTGGCCAGTGGTTCTTATATCGGTATCATACCTTTTTGTTGAAAAAGTGACGTTGTTTCCTTGCAATATTTTAGTTTCAATGGCGTTTTATCTCAACAATAGAGTAAATTGATTATTAACTCGATATACGACCTGGTTATTTAATTTGGCTTCTTTTCTAATATTAAAACATAGTTTGCTCATAATCTAAAATAACATTTACTTTCCCCAAACAAAACATAATAGCATTAATAAAATACTGTGCATTTTAATCCCCTATTTAAATTCAATGACAAAAGCGGCAAGTGCGAGCTAATCATCGCTATATAATGCTTCGTCGATTTTGGAGGGTTGTTTTTTAACGTGCAAGCAGGACGGAAATATCAATAATATACGTGTGCAAGAAGGATAGAGTACTCAATTCATCGGAATTGACTTTAAATGATTGCTCCCGCTGCCCTTTTTTGTTCGTCAGTGATAGATTGCAAATCATTGCGTTTACGCCAGTTTCACTCCAATGATGCTGTTGTTTAAATACTCTACGTAGGTTTTATTTAAATTTTACATCAATAAATGAAAGTAAAAAATAAGTTTATTATATGTATATATTTATAGGGATATATTTTTAGTAATAATAATAATAATAATGTCATAATAGATCGATCGCAATGCCGGGCCTTGCTCGTCGACATCACCATCCCCCATGATGAGAATCTCGTGAAAGCCGAGGACAAGTCCCAGTAAGTACCTAGACTTGGCGTACGAGATAACCGCCATGTGGGATGTTGATTCGACGATCATTGTCCCGATAGTCGTTTCAGCGAACGGTCTTATAGCGAAGAGTCTCGACCAACATCTCGAGAGACTCTCGCTAGGTGGTTGGATCAAGGGTCAGATGCAGAAGGCGGTGATCTTGGACACGGCGCGGATAGTCCGACAGTTCCTCTCTCTGCAGCCCTAACCACCGGCAACTTGGGCCCTGCCCCGCTGCTGGCGGCACCCTAGGTTAGGTTTTTTATAATGTGTTTATATATTTTGTATTGTTTTGTATGTGGTTTTGTATTTTACTTTTATAATCATATTATAAAAATACCTAGCCTAAGAATTGAAATGAATAAAGAGAATAATAATAATATATTTATAGCAAGAAAAATGTCTTATCCTTATGTCTAATAATGTAATACATATTAACAACTGCTAATACAACCTATACAACCCCTACAATTTGTACATCAATGAAGGCTAAGCCCATAATGTAAAATCGTTTGTTGAGAATACTCGTAATTTAATCATATAGATTGATATGTCAGAGCTAAAAATTACGTTTTGTTTGTAGAAAATTCTGCTTTTGACAGATGGGTAACCGCAGTGACATGTTGCTCATAATGCTCATATCTTAGAAGTATTGTTCGACTACGGAAGTACGAGTAGCTTTCAACGCGTTCAGCACGGGAAGTATGGTCGCGCGATAGACGATAAAATAGCAGGCCGTCCCTATCGCACTATCTGTAAGTGCGATAGGGACGGCCTGATATTTTATCGTCTATCGCGCGACCATGCTTCCCGTGCAGTTCAACTAATAAAAATCAAGAAGAGACACATCTACGAGGGATAGTACAAGTTTTTTAATTAAAAGAAAAATTGATAAATACTTCGGGCAGAACTCGAACCCTACAACCTTTTAGAACACCGTTCAAATCACTCTCATACAACTTAGCTACGGATGCCTACTAGATGTGGGCGTTTTGTCCATGCCTTCCATAAATGCTTAAACGCCTTAAGGCGATTTGACTGATGTCGCAGGTTCAATACACTGAAAGTATTATTGTTCCATTTTTCTTTAATTTAAAAATACAAATAGTCAACATTATAAAAATAGTGAAACAGAGCACGCAACCAGACGGTCCTGTGCCCCCAGCATCAGCATGACTAATTGCGCAGCTAAACACCCGGGGGCGCGTAATCCGATATTGATGCGTCTGTAAAAACTATCCGATTAGCCCGCTTGTACCCGGGTACACGGTTATATATATACAGGTGCCGGCGATACTGTATTAAACAAACAAAGCTATTATATTTAATATCTGGAAGTACTTTAATGACTTTTTTAACAACATATTAACATATATCCTATCACATTGTGAAAAAAACAGCCCTCGGCACATCTGTTTTTTTTTTAATGACGAAAAACTGTATAAGTTTATATCCTACAATGTTTAGGACGCCCTATACGTAAATAGAAACATAATTGGTATTATCTGATATCGCCAGCCAATATAAACGCATAATGTTTCATAGGATAAATAATTTCAGCAGTAAGTATAACTCCCAGATATACTAAATTTTAACCCATGACAGACGTGAATCATGCAATTAAATATAAGTAGGTATCAAAATTAGAATCCCACTCAGACATTCACGTAGTTTTTTTTTATTAATGTTCTTTTAAACAAAATACGGGTAAATCAACATGAGGACGGCAGCGCGTATGTCATTGCATAATACACAGTAAATTTGAAAGCGTCATGATAAAATTGGCACGGGCCCGGATAAAAGATAAAATTGCGTGTCACCGAAACAGAATAATCCCTAATTTTGTATACAAACGCGGCAAGTGCACCGTCCCCCAGGCCCATTCGAACCCACACTAAAATCATTCTGACATCTAAAGGATATCATTCAAACATAGTCCATTTCGCTCGTGCTTGCACGTAGCTATATTGGTGCGAGCGAGACGCACGTAACTAAATGATATCATTCAGATGATTTTCTAATATCAGTGTACGTATAAATTGGGCTGCCCGTCACGGTCGTCACGCTGATGACGTGTGACGCTCACAATTTCGTCACGATTGTGTCGTGAATAAAACTAAAACACGTGTGGTAACAATCGATGATTATTGCTATAAAATTGTTGTAAAAATTTTATTGATACTAAATTATTGAAGCTATGGTTAAGTATTGAGGGCACTTGATGTTTACTGCCTGTGGTATATAATGTATACTATTCTATTTGACGGTAATGGGGGTGATGATAATTAGCATAGATAAAAACGACACAATTCATACAATAATCAAGCACACACCTACCCATTAATTAATTAGTTGCATTTTTTTTACAGAGTTGCCAAAGCAAATTGTCACTGTCATCATGAAGTTGATCACGGTGGATAAAACTTAAGTACGTATTTAGCGTAGGTTCATGGAAACATTTGATTTACTTTATTGACGCACATACAAGAATGTATTTACAATAGGAATAAAATCGGACCTGTATCCAGTCCTCTCAGCTGAAACTAATTTCATCAACGCCAAGAACCCAATTACGTTTTTTACGTAAAATCGAAAGCACCCTATTTATTTACCCCCGCCGTATCCCACATCCCATCTCCGAGGAGCTACACACATCTTCATAAAAATAAAACAAACGAACGAACGACTTCATCGGATCCTCGCCGCGGATCACGGACAAAAAGTCCCCTTTATTTTATTTACAAGCCCGGTGGAGTTTAAAATGGGATTTATTTGCCAATATAGAACGTTCCGAAATAGATCGTTTGCGATGTATTTCACTAAAATTCATCTATCGGGGCTTAGTGGCGATTTCCATTTTACATTATCTGCAGCAATTTGCATTTATATTTTGTACTGTATGTTCACATGTGCTATAGAATACCGAATTGTCCCTGTCAAAACAGAATTACATATAGCAGAAAAAGTTTGAGAACAGAATGTGAAATTATGAAAGTAATCCACTGCTCTCGACAGCGTTTGTAGTTTCAATAGTTTAAGATAAGATCTTGGAATATTTTTGGTTGTCATCCGAAGAAATGTTTATTTATTTGTTAGGTATAAAATGGTATAATGTTTATTTTTATTTATTAGATATGCCAATAACAAAGTTGTAAAATAGTAGTGTGGAATTAAAAAACGAGCAAGTTGATAGCATTTCTTTTTTTTTTTTAACACTTTTATGAAGTTGATATTTTTGAAAAAAAGTGTAACACTATTTTTCTACTATATTACTAGCCTTTTCAGTCTAGTTCCAGGGTTAAATCAGCTTAATTACTAGATTCAACTACTTTTGTCAATTTTAAAGCAGTTAATTTGACTTTATTTTCAAATTACTTTTCCACTTTCCGTGGATAAAATGCGTTGTACCCGCTGGTATTAAAGGGCAAAACAAAAATGTTTCCGAAATTCTGGGGGGAAAAATAACTTTTAAATTAACCCTTGATATATGGAAAGTACTCCATATGGGTTCAATTGACCTAAAATTCCCTAAATGACTGAATTTATGAAAAAAAATTATTGGCAAAAAAAAGAAATGCTCATTTAGTATAGGTTAGGCTTATCTACTGAATCGATTCTTTTGCAACCTCCTCCACCCCTAAAAGGAGGGATCGTGGAGGGATACTTTTTTCGAGGCTTAACGCTCAATAAAAGTACAACTAGTTAAAAAATACTTACGTTTAAGCTTTTCCAGCGGCTCATGATGTAGCGGCGGCGCGTGAGCATGCAGCGGCGTGTGTGCGGCTCGTGGTGCAGCGGCGCCATGAGACTCGAGATGGCCGAGCCCACGGACGCCGCCACCGACTCGTGCAGGTGCCCGCCGTGCAGCTCCAGCTCGGAGAGGCACAGGCCCTCGCTCAGCGGCTCCATGCCGGCCGCCAGCGCCTCTTTGTACACGCGGAGGTGAATGGTGAGGCCGGACGGGTCGATAGGGGGAATAAAACACGCTTAGGCGCAGCGCATTGGGTTCTGGAACAATAGTTATTCGTTTTACAAGGGGGCAAAGTTGTTGTTTATCCGCACGTGCCAATATTGATACCCGAGCAAGCGAAAGATTCCAGAAGTGGAATCTTGAGCGTTGCCAGGGTTTCAAGGCACGAAGGTTAAACAAACTTTGCCACCAATTGAAATACAAAATTTTTACCACGAATACAATACTGACTATAAAACATCAAAATAAATCAAATCCATCAATTTATTCAATATTTATGATTCTAAAATCATAAGCCAGCCAGCCAGCCAGCTTAAGACATCAAGTTAAAATTTGTAGCAAAATTGAGCTTTTTTAGTCATTTATTTTACTTATATCCAATTAAAATTCGAATTCAATATCCAATTTAATTGTTCTTATAGAATTGAATTGAAACAAACCTTTTGATTTTAATCCAATTTATATTTAAGTAATATTCAATAAACTAGGTATAAACTCTTCACAACTTTGAAGTTCTTTGAGCGTATAAATCAGCTACATATTAGCTCTACATCGTGTATTTTAAATCTAAAAGAAACATTTATCTAATTTCAAAAATTATATTGCACCTAACAAATACTAGAATTCTTCTCTCTCAATTACTATATTGTACTCAGTAACATAAATAGTTACCTACTATCTACATCTTTTATAATCACGTGATAGTCATTAAATTCAGAGCAACCGAAAAAAGTCCAGAAAATGACTCAATTTGGGCTAGTCAAGTTACTATCAGGTTGATTTAACGTTGCTATCACAACAGATATACTGCATCATAAACAGCGAGTTACAACTTTCATATTTCAAACATGTCAGTGCGTTTTAAGCACATAAAATTCACTCGCATAGCGCAGATAGAACGGCTACGTTAACTGATTTATGCCTTTAACGGGCTTTTTTACATTTCTGCGCCGGGAATTCAATATTCAGCAAAAAGAGAAGCTGCGCTGCTACGGTAGGCGGTAAATGACCTATTGAATGGCGTTTAAAGCAGGTTTTAACGTTTTAAAATTACTTGGCTTGATTTACAGCACATTGGAGTACCTGTTAATATGTGTGTTGTGTCTTTAGAAGAATGAGCTAAGAGAACTTTTTTTAGCAAAACAACAGAGGAAGAAAGTGTTTGTAACACAAATTTAACAGTTCGTAGACATAACCTAATTTGAATAGTCATAAACACTATTTAATGTGGTTCGCAATATTGTTTCTTAGATGCAGATGTGTGCAGATGCCTAGTGTGGGAGTCAAGTTGCACCACGTCGTCGGTAGGAATTACCCAGCGCTACCCGACACGACACGTGATGCCTTGTGCTACTGTTCTGATCTCACTGTTCTAAGTACCTGTGATCAGGGATTTGGTTTAATTGCGGTTTATTATATAAAAATAATCCACAATTGTATCAATGTTACTTACTATTACAACTTACAACCAAAACCCCGATCACTGCTAATTACACACCTTACGATAAATAAATATAGATGCCTACTCGTAGGTATAGGTACAAAAAAAAGTAAGAGTAAACCAGAGTCTAATAACTAAGTCGGAGTTAATCTAGTCGACTGTTAGGTATTTAACAAGATTTAATTAAAGCGAGTAATTAAGTTCACCACCCCAGCCTAGTGCCCAGTCTTAGGCTTAGCTTTGTGCCTTAATAACATATCTGTAGTACCTAGTTATTTCTCGACAATATACGAACCAAGGGCAGAAGGTCAAGTGGCATGGTCAGAAGATCGAAAGTATGAAGCTGTCTATTGTTGGTCAAGTCACAGTTTTTTAATCGAGTAATTAGGTAGGTACTTTAATTTGAATTAGAAAAAACGGTCATGTGAGTTTTCAGTTGAGGAGAGTCGTAGGACGAGAATCATAATATTTGAATACGTAATTCGCTAAGATGATACAAACGCAAAAATTAGACAAAAGAGCCTATATGTAAGCGCATACTATATGATTTCATTCATCAAAAAATTAAAAATAAACATGGTCCGTGCTTTCTATAAGTAGACTCTAGCACAGTATAATAAAGAGTACTATCGTACAGTATGGTCACTCCCGCTCCCCGCTGAAAGCGCCGCCCACCTCCTCTCGGTTACCTCACAGTTACCGTCTGTCAAAAACGCGAACAGTCGACCTGTCATATTTCACTCATACAAGCATAGTACGCGTTCACCTACACGAGCTTAGACAGTGTGCTAGGAACCCGCCTCTTTCATATATTTGATCGCCAGTGTCCGAGATGTGACTCTAGCCTAATCATACAGTATTCAAACCAATGTAGTTTATACATACATACAAACAATCACGCCTGTATCCCATGAAGGGGTAGGCAGAACACATGAAACTACTAAAGCTTCAGTGCCACTCTTGGCAAATAAGGGGTTGAAAGAAAACGAAACTGTGACATTGCAGTGACAGGTTGCCAGCCTCTCGCCTACGCCACAATTTAACCCATATCCCATAGTCGCCTTCTACGACACCCACGGGAAGAAAGGGGGTGGTGAAATTCTTAACCCGTCACCACACAGGCTTATACTTGCTAATAACATTATTTCATTTTAATAAATGCTATTACATCAAAATTCTTATAGTAGTCGCGAACTATACCAGCAAAAAGATTAGAAAGCCCAAACTCTGAAAGGTCAAAGACCTACACTTTAAGCAAGGCAGTGTCACAAAACTCGTAACTCGCATCGCACAAATACGGCTCGTATTTTCATCGAGTTGAATTGAAATCGGTTGAAGCCGGCAGTACTAATCTTGACTCGGCGGTGAGTAATTGAGCAAAGCCAAAGGCAGCAATCGAGCCGGCTGAGCCTCTCTTATCCCTTTAAACCAACGCAAAGCCTTTTTTAAGCCAAAAGATTTAAGTTGGTGAAAGTGGCTGCTCTATTAAAACGCGATTTCATTCGAATTTTACACGAACCCGTCCTGCCGCCGATAAGTGAAGAAACTCAAAAGTATTTTTGTACAGTAGAATTTAATTAAAAACGAAGTAATAACGAAATGTCAATATAAATCCTGCCCCCTAAATAATATTTTATCAAAACAATAAATAAAGAAGTAATAACAAGTATTATTAGTATAGAGATTGTTAAAATTGCAAGTACATCTATAATTTAAGGTACTGTAAAACACTTTACCTTGATTCCATATTTTTCCGATTCATATTTTTTGAAATAACATACTCTAGTTCTACACAATTCTAGTTATCCATTGATCAACTACATACATACTTATTATTTTCAATACACGACACTAAAAAACGACGTCTTACAACCGTACTCTATAGTATTTGTGTCAATTATTGACGAATACTGCTGGAAAGGAGACTACTCTCAAATAATAAGATAATAGACACAATAGAAACTAAAATAAGCTAACAAGGTGTTTATGTTCCGTCGCTAATGATAAATAACGTTCTTACGTTATGATAAATAACTCTGCGTTATTTATTATTTAGTACAAATTATACATACTCTTTTAATTTACAAAAGCCTACAAAATACCAATATTTCATAACTGTTGCCTGAAATAAAGGTTGACTCCCTTACATCATGATTATCATGAAAAACTATATTAAGAGGGTGCGCCCACGGGCGACTTTTCGAAGTGACTTTTTTGTTGCGACCATGGGCTAGTATGAAAGTGCGCTCACGAAGCGACGCAACTTTTCATACAAATACGTGGGCGCGCACCCTAAGAAGCTTATAATATACCTAATTATCAAAAATATGTGAGTGTGCACGGGAAAACGTCCCACTTTGTCGATTGCTATAAAGCCGCTTTATCAGTTTATTCATATAAGTAAATCTCGCCTTAATGATAAGTTGATAACCCACAAAGTGGGACGTTTTACTGAACACACTCACATATTATTTTATCATTAATTAATAGTCATTCGTGACAACAATTCATAAACAGAGGTTTCACATTTTATATTTTTACACGCGATGTGATATTAAATCGATCGATTCAAGAATAGTCCCCGCGTACTCACATATTGATATGATGCGGTCTATCAGCTGATATGGTATCGCATTGTCAATGTGATAACGTTACATGTGTAAGGAACCGTTTAGATGCAATCTTGAGACCATTATTTTTATACGGATAAATATAGCGTATGCTAGCAAACTGAGACTGGTGTTGTTTAAATGGCAAGTTGAAGATACAATATAACTAATACTTTTATACGAATTATATATTTTAACTAATTTTTCTATAGCTATTATATATGTTTAAATATTGTGTCCCAAAGCAGTGATGTATTTTTACTGTTTTGAGAGTACATAGTAGGTATGACGAATTCAGGCTATCCACACTCCATAGTACGATCGCTCATGCCAGCACTTTGTGCCAACATTGAGAATTATAATCGTATATCGTTTTGCATTATGGTAGCACAAACTACACTACATTTCAAACATAGACGTACTTGTCTTCAAAACGTCAAAAGTCAAATGATCAGTCATGAAAGCGGTAACTTGATCCTCAGACCATCACCGACTAGTCAGTAAATAACCACAAAATTAAAATTTGAAAAAACCCTCGTCTACGACATAGTTGACCGATTTTCATGAAACATGGCTAAGAACACTCCCGACTAAATCAGCTTTCAGACATAAAAAACTAAATCTAAATCGGTTCATCCATTCGGGAGCTACGATGCCACAGACAGACACACACACAGACAGACAGACAAACAGACAGACAGACAGACAGACAGACAGACGGACGGACAGACAGACAGACAGATAGACAGACACGTCAAACTTATAACACCCCTTCGTTTTTGCGTCGGGGGTTAAAAACTATACAAAAGAAAGAAAGTTTCCCGCCCCAGGTTGAACCTCTAACATCATCTCTGAAGAATGACCTTCAACCCTTGAGCTGCCTAACAGGTTGTTACTGGCGCAGTCGAATATTTTTCAACATTTTCGCTTTATATCTTTTGACATGTCGTGCGGTAAATCAATTTATTTTCCTACCGTGAACATTTATATACAATAAACTAAAATTAAGTAACTTATAGTGGCCTAGCTAGACTGTACATGCCACTCTACAGTCTACAAGATAAGAGCAATTTATTAAAAAAAAAACATCTATAAGAAAAGGAGATGAAAGTTTAAATGGGAATTAAATTTTAGAGTTAAGAACTTGCAATTTGGAGTAAAAGGTAACAAAGGTAAGTTAAGACAAATAAAAGACAAACAAACTCAGTTTTATTGGAAAATCATGCCTTAACGAGGTTAAACGGGAGATAAATTTAATGTTTGTATGGGGATCAAATTTTGTTTTAAGTTAGGAAATCGTAACTACGTAAGAAAATCTGGGTTATTCTAAATTCATTTACCGCATTGAGAAATAAATTCTATTCGGAAAATAAATTCCACGTGAATGAAGTCGTAGGCAACCGCTAGTGTCTCATAAATAGATAAGTACCCAAGTTAAAGAAAATTTAAGGGCATAAACCCCTGTCACAACACGTCTTTGTCTAATTGTATTAATAACAAAACCGGCCAAGAGCGTGTCGGGCCACGCTCAGTGTAGGGTTCCGTAGTTTTCCGTATTTTTCTCAAAAACTACTGAACCTATCAAGTTCAAAACAATTTTCCTAGAAAGTCTTTATAAAGTTCTACTTTCGTGATTTTTTCCATATTTTTTAAACATATGGTTCAAAAGTTAGAGGGGGACGCACTTTTTTTCCTTTAGGAGCGATTATTTCCGAAAATATTAATATTATCAAAAAACGATCTTAGCAAACCCTTATTCATTTTTAAATACCTATCCAACAATATATCACACGTTGGGATTGGAATAAAAAAAAATATCAGCCCCCACTTTTCATGTAGGGAGGGTACCCTAATAAAACATTTTTTTCCATTTTTTATTTTTGCACTTTGTTGGCGTGATTGTTATACATATTGGTACCAAATTTCAGCTTTCTAGTGCTAACGGTTACTGAGATTATCCGCGGACGGACGGACGGACGGACGGACGGACGGACGGACGGACGGACGGACGGACGGACGGACGGACAGACAGACATGGCGAAACTATAAGGGTTCCTAGTTGACTACGGAACCCTAATAAGGACGTGTAGTCTATTTCGCGCCGACATATTACTCTTGCGACAATCTTGTGCTAATCCTGCTGGTGCCTACAACTACATCTCCCTTTTTTTTACCCTGCCCAACCAAGTACCTTGGAAAAATGAAAACAAGGATTGTATTTGATCAACTTGAAGTCAAATTAGTCCATTAGTTATTAATAGTAGGTACATTATGCAACAAGGGAGGTAAGGGGGATATTATTTACGAGTGTCGTGATTATTCACGACAGCCGCAGGCTGGAGTGAATTATAGACACGAGTATAAATATGTATAATATCCTTACCTCCTGAGTTACACACAATGTTTTTCATCACATTTGAGTGGAAACACAGAGAAAAAAAATCATAAGGCAAAACCTTCAACGGCGGCGGTGCGACCAGTAGTCTATCTTCACCTATATCGGATTCTTCATATAAATTCATTGTTTTTGATTACAAACGCTTTTTGAGCACAAACAAACACTAAAATACTGCATATAAATAATTAAATGCAATGTTCAAAGAAGCATACAATTGTACTTATTTTACGTGTCCGTCAAAATATTTTCTCAACATTTTCTAATTGAAGTTTCTGTTGCTATGGCAACGCGGTCAAGCGCGAATCGAAATGACCGTCACAATTTCCTGTCAGATTGTAAATTATAACATTATAACGATTAATTTGCGTGAAATTTACAAAATTAATGTTAAAACACACTGTAATAATTGTAAAACGTAAATAAAATGATTTTTTATAATGTGTAATATTTTATATAGCTTAATAGTCAACGTCTGGTAGTGCCACAAAAATCCTTGGCTGATTGAAACATCGTTTGCCTGAAGTATTGTACGGATAGTATTAATTTTTAAAATAAATCCATAAAACGCACCATAGCGGAAAGGGTCAAAGAACATATCGCGGCGGTCAAAAAACGACAAATAAATAAGTCTGCGGTTGCCGAGCATTTGCTAGAGTCAGGACCAAACCACTGGATTGAACTGCATAATCCCAAAGTCCTTTCAACTGAACGTCTTTACTATAGCAGGAAGGTACGTAAAGCGATTGAAATCAGAAAACATCGTAATTTCAATCAAAATGAAGGAAAACTTCCCGTCCCATACCATCGGATGTCGTGAGTGTTGCATGTAGGCAGAGTGGCAACCCTAGCGAAAAAGTGACTGATGACAATCAAGTGCGGGTAGTTCGAAAAACTCGTACAGCTAGAAGATGTTGATACAACTCCCAGCCAGTCTACCCGTGACCACGGACGTAATGTCATGTCCGAAACGTCGGATTAAATATAAAACGTAAGTTTTACGCGATTAAGTCCCGTTTTAATTTAATAATATAAATCCATAACTCCCTTGGGAACAAAATAGTACATTATTCTTCAGTACACGTAGATGCAATGAGACCTTTAAACAGCAAATGTGATGAAAAAAATAATTATCCGTATATTTGTAGTCATTATGCTTTTATATTACAATAAAATATGTGTCCATAGTTTTACTCTCGTCCTAAATAGCGCTAATAGTAGGTATAGCGCTAAAGTGCGTGTATTTAAGGGTCTCGATAGTTTGATTCCTAGTCCCTAGTTCCTGTTTAAAAAGCGTTACCTATATAGTAAGTACAGCGCTTTTTTTCACAGTGGGAACACGCTCCTTACCGCTGAAGCTCTCTGAAGTATTGGCGTAACTGGCGTAACAATATTATTCCTCTGGCTTATTTATGTTTACTGTGGTTATCAATTATTTGTATTTTATATGTAAAGTGTATAATTTGTTTTAAGGCATTATCGTAATGAATAACAGTTTCGGAGCATTTGACCAAAAATATTGTTATTTTCCCTGATACAGTAGGTAAATTAGATTAGCGTGCAGCATAGTATAAGTATGCTAGATCCTTAAACAATATTAATGTTGTTGAGTGTTTATTTTATATAATTAAAAATAGCACCAAAATTATGTACTGTTTTTTTTCTTACTTTTGATTTATTATGATTATCATTCCCCTGGTAGCTAATATTTTATTTGCATAAATTCGTTGACAAAAATAATGAATTAATCAAACTATAAGTAATGTAGTTACTGAAATGATATTCACAAGGCCTTGTTTGTTTCTGCATCTACCGTGGATATTTCTTTGAACTCGTCTCAATTTCAAAATTTACGCAATGGACTTCAAGAGAGTCGACACTTTTTTCCTATATTCTTAAATTCAATATATGTATGAGTTGTATGAAGCCTACTCACCTAAATCAGGAGTACTTACTTTAGAACCTGTAGACTAACATAAAAATTTAGATATTTCAAAAGCTATACATGCTGACAAAGTAACCTCAAAGGAACTGTGTCATATAGTATGTTGTTTACATACTTTTGCGCTTGTTTTTCAACAAAAATGTGAATGATTGTATTTTGCATACAATTTTTTTTTAATAATTTTGAATGGCTACGAAGATATTGCTATGAACCTGTGCCAACGAATTGTGGGGCCACCTTTTACTATAATAATGTGATAAATTGGCCAATATTGATGCATATTTCATTGATGGGATTATGTTTAAATGCAATATTATATGTTATTAAAATATTAGTGTACAATATTATATATGAATATACATAGGTATTTGCTTGCACCTCCTAAATAAATCTTTTACGGCGTCGTATCACAAGTAGGTATCACAACAGATGCTGCCATATATCTAACTAGCTCTGCGTCGGTCACTGGTTATTTTGGTACATATTTAATGTATATGCTTCAGTTTGTATATATGTAGTAGTAATAGATATTTTGATAATGTAAGTTACCATTATTATTTTATTTCATATCTCAAATCGTTAACTGTGTACAAGTAAATATAATTGCAAACTGTGGAAGAGCGGGGCTTCCTGTCACAGGTATTATAAATACTTACTAGGAAGTCTCAACCTGTGTTATGTTGTAAATTAGTTAATGAAATAAATGCTTTTTGATTTTTTTTTTAGTAAAAATGTTTCATAAAATAATTTAATTATATACAAAACATATGAACGGGTACCGCAGTGGCTGATGGATCTATTGGTAACGCAGGTAAGTACATTAGCCGCGTAAGCTGGAGACCCAAATTCGATTTCCGGATCGGCCACAAGCGTTATTGCGTGGACGCTTCTCTTTAGATTAGATCTATTCCAATTCATAATTATTAATTAGATTCTGTGTTTGTAAATATCTACACAAATACTTATTTATTGACCATCAATTTTTTCCCTTGTCCCAATCACTGTTATGTGTCATCAGACAGAGTGATTTCAAATTATGTATGTTGTTTAGTGAAATAGGTACCTAAGTCATGATAGATAGACAGTAAAGTCCTTGGCTTTACTTGTACATCATCATTCCCTTGCCCTTTTCCCATTATTTGGGGTCGGCGCAGCAGATCTTCTTCCTCCATTCCTCTCTATCAGCCGTCATTTCCATACTAATACCTTTCACTCTCATATCGTTGTTCACACATTCCATCCATCTTTTCTTAGGCCTTCCACTACCATTGTATCCATCCACTTTCATATTTACCACTCGTTTTATAACATTGCTTTCATCCCTCCGCATTACATGCCCATACCATGCTAATCTACTTCCTCTCAATTTCTCTGTCACTGGCGCTACTTTCAGGCTTCCTCTTATATACTCATTCCGAATCCTATCCAGTCTTGTCACACCACACATCCATCGCAACATTCTCATTTCATTCACATGCAGTCTTCTCTCATCATTCGTCTTGGTGGCCCAGCACTCACTTCCATACAGGACGACAGGTCGGATAACTGATTTATAAATTTTCCCCTTCAGCCTGAGAGGCATTCGGGGATCGCAGGTTGTGCCTGTAACCTGTCGCCATTTCATCCATCCTGCGTTAATCCTGTGCTGAACTGCTCTGTCGATCTCGCCATCTCCCTGAATGAGGGAACCCAGGTACTTGAAATCCGAGCAGGTAGGCAATATTTCGCCATCTAGTGTCATGGCAACAGGGGCTTGGCTTGTACCTTCATTACAATTCTTGACGTGTGTCTCTATAGCTAGAGTCTATGTATTTAAAAATTTTCTGTGTGTTGTTTATAATTATGAGTCTACAACTTTACATAAGATCTTCACAGTAGAGTAGTAGAGTGTGTAGAATATACATTCGTGCTATCTTAGTCAAAGTATAGAGTATATGTAGAGTTAAGACACATGTAAATCTCTTGTGTGAAACAGAAATTTTGTGAAACATTTCAGCAGCTGTCTACACATGCGTAGCAGAACACTCACTGGAATAAGGTTAGGTACTCACTATTAACAAGCGAAAAGCTGGCTTAGCGCGTCTGATAATTCCGCGATTTTCACAGTGTGTGTACACGCAATCCGGTATCCGTCATAATCTGGGACAAGCCGCGGGATTACTAGCGTCACCACTAGCGTAAACACCAACCGAAACCGAATTCGAAACCGATAAATCAAAGCACGATCGCGACGTCGCTTATCCGCTAAATCCTGTCGGGATCGCGTAAAAAATACTAGTATTAAAAACAGTCTTAAGTGGGCTTACGTTCGCGGCGCGGCCCGCGGGCTCTAATCTCGGCCACTTCCCGGCACAATTTGAACCTAACTCCACCACTCTATACATCATCCGACCGCCCGCCCACCGCGCGTCTTGCGGAACCCCACACGTATGTAACCGTCCCGCTCTCTCCACCGCCCCTCACCGCTGTCTCTCTCGCTCGTGCTGAAATCTCGTCGCACTGAATTTTCAGTGCGTGGCGGAGGGGAGCGGGGCGCGAGCGCAGTCAGCTGGCCGAACTTGCGAAAATCGACTTTTTGTCGTGACGCTCTGTGACGTCACTGTTTACTCGAGCCAGAGCCGGCACGCAACGTCATTGCGATTCATGTTGGCGATTTATGACTTTTGTCCATGCATTTTTTTCTCCTTTAACGTTTTCATACGTAATATGAATAAAAACCAACACAACATCTATCAGTCCTGTAATTTATTAAAGTAATATCAAACTTGTAACTACCATGCACTTAATTTTACGTTGTGCACCCATACAAAAAGTATATTGTTGTATACCAACAAACGACAGCTAAGCATTTTTACTGTGCTCATTTAAATAGTGCAATATGTTTTCCTTAAGCGTACAAAATAATTGCAGTTTAAATCGCGGGCCGGCGTGCAGCGTCCGCAATAAATAAGGCACAACGCAAACAGATCGCGGCATTAACCGCGTCGGCGTACATAAAGAGACCGATATAAATATAAAGTTCCCGCTACCGCGCGAACTTAGCTAAACAACGCCATAATTGCCTTCATTACTTAAATTACTGAAATTATTTATTCAAAAAGCTGGCAACATTTTGGTGAGATACGCCCCGCCTACGTCGTGTTTTTGTCCAATAGGGTTACGAAGCGGTGTGGGGGGCGGGACACGAAACAATATGGCGGCACGCGCGGCGTGCCTTCGGTGCGTCCGTTACTCGCCGTGCGCTGATCGGTTTGTTCCACGTGTATTATGTTAAAAGTTTGGTTTTAATAATTCATAGATTAATGTAATATTAAATGAGTGAGTAAAAAAAATATCGTGAACGCTACGCGGATCTACGGTATGCTACGCGCAGCTACGAATTGCAACTAGCGCGCTACGCCAAGCCGGCGGCCGGCGGCGGCCGGTAGCCGACGGCAACGGAATGTGATCGATTGTGTTACTGAAATCGTGTTCGGAAATAAGGTTTAGATATAAAGTTAAAAGCAGTTGTATATATTATTTACCTTCATATTTTGAATACTGATATTTTCTAGTTTAAATTTACAGAATGACTGCCATCTAGCCAAATCAGCACTTTTTTTTTCGAACTCTAAAAAACGAATTAATATTATGATAATTATTTATAAACCATTGGCATGTGACTGATGTGATGTCACGGTCAAGTTACCGACTTTTATAGCTGTATATTATTCATAAATTAAAAATAGCATAATAATATTCAGGTGCTTAATTTTGTACTTGGGAGTGGAATAATTTAACTTAAGGTGAAATACCCCATAATGGACGGTGATGCCATTATGGACAAAAAAACACAAATCCTTAAAAATAAGTATCTAAAATTAGTTTCTAAAAACTGACGGCTATGTACCATAAACTAGGGTTGTAGAGCAGTTTCATTTTGAAGTTTCAATCAATTCGGTTATTTCTGAAGGATTTGGCGACAAGATAAAACTCATCAGTTTACTGAAAAAAATATCAAGACGAATTCTTAGTAATGTTGCTAAGAGAGATGAGTTCATGTACAAAATAATAAAAAAATAACATTTGGTGTAAACTTGAATGCGTCTTACTTACTGCATTAAGCATGAGATAAGGTATAAAACATACTAGTTTGTTGCTCCAAAGATATAAAGAAATGGCGTTATTTTGCGAGTGTCCATTACTGGAACCGAAAAACTGCCTACCTCCTATGATGGACAAGGAACAATTTACAAAACCAAAATTTACAAGAAACAATCTTATGTTAGAATAACTCAAACTAATTGTATTTATGGTATATAAAATTGACTCATTGAGTATCAGTTGGCTTTAAAAGTAAAATTTTAAACTTATTTCACTGTCCATAATGGGGGATCCATTACTGGAGAACTGCCGTCCATAATTGGAGAAAAAACACCTAGTTTTAATTTGTTAAGTATGAAGAAACTAATAGGAGTATCCATTCTGCAATACGCTTGAAATGTAAAAGAAGGATAGGACATTCAAGATTTAACACGCTTAGCGGTAGAATTTTTACATTAATGAGTGAAATATCAAAAACAGGCGAAAATTTTCCTTAAACTGTCCATGATTGGGTCCGTTACCTTAAATGCCGTCAAATACCCGGTCATATAGTGAAATATACATTATCTATCTACAATAAAAAAGGCAAGTACTAACAGTATAAAATAATACACTGATAGTGTCACAAAACACTACAGTACAGTTGAATCCATAACATTTTCATATAATATGTTTTCTACAATATCTATGTATACAAATATAGCCTAAATTAAGGTAGGAGGTAATATAAAGTAATACTGACAGTCAACAGTTCACTTTTAGACGTTCAGTATTTGAAACAAAACAAATGACTGATTGATGAATTTCATCACATCTATCACATCACAAATATTTATTTATTTTATTAATCCCATAATGGTTTTTCCCCTTATTTGCAACAGGATGTTCAAAATTTAAATGTACCTAATTAGAGGAAGGTAACGGACCCAATCATGGACAGTTTAACCCTTAAATAAATAGAGATGTATATTATGCATCATGCATTTTTTACTTCAATTTGAATGAATCTTTGTCAAGGTCATGCATTTAAGGGTTAAGAAAAAAATTCGCCTGTTTTTGATATTTCACTTATAAATGTAAAAATTCTACCGCTAAGCGTGTTAAATCTTGAATGTCCTTTACTTCTTTTACATTTTAAGCGTACTCTATTGCAGAATAGATACTGCTACATATTAGTTTCCTCATAGTTAACAAATTAAAACGAAGTGTTTTTTCTCCAGTCATGGACGACAGTTCTCCACATTATGGAAAATGAAATAAATTTAAAATTTTACTTTTAAAGCCAACTAATACTCAATGAGTCAATTTTATATACCCCAAATAAAATTATTTTGCGTTATTTTAACATTGGATTGTTTCTTGTAAATTTTGATTTCGTAAATTGTCCATCATAGGAGGTATGCAGTTTTCGGGTTCCATTTATGGACACTCGCAAAATAACACAATTTCTTTTTATCTTTGGAGTAACAAACTAGTACAGTGCTGGACAAAATTCTTCATACACCGACATATAAAATAAACTTTCTATCATAATTTCTTTACCCTTAAACTTAACATCACAGTTGTGTTGGAAAACTTTTAGCTAATTTCATGGCGTATAACATACAGACAATAACATATCAATGATTGTACAATTATTTTTTACATGGGTATAAATACAAATATTAGTACTTTTGGCTCTGGACAAATTTGATCATACAGTAATTAAAATACGAATGAAATGCAATGTATAAGTGTGTATGGCTTTCATCTGCTTTAGATATTGCTGCTTGTCTCGGAGGAACATTTTCAGTTACAAACTGAAGGTATTTATCTAACCCAAGCTTTTTCCTGTGTGCCTACTAAAGTAGGCAAAGTGGGTATAATTCAGAATAACATTTGATATTTTCTTTGTTTTTCCAAAAACTTCCTTAAATTTTGGCTAGGATTGATAACATGAGACTATGTTAGCCATTGAAGCTACTTAATCCTATGAATCACAACGAAAACATGAAATAGACATGCTAGTATTTTCTTTCAGTCATCTTTATTAAACACATCATATATATTCAGACGGGCGATGGCTGAAAGACAATACCAGTATGTATATCTCATGCGTTTGTTATGATTAATAGGAATGAATAGCTTGAATGGCTAACATAGTCTCATGTAATCAATCCTAGCCAAAATTTAAGGAAGTTTTTGGAAAAATAAAGAAAATATCAAATGTCATTCTGAATTATACCCACTTTGCCTACTTTAGTAGACACACAGGAAAAAGCTTGGGTTAGATAAATACCTTCAGTTTCTAACAGAAAATGTTCCTCCCAGACAATCAGCGATATCTAAAGCAGATGAAAGCCAAACACACTACTACATTGCATTTCATTCGTATTTTAATTACTGTATGATCAAATTTGTCCAGAGCCAAAAGTACTGATATTTATATTTATACTCATGTAAAAAAATAATTGTACGATCATTGATATGTTATTGTCTATATATTATACGCCATGAAATTAGCTAAAAGTTTTCCATTACAACTGTGATGTTAAGTTTAAGGGTAAAGAAATTATGATAGAAAGTTTATTTTATATGTCGGTGTATGATGCATTTTGTCCGGTACTGTATGTTTTAAACCTTATCTCATGGTTAAGGCAATAAGTAAAACTCATACTCATACAACAAATTTAGTATGGGTTAGCACATTGTTACTGGCGAATTCTCAATGTAAATTGAGACTCCAGTGCCTGTTAAGATCTTTTCTAACGTGTAGATGTTTGCTATAACGCCACCCTAAGGCGGTTGAGAATTGAGGGAAGGCATGGATAAATTCGCACACATCCAGCAGGCCTCCGTGGCGCAGTTGGAAGCGAGATGGCGCCGGAAAGGTCAAAGGTCGCAGGTTCGAGTCCTGCCGGAGGTGTGAATTTTTCCATTTTTCCTTTAATTTTAAAATATGAAATTTTAGATACTTATCTTTAAGGATTTGTGTTTTTTTGCCCATAATGGCGTCACCGTCCATTATAGGGTATTTTACATTAATACATTAAACTGTATTACTATTAAATACTGATGCGTATTTTCTATAGTCCCTTAAGCTACATAAGTTGTTACATTGTTTTAGTTATAGATACTTCATGCTTTGCCTATAAAATAATGCAAATAAGTATGTAGTGTTAATAATGTTATGGATTAAGCATTACTAAAATAAACTACTTAAATATGAATGAAGAGAAGGCTAATACTATGATTGGCGGAATACGTCTTCATAAAATACATAAATTTAATACGCATAACTCCTAACACACTAAGGGCCGGTTGCATCAAACCATCTGTCACCGTTAAAGCGTTCGTTAAATTTTATTGTATGGGAAGTTCTATAGACGTCTGCTGAGTAACGATGAAGTGTCTGTCAAATGTGGTTGATGCAACTGGCCCTAAATGGTATAACTTTAACATGTATCAGTGAAGTAAATATTCCATGACTGGTACCATCGCCCTATTTATTTATTAAAAATTCTATATACTTTAAAATTTAGGCCGAAACTCTGTAAGGTAAATAATTCATTTTTAGTAGATTAGTGTGTAAAACTGTTAGAATGCAATGTTACAATGCAAAACTGTTGCAATACACGTCAAATTTTCATAAAATTGTGACGGTTTAACACAGACAACTGTCATAAATACGATGTAAAGTTAGAATAACTCTGTAAAGAGTACAAGGTATAGTTTTAAAGAACCAAAATGTTAAATCAAATCGTTAAATATTTCCTATCTAAGGTGAATCTGGACGCATCAGACTTAGATTATTCTGAGGTACCTTAAGATTGTAATAAATTGAATTTATTTTGTAAAAAACCTATTTGTTATATTACTGAAATGTGGAATATACGAGTGTATCACTAAAAATCTTGGACGCTTTTTCTTTATGTTTATGATACCGTAAATATCGTAATAGTTTTGGAGTAGGTAGTATTATAATGTTGACAATTAATACATGATTTCTTATTTATATTCTTAGTTGTTTTAATTTTCCTAACATCCCACCCTATTTTAAAAGTCTAAATAAAAAAAAGGCTTAACTAATGGACAAATCTTTTATCTGGCGTTTGCAGTATTCACACCGATGCGATTGGTACATAGCTCCAATGTATCAGATGCCTCACTCACATAAGTACCGTAGCGGCGTGCGAAACCGCGTCTAATGTGAAGACCGCCAAAAAGTCAGATCTAAGATTATAATAATAATGTGTCCAGACCTTTGCAATAGCCCATTTTCATAATTCATCCAAACTTCAACCCATAGACCTGATCTATTCTTTCAATTTTATTTACAATAGTTTCCAATGCCTGCTGAAACCGGTTCACGGGTGTCTATTCATGTACCCGTGAATGGGTTCCAGCAAGCGTTCTACATGACATCAAATATTTCCAAACGGCCTCTACGTGTTGGATCTATATCCCCACGCACGCCTTATAAATGACCGGGTTCGAAAGATCCGAGAGTTTAAAAACGGAAAAACAAATAATAATAATAATAGCCTTTTATTTCATGCAACTATAGATTACATTATGTACACAGATCTAAGATTATGTGATACAAAGTAGTAGGATTACAAGCAGAGTCAATGTTGGTGTCGTTCTTAGGTACGATACGAGCACATCTAAATATATAAAAGAAGAAGCTGACTGACTGACTGACTGACTGACTGACTGACTGACTGACTGACTGACTGACTGACTGACTGACTGACTGACTGACTGACTGACTGACTGACTGACTGACTGACTGACTGACTGACTGACTGACTGACTGACTGACTGACTGACTGACTGACTGACTGACTGACTGACTGACTGACTGACTGACTGACTGACTGACTGACTGACTGACTGATGACTGACTGACTGACTGACTGACTGACTGACTGACTGACTGACTGACTGACTGACTGACTGACTGACTGACTGACTGACTGACTGACTGACTGACTGACTGACTGACTGACTGACTGACTGACCGACTGACCGACTGACTGACTGACTGACTGACTGACTGACTGACTGACTGACTGACTGACTGACTGACTGACTGACTGACTGACTGACTGACTGACTGACTGACTGACTGACTGACTGACTGACTGACTGACTGACTGACTGACTGACTGACTGACCGACTGACTGACTGACTGACTGACTGACTGACTGACTGACTGACTGACTGACTGACTGACTGACTGACTGACTGACTGACTGACTGACTGACTGACTGACTGACCGACCGACTGACTGACTGACTGACTGACCGACCGACTGACTGACTGACTGACCGACCGACTGACTGACTGACTGACTGACTGACTGACTGACTGACTGACTGACTGACCGACTGACTGACCGACCGACTGACCGACTGACTGACTGACCGACCGACTGACCGACTGACCGACTGACTGACTGACTGACTGACTGACTGACTGACCGACTGACTGACTGACCGACTGACTGACTGACTGACTGACTGACTGACTGACTGACTGACTGACTGACTGACTGACTGACTGACTGACCGACTGACCGACTGACTGACTGACTGACCGACTGACTGACCGACTGACTGACTGACTGACCGACTGACTGACTGACTGACTGACTGACTGACTGACTGACTGACTGACCGACTGACTGACTGACCGACTGACTGACTGACTGACTGACTGACTGACTGACTGACTGACTGACTGACTGACTGACTGACTGACTGACTGACTGACTGACTGACTGACTGACTGACTGACTGACTGACTGACTGACTGACTGACTGACTGACTGACTGACTGACTGACTGACTGACTGACTGACTGACTGACTGACCGACCGACTGACCGACCGACCGACTGACTGACTGACTGACTGACTGACTGACTGACCGACTGACCGACTGACTGACTGACTGACTGACTGACTGACTGACTGACTGACTGACTGACTGACTGACTGACTGACTGACTGACTGACTGACTGACTGACTGACTGACTGACTGACTGACTGACTGACTGACTGACTGACTGACTGACTGACTGACTGACTGACTGACTGACTGACTGACTGACTGACTGACTGACTGACTGACTGACTGACTGACTGACTGACTGACTGACTGACTGACTGACTGACTGACTGACTGACTGACTGACTGACTGACTGACTGACTGACTGACTGACTGACTGACTGACTGACTGACTGACTGACTGACTGACTGACTGACTGACTGACTGACTGACTGACTGACTGACTGACTGACTGACTGACTGACTGACTGACTGACTGACTGACTGACTGACTGACTGACTGACTGACTGACTGACTGACTGACTGACTGACTGACTGACTGACTGACTGACTGACTGACTGACTGACTGACTGACTGACTGACTGACTGACTGACCGACTGACTGACTGACTGACTGACTGACTGACTGACTGACTGACTGACTGACTGACTGACTGACTGACTGACTGAGCACTAAGAAAGGATTTTCCAAAATTCACCTCCTAAGGGGGTCAAATGGGGGTTCAAAGTTTGTATGGGGAAACAAGATTAGTTTGACTAATTTATTAGAAACTTCAAAGGAAGATTCCTTAAGACATATGACTGAATACGTGTTTCAGGTTTTTTGAAAATTTAACCCCTAAAAGGGTGAAAAGGGGGTGATAAAGTCAAAAAATCAATATGGGTATCGTTTTTATGGTTTATCGGGTCGCTGATCACGATAAATACAACGTTTTTAAAATCTAACGAGGCGGAAGTGAAATACCTTCTCCCCTGTTGTGGTGCAATGGGGTTTAAATATCAAAAAAATATATAAAAGAGGATATTGACTGACTGACCGACATATCAACGCACAGCCGAAACCGCTGGTCCTAGAGACGTCAAATTTGTCAAGTAGGTTCCTTATATAGTGTAGAGGAGCACTAAGAAAGAATTTTCCAAAATTCACTTCCTAAGGGGGTCAAATGGGGGTTCAAAGTTTGTATGGGGAAACAAGATTAATTTGACTATTTTATTCGAAACTTCACAGGAAGATTTCTTAAGACATATGACTGACTACGTGTTTCAGGTTTTTTGAAAATTTAACCCCTAAAAGGGTGAAAAGGGGGTGATAAAGTCAAAAAATCAATATGGGTATCTTTTTATGGTTTATCGGGTCGCTGATCACGATAAACACAACGTTTTTAAAATCTAACGAGGCGGAAGTGAAATACCTTCTCCCCTGTTGTGGTGCAATGGGGTTTGAATATATAAAAGAAGATATTGACTGACTGATTGATATATCAACACACAGCCGAAACTGTTGGTCCTAGAGATTTCAAATTTGGCACATAGGTTCCTTATATGGCGTAGAGGAGCACTAAGAAAGGATTTTTCAAAATTCTCTTCTTAAAAGGGTGAAATGGGGGTTCAAAGTTTGTATGGGGAAACAAGATTAGTTTGACTATTTTATTCGAAACTTCACAGGAGGATTTCTAAAGAAATTTGACCCCTAAAGGGGTGCAAAGGGGGTAAAGTCAAAAGCACAATATGGGTATCGTTTTTATGGTTTATCGGGTCGCTGATCACGATAAATACAACGATTTTAAAATTTAATGAGGTGGAAGAGAAATTTTCTCCCCTGTTGTTGTGCAATGAGGTTAAAATATCCAAAATAGCCATAAGTATAGCTTTAGTTTTTATCTTTACTTCTGGTTCAAGAGATTTCAAATTAACACGGAAGTTCCTTAGAGGAGCACTAAGAAAGGATTTTTTATAGTTCACCTCCTAGCATGATAATTTGACAGGGGCAAGGACAGGGACAGGAACGGGATAGGGATAGGGATAGGGATAGAGACAGGGACAGGGACAGGGACAGGGACAGGGACAGGGACAGGGACAGGGACGGAACGGGATAGGGTTAGGGATAGGGATAGGGATAGGGATAGGGATAGAAATAGGGGACGGGGACGGGGATAAAATGCAGGTGGCTCAGTGGGAAGGTATTAGTAAGTAGGCATCGGCGAGTATCCTGCATCCGTAATAACTATTACATTCAATGTGCTGTAAGAAGATCGTTGTTTGCTTGCCTTTTATATGTTTACGTTTGCAATAAGTATAAGCAAAATGGAAAAAATTGTAAGCGATAATGCAAGGAAGTACTTTCTACCCTACCGACCATAGCGTCGAGATACTGGCTATGTGGGTTGTATGAAGTTTCCCCAGTATAAATATTTAAATAGGTAAAATACATACATATTCGTACCTACTACCTACGCTGTGGTCGCTTTGTAACAATTCTACAATCATTGCAAGAATTTATTTTAAAGCAATAGTAATATGTGTAAGGTACAGTCAGCCAAAACCGGACCGTACAGCAAATAGATCAGTTACAATGGCCCTCCAGTCGAGAATTGCCCCGCTTTACCTTAATCGAAATAATCGCGGACATCTGTACCTACAAAAAAACCTACGGATCCAAATGAAAATCTTATTTTTTGTAAACGTTTCAATAAGAATACTTTTATTACGCGGGCGAAGCCGCGGGTAAAAGCTAGTTAAATATAAAATTGAAGGTGTATTAAGAGACTTTATGTTTATTGTCTTTTTACTACCTAACCAAGCAAAATAAACACTTCGATCTAACAACTTTAAGCCTAGTCTGTTTGGTCGCTAAATGACAGTGGAATCGTCGTATTAACCCGTCAACAAACGCGACATTTTAATCGACACGTCCCACAATAATTTGTCAAACTAATCGAGCGTAGCAGATGCCTCTCAAAAAAGACCATTCATCCTAGTACCAGGGAATCTATCAAGAAACGATGGCACGTCACTAACAAAATACATTGATACTTTTTCAAGACTCTTATTGTACAGCAACGAAGCAAAGGAGCAATCGAATGCGATTTTATTGGGTCCGACATATTTTGCGATCGCAAGGGTAGTAGAATGACGATTGGGGTGTCTCCCTTCGTAATACGATATCGTAATGTATAGTGTTTATGCATTTTAGCGAACGATTTGCATAATAACATCTGAATATTAAATTTTGACAGTAAAATGATATTACAATTCCAGGTTCATGGATTAAGCGTGTTTGCTACTGTATTCATAGGTAATGTAAAATACTCGCAACTTCACATTTAGAGGTGAGTCGCAAATATCAAATATTATTAAGTATAAAGTTAACAATCGCAGCATTGGCCGTCGATCCGAACTGTGGAGCAGTGTGATAAGGGCCTCCATCCTCCATTGAACGCACTATCACTAGAGCAAATCCCAACAGTGACCGAAAGCTTGACATCAATACATCGTAAGGTAGGTAAGTCGACGACGGTATGACATGTATGAATAGCGCGTGCTGTAACAGCCATAAAGATTAACGAGATTACAGCTAAGAACATAAGCCGCAGGGCGAAGACTGAACTTGACCGACCATTCAACTGCAGTGATATAGTTGTGATAGTATTACCTAAAGAAGCGCTGGTGGCCTAACAGTAAGCGTGCGACTTTTAATCCGATGGTTGTGGGTTCGATCCCCGGCACGTACCAATGAGTTCTTTGGGACTTAAAGCTCGGCCACACATGCGCGTTTTGAGAGCGTAGGCGGAGCGTTAGCGGAGCGCAATAATAGCGGTACGCCAGACGAACGCTGGCGTTGCGCCCAGCGGACGCCAGCGGGAACTAACGAGCGCGGTTTGCGAGCGGAAAGCGCGCGCATTCAGCGCGCATTCCGCTCCGCTAACGCTATACGCTCTCAAAACTCTTTATGTATGGCGGAGGCTTTATGTGCGAAATTATTTGATATTTTCGTGCCCTTTTCGGTGAAGAAAGACATCGTGAGGAAACCAGACATTTCCCAATAAGAGCCCTTACGGCTCAGCCACGACATTGGTCTAAGCGCGACAGCGGTGAGCGGCGACCATACATTGGAGCGAGACACAGCGATGGGACTTTTCATTCGCACTTATGGATGCCCCTCACCGCTGTCGCGCTTAAACCAATGTCGTGGCTGGGCCGTTAGTTAGGGGTTTACCCTTGGGGTTGGAATATGAGATAACTGTCATTACGTAAATCTAGTACTATGCCAATCTTGGGATTACTTGTCTAAAGCGAACCCCAGGCTCTCGTGAGCCGTGGTAAAATGCTGGGACAACGCACCGGAGCATGATGATGAGTATTACCTATAGTACCTACTGTGAATTGATTCTACATTTAAATAGGTAAGAATACTGTAAAATAAGTTTCCCGTACGTCGTACCGTATCGTAGATTAATTCTGCAGAGATGTAGGTCTCATACAATTCCAGTACAGCTAAATTATAAATTTCTTAGGGAGGTACAATAAATTATTAACACACATTACATTATTTATAATTTAACTGACAGAAAAGCGCTAAAATCATATTTTTCTTCAAATACATTTTTAAATAAGCTCAATAAACTCATGGGACTTGCCACATGCCTTAAGAAGATGTGTACATTAAAACATTACGGTAAGCAATATCATGATAAAAATCGGCCAAGTGCGAGTCCGACTCGCCCACCGAAGGCTCCGTACAAACTTTCAATCGTTAGTAATATCACGATTGTCATATACCTCTAAAAATAACTATACATAGATATGTACTAATAAGAATTATTGACCATTTCTCGGCGAATTAGCAATTAGATACATTTTTATTTTTTCTCGTAATATTTAATGATGATTCAAATATTTTGTAAAAATGAAACAATTTTTCGTTGGTGGTGGGTTTTTGGTTGGTTCTTTGGAGATAAGGGAGGGACGGTATTTTTTTGCATGTTCCTTCTAAACAATTTTTTTGTGTTATCGCCGCCATAAATAATGAAATCTTAACTGATACGACTGCCACCGTTTCCAATTGCGGACGTCATCGATAAACTGACAAATATACATATGCACGTGTGGGGAAAACCTATCATAAAATCATAAATCATCAGAATTATATTTTTGTATTCACCGTCATAAGGTTACGAGTATGTAGTTCACCACACAACTACACACACACACACGACACGATTATACCGTGTTTCTTGTAAAATAAATAATAAAACGGTAAGCTGTATTCCTCAAACTGCCTATGTGGAAATTCACCACCCCTTCCCGTGGGTGTCGGAGAAGTCGACTGTGGTATATGGGTTCAATTATGGTGAAGGCGACGGGCTAGCAACATGTCACCGAAATAGTTATAACAATTTCGTTTTCAGCGTCGTTATTACTATACGTGTGGCACTGTCGTAACACTGGTTTAAATATTAATTAGATACACTTTATTATTATAAATAACTAAATAAATATAAATAAATAAATATTATAGGACATTCTTACACAGATTGACTGAGTCCCACGGTAAGCTCAAGAAGGCTTGTGTTGTGGGTACTCAGACAACGATATATATAATATATAAATACTTATATACATAGAAAACATCTATGACTCAGGAACAAATATTTGTGCTCATCACACAAATAAATGCCCTTACCAGGATTCGAACCCGGGACCGCGGCTTAGCAGGCAGGGTCACTACCGACTAGGCCAGACCGGTCGTCAAATAAATATTATAAATAGGCTTACTCTTGGCCACAGACTAGCCAAAGGCAAAGGCGTGGCCTACACTACAATGGAGTGTACACTCGCCCAGAAGATGCTTGTTCACCCTATACTTGATGGTTGCCGGGTTATATGAGCCCGGAAATACAGCCGCCGACAAGGAATTCCACTCCTACATACATACTCGTACATACGTATGAAAGGCAGCATTCTCCTTTAATTATAAATTGGTACAAAGCAAGCAAGACACAACCAGGCTGTTATTATTTATTTAATCTAATGGGGTACGTGCGTCTACTATAATTTGTCTTCAAAATTCTGTTTAACGTTCGTTACTTAATTTATTCCTTTTGAATATTCAACGCTTGGCTCCTTCAATACTCATTTAATTTTCTAATATAGGAAGTCGCTTGCTAATATTTTGTTAAAATCGCTCCTATTGTAACGTCTTCGAGTAGGGTGGCAAAGATTCTAACGATTAATCTGGAATAGTACTTAGTCATAGATTTGAACGGGTAATGGTGAAGTTTAAACTTGAAAGTTGGATAATAGGTTGATTACGTAACGTAGAGACGTTAAAAACAACAATGTAAATTTTATTAGTAGATATGTACCTCTATGCGGAAGGTCCTGTTGCATCTTAAGTGTTACTTCTACTCGCAACCGGTGATATTTAACAATAACTAAGTTAAAATAAACTCGATACGTATTAGTTTGAGTAGGAAACGGTACGACAGACTTTACATCAAATTCGGATACTTAAAATCGGAACGAATAGGTTATTAATATCAAATATGTTGCTCTTACTTCTTCGTCAAAACTACTATAGTTATACGTACATATTTTTAAAACGAAAATATCCTCAGCGTCGTTCATAAGACGTGGTCAATGCAAGGCCGGGCTATATGATCCCTATTATTAATCATTTCATTGCTTTAACGAGCCGAAATTATGCAGATTCCAGTTATTGTTCTCACAATGGGCATCTTTGCGGGGCTCGGCGCTAAGATAAAGGCTTTGCGTTAATGCCGCTCTTAGCGACGCGTTTTATTGTTACTTATGGCAGGTTAAACTGTAAGATTTCTAACAGATCTTTAATTTTATAAAAATATTTCTATATCAAATTATTTTTAGTTAATCACGGATCCTTCAGCAAAGTAGCTCCATATACCTATTTTATACGTAGGTAATAATTATGTGTCAAGCTAAACATGGTCCGTTACTTTGCTTGCTATTGAATCAACAAACTGCTGTCTTAGTAATAAGTAATGAGTTTAATAGTTAGGTAATTGTTTTAAACAAGCGCAATATTATCATTTAACTCTTCGTGCTAACATTGGTTCGACTCCTATTGACACAGAATTTTATTGTAGGCATTTTTCTAACATTTGTATTTTATTTCAGCTCAGTTTAGTTTTTTTTACCCGATTTCTTTATCTAGAAGGATATTCGGGTTCGTTTTTATGTTTATTGAATAATATTGATTTTTAAAATAGAAAAATCTGACAATTGTGCAATTTATTTTCAATTGTACATACTCACTTAAGGGACGTTGATTTTATTTGATCCGCTCGTAGTTTACGACCGCGCATGTCCCTAGAAGACGGGGTAAGTTGCGACAACTGTAATTGCAGGCTAATCTAATAGATACTTAGCTAACGTGATTGTCAGGATTAGACCGCCTAACTAATTAAACTCAATTAAGTTTAGTGCTTTAGCGAACGCATTGCCATCTAGCGTAAAGCATCTTAATAGTTGCTAAATAACGATGCGTACTTACCTACATGCATGTACTAAGTTAAATAACATTGACTCAGAATACATATTCACGTAATCCTAAATAAGTATAAACAACATTGTTTCTTTACAATACTATAATATTATAGCTGCCGTATTCGGACACCGCTAGATGTTAAGTATCGTAACAAAAACGCCATTGTTGTCGCTGACTGGACTGGATCAGACCCATTGTCTAATATTTGATATTTTAAAGTTTGAATCGGCCTGTGCCACGCTGAGTGAGAGAATATGTGTGCTACGCTGCGCCGTAGTCAATGACAGGTACTGTTAGCTACTCGTAGACCATAATATTATCTTAATATATATTATAATATATGTTATTTTGTTCGAAAACCGGATTTTGTATATGTAGAAATAATTATTGTCAACTTTATTTTACCTAATAACAAAGACCATTCAAAATTATCAAGGAAGTGAGTGGCTATTGCGTTCATGCTAATGTTTGTATTTAAATACACTTGCATTTCCTTGTGCCCTTCACTCAAATGACAAATTTAATTAGAGAACAATCAATAAAACCTCACTAAGGAGCAATCACACGCGCCGTAAACCCCGATAGTTCGTTACTTCCGCTACATATAGTGCCAATTTATGGCTTGTGTTATTACTGCGTCGGGAATTAGTTACAGTGCGATGTCTACTTAGTTTTGGCAAGATGATGGTCGGTTGGCGCTCATTTTATTGACTTTAAACATGTATGTAGAGCCCATCTAAGACAACTCTGTACCATGCATGAATATGTGTATGTTTGCATAGAACGTGGAACGCTTATCATAAACTGATAGCTCCGCACACTGAGGATTATTTTAGACGGAGGACTCTATAAGCCCGAATAAGTGAGATTGAGCTATGCGATTTAAGATTTATTTCTGGATTTGTGAAATTAAAAAATCAACCAAACTCTACGTCGACGTACCTATTTTCATAAATAACATGTCATTAAAGTAGAAAAAAAACATTCAAAAATAACATATAATTGAATTAGATGATACGGCGCACCTAAAAATCAAATTAAATGTATCAATAAATCAAAAACCTAACAAAACTATAAATTAAAGCTAATCCTGCACACCACAGAATATCAATCTATCCGCAAATGTGACAAAATTAGCGTGTAATGTTCCCGGTACAATTATGGACGCCCTCTTTTCCCGCCAAAATACTAACCGGCAAAACTAGAGATGGGACAGGGTACCTTCCGGCACACGCGAGACACGCGCCCGCCACGCGTCGGACCCCCGCGGACGGAACCCTTGGTATTTATTTAACGTGAGGATCTTTGGAACCCGTGTCATCGGACGAACGCCCTCACTAATTCAGTTTAGATTTCATCAGTTCACATCGTAAAGCAAATACTTGATTGCATTGTGTTTTAATTGCTCAAAGAGGCATGGTATTGTAATAGTTTTAAGATTTTGTTTTGTTTTGTATGATTTACATTTTGGAATATTTTGCAAGAAGAGCATTTCTTTTTTTTTGTGCCACTTTTATGAAGTGGGATATTTTTGAAAAATTACTAGCCTTTTAAATCCTAGTAGTTAAAAAATTGTCCCATACAATTTTTTCTTATTTTGTTACCATTTTCCGTACATGCTGTATGGGGTAACAAAAGAGGAAAGTAAAAAAAAATGTATGGAAATTCTGGGACACTTTTTGTCTCCCAGTGAGATTGAAAGTACTCGTGATAGTCGTGATTCTGAGTACAATTGACCTAAAATTCCCTAAAACAATAAAAAAAAATTATTGGCAAAAAAAAAAAGAAATGCTCAGAAATGAGAATCACAAAGCATAACAATTAACGAAAACAGAAATTTACCTCATAAAAGTTTTTTTTTTTTATATTGTCATGATTTTATTGAGTCATAGGTAAAACCAAAGTCAACGTCCATTGACATATTAAATCATAACTGCGTTTTCACATTATCCGATCCAATATCGGAAGTAGGAAGGATTTCAAAGGAAAAAATCAAAGATGGCGGCGTAAATATATGTGATATCGGTCCGACATCCGATATCGGATCGGATAATGTGAAAACGCACTTATGATGCAAAATATAAGTTTGAATCAGCCTCAGGTTTTATCGTATCCATATCTAAAACCGAATATTTTTTTTTTTAATACTTATTACAATTTTATTTGTTGTAAAACAGCTACTTAACATATCTGGAAAATATCCTATTTTCCAATATTTACGAAACGATCTTACACCCGCAATGATTTTTATTTCACAATAACAAAGGCATTAAAAGCGTATAGAGCCGGCCATACATCAGCCTCCATTCTAATGGTAATTCAGCGCGATATTGTGTCCCTCCATAACAAATGTTTATTTTATACACAACGCCGTACAATAGTGCGCAAATACCTAGACACTATGGGAGATGCGATTTGGATGGTAATGCCACCAGAAATAATAATGGGCGTGTGGTAATTCTGTGTTTACCCTGCGCCTGCGGTCGATGCGCTGATTTTCATAGGTATTGATTTCATTAGGGTGCGAGTTTCTTTTAGAAAATAAATGGAAATATCGTGAAATGGCCTTGTTTTTTTTTCTGATTTTATCTTATTAAGTTTATTTTCTGGGTTGGAAGGCTTGGAAAATAGCTTCTAACCTTGTATTTCGATGGTAATGTCACCAGAAATATTAATGGGCGTGGTGTAATTCTGTATTTGCCCTGCGCCTGCGGTCGCAGCGCTGATTTTCATATTGATTTCATTAGGGTGACAGTTTCTTTTAAAAATTAGAATGGTTTTTGGATTCGAAACGGAAATTTTGGGTTTATTTTATCAAGACTACTTTTTAGACGATTTAGACTTACTTATTATTTTCTATCGACTGCGATATAATATGTTCTTAATCTACCGACTGCGATATAATCAAGGATCGTTAACTGCGAGCGAAATCCATTGAAGTACTAGGGTTGCTAACTGGTTGTCATACGTCATTTCAATGGATTTCGCTCGCAGTTAACGATCCTTGGATATAATATGTACTTTATATTTCTTCCATGACTTATCCTCAGAAACAAAACACTGCATACAGACAATACCGATTTTCCTAACAAAAACAAATATACTTATATACGAACAATATAATATGTACCTAAGTTAGCTACGTGCTACATTTAATATCATTTAAAGGTGCGGGCACCTGCCAGCAACGCCCATGCATATTCATGTGGTGATTAATCAGCCAGCCACCTACAAGTTGCTACGCTCCTGGTGAGCGATCCTGAAATTAAGATTGGGATATTTTACCGAGGAAATTAGTTATGCGAGGTGATATATAATACTCGTAAGTATGTGGAAGGGGCTTTGCCGCCTGGTGGACTTAAAGTTGAGGTTGACAAACGAAAGAGTAGGTGTCAAACAAAATTAATATGTACGAGTCATATCGTCACTACTTTTAAAAAATCTCGTATCTCACGCTGTTCCTCAAAGTTAAAACGCACTAAGTCTATATGCATTCCATACATACTTACTACAATTTTCTTTTCATTGACAGACGAAGATACAAGTTTTTTTAAAAGTAGTGACGATATAAGTCATACTCTCATCGAAATACAGTACTTAAACGGCGATAAAGAATGCACATCGGTGTTTGGAAAGACGTGTGACGTTGTCCACATAAGCAAGAAAGAGAAAACGCTCTACGAAGATGAAAAACGGATGTGCAATCATTATCGCCGGGTACTGTAAGTTACATTATGGTTTTAAAGAACTATTAATTTAAACTGCATTTAAATTTGTTCTTCTGAATGGAACAATACGGTTCACGCATGCTTACAAAAAAACAGCACGTAATGTAAAAAATGATTTATGTGCATGTCGCGTGCCCACGATTTTTTATTACTTTATAAAAAATAATTTACAATGTCACCGCAAAAGTCTTCGATGAAAAGCAAAAAAATATTAGCATACAGAACGCATATTAAAAGCGCATAATACCTACATCTGTCAGTGGGCGGGCACGTCGCATATGGGATTTATGCTAATAACCTGCTACGTGCATATTGCTAAAAGCGCTAAATTCCCCCATTCTAATGTACCTATTCGCTTTTTCATAGATAAGGGCTAATATTAAATAGGCAAACGCAAAAAAAAAGTCCTAAGTTCTAACGCTGTTAAGTTCATTCGTATGTGAGAGCAAAAAAACCTTACAACTTCGCAATTTTGTTTTTCTCTCAAGTAATTTAAGTATACTATACATAGGTCTTTGAAGTAGGCACCTACGTTTTCCATTCTTTTTATAACTAAATGTAGAACAGTTTAATTTCAGCAAGCCTAAATGCGTTTTCACATTATCCGATCCGATATCGGATGTCGGACCGATATAATCCCATATATTTACGCGGCCATCTTTGTATTTTTCCTTTGAAATCCTTCCGACTTCCGATATCGCACATAAAACGCACTAACTCATTATTTTCCGTGATCCAGTGCATTTTGAAATTTTCAACCCTAAGAAGCAAATCTTGACACATCAAAGTTTATCACATAACGGCAAGCGACAGACGCGTGCCGCGTCGCGAGCAATCGCGCAGCAATCTGTCAGTCGTCATCGCGTCAAAGCGGCGTCGGTCCCTGGAGGCGCGGCCGATTGACGCGCGGTGACCTGGCTAATTTGACGCCCCAGCCTTACCGACAGATAACAGTTATTGAAATACTTAGATGGGAACTTTTCTTTCGGACTTTGAAAACGTCACTACGTATCTACTTACCTAACCACTAATTACAATTGAGGCTAAATACATATCAAGTGCTATGAACAGCACTAATAAGGTAACGGACCCAATCATGGACAGTTTAAGATAAAGGTTTCAGTTTAAGATCTTATCCTTCTTTTACATTTCAAGCGTATTGCAGAATAGATACTCCTATTGGTTTCTTCATAGTTGACAAATTAAAACTACGTGTTTTTTCTCCAATCATGGACGGCAGTTCTCCAGTAACGGATCCCCCATTATGGACAGTGAAATAAGTTTAAAATTTTACTTTTAAAGCCAACTGACACTCAATGAGTCAATTTTATTGGGTTGGTAAGAAAGTAATGAGCGAATCATAACCAATATTGTAATTTTTATTTAATTTATTATTTTAATCATTTATCAAAAATATAACGGCCTTCGTTATCTACTACTTGTCTCCATCGTTCTGGTAAAGAATGAATAGCATCGGCGAAGAAGTTCTTAGGTTTAGATTCAAAAACTCAGCTATGTACTGTCGTAGATGGGTTTGATCATCGAACTTTTTTTCATTCAAGGCATTGCTTAGCGATCTGAACAATGCGTAATCCGTAGGTGCCAAGTCTGGAGAGTACGGTGGATGAGGTATCACTTTCCAACCTAGCTCCAATAGCTTTAGCCGAGTCACTTTTGCAATGTGTGGGCGAGCATTGTCGTGTAAGAAAAAAACTTTAGCATGCTGTGGACGATTCTGACAGATTTTTTGGTTTAAATTTTCAAGCTGATTACAGTATACTGATGCGGTAACAGTCATTCCACTTGGTAGGAGTTCCCAGTGAATAATACCATGAATATCCCACCAAACGGACAGCATAACTTTTTTCGGGTGAGGCTCTGTTTTTGGTGCCTCTATTCCTTTTTCATTTGGAGCTAGCCACCGATGTTTGCATGTGTGATTTATATATAAGACCCATTTTTCATCTCCAGTGATAAGATGGTCCAACCAGTTGAATGTGCGGCGAAAAGACAGAAGTTGTATGCAGATATCGGCACGGCGGTTTAGTTGATCTCTATCAAGTTCGTGCGGTATCCAAACACTGTATTTGTAGTTTTTTCCCAACTCGTGTAAATGTGTTTCTATGGTGACATGAGAGCAGCCTAACTCGGTAGCAAGAGTACGATTCGTTAGCCTCGGATCTCCTTCAATTAAGGTTTTTAATTTGGCTATATCAATCTTCACCGGTCGACCAGACTTAGGTTGATCTGATAATGAAAAGTCGCCACTACGAAACCGCTGGAATCATCGTTTCGCCGTGGCCTCAGACACAACTTCAGGAGCAACACGCTGACATATATTACGCACTGCTTCGGCGGCTGAATGGCCAGACTGAAATTCATATAGTAAGCAATGCCTTACATGCACTTTTAATTCGTCCATTTTCTTCCTTATATTATAGCTCGGCGACAGCATGTGAATGACTGACGAGAAACTGTGCGACTCGCCCTTTATATACTTTCGACCATAGAAGATTCTAGAACTCTCTCAAAAATGTTATGTGGAATTCAATCGATCGCTCATTACTTTCTTACCAACCCAATATATACCCCAAATAAAATTAGTTTGGGTTATTTTAACATAGGATTATTTCTTGTAATATTGGTTTCATAAATTGTTCCTTGTCCATCCTATAGGAGGTACGAAGTTTTCTGGTTCCAGTTAGGGACACTCGCAAAATAACACTATTTCTTTATATCTTTGGAGTAACAGACTAGTATGTTTTATATCTTATCTCATGGTTAATGCTGTAAGTAAAACTCATTCAAGTTTACACCAAGTATTATTTTTTTATTATTTTATACATGAACTCAACTCTCTTAGCAACCTTACTAAGAATTCGTCCTGATATTTTTTTCAGTAAACTGATGACTTTTATCTTGCCGCCAAATCCTTCAGAAATAACCGAATTCAATGAAACTTCAAAATTAAGCAGCTCGATGACTCTTGTTTAAGGTACAATGCCGTCAGTTTTCAGAAACTAATTTTAGGTACTTATTTTTAAGTATTTGTGTTTTTTTGGCCATAATGGCATCACCGTCCATTATAGGGTTTTTTACATTACCTACCTAACTGATAATTTGCAACATAGGTAATTAGGTACCTATAAACCTCGAAATTATTATATCATATATGTATATTGGGGTAGTAAACATTGACTAAGATATCCTGACGTGACGTCAGAATGTCTGGCCACTTTATTCGCTCTGCTTTTGGATTTCAATGGAGGTACTAATTTTATTTTTAACAAGCAGAAACGTCTGCTAACGATTCTAAACATTTTTATATTAAAGGAAAAAATGGAAAAATTTACGCTTCCGGCGGGACTTAAAGGAAAAAATGGAAAAATTTACGCTTCCGGCGGGACTTGAACCCGCATCATTTGCAATCCGTGCAAGGCTCTTAACCAATTGAGCTACGGAAGCCGCGCCGGACATCGCAAATCTTTCCATGCCTTTCCTTTTTGTACGCTGTACACGTCTTGGGGTGACGTCTAGCGCCATCTACCGACAGACTATTACATCTTGTAACGGCACTGGAGTCTCAAGTTATATTGAGAATTCACCAGTAACAATGCTACCTATGTACTTTGGAAAAAGATGCAACTGGAATATTTAGCCCTAGATATATTATGTGCAAATAAAAAAGACGAAACAAATATTGAATTATAAAGAGGATTTCACTTGGAAAATCCATTAAAATTGCCAAAAAAGCGAAAGGCGATATAAAAAAAGTGATTTCACATATCACCGGGTGCGAATCCATTTTAGTTGTTGCAGAAATGAATTCTGTCAGTGCACACACATTCGGCGAGCGGCAGTTAAACCGTTTGGGAACAAAAAGATAAAGGGTAATATTTTCATTGCGTCGATGAATGGGTCGGGTGTGTACTCAACGTGGTGGAAAATATGTTCGGAGTTCCGTTACTGGGTACTCGGTGGATGTTTGAGAGGCTGAAAATGTTTGTGTAGTGTTTTCAGGCATTAAAAATTTATTTGGTTTAGTTTTGATACATGCGGAAGAAATTTTTATCTATAAATTATTCTAGTTTACCTGTTGACAGCGTGTGAGATTAAAATTAAAAGCGCTCTTTTTAATTTTTACTTCATTTTAGTTCTACCTTGAGAGGCCGATTAAGTACCTACTAGAATATAGGTCAGTCAATGTAAGTGCGTTTTCACATTATCCGATCCGATATCGGATGTACGACCGATATCCCATACATTACATGCGCCATCTTGGATTTTTTCCTTTGAAATCCTTCCGACATCCGATATCGGATCGAATAATGTGAAAACGGACTAAGCAGCCGTACATGTGTAGCTTTTTCTTCCACGGGTATTTAAAATAGGCACATAAGTTTGTATCCGGAGAATCACATTTAGTAGTTAGGTACAATTAGGGAAACACTAGTTAGGTACTATCAGCAGCAAAAGAGCATGGAGAAATTATGAATGAATTCATTGATAAATTCGCCATGCACTTTTGCAGCGGATAGTACAATACGTTTGTTAAAAAGCAGGCCGATATAAGAACGGAACCCCCTACTTTTGTCACAGCCGCTCCCATTCGGTTTATTGTTCGTGGCAGGTAATCCTGTCCAAATGAGTAATGTACAAAAAGTTCAGGCGTAAAAATGATCAAGTACCTATTCTCTGTGGTACAACTGCTGTCATGAAATGAACCACAACAAGTCAATACTACCTACTCAATTCTCTAATCGGTCCTTCCTTCCGTAAAGTCATTTCGTTTCATAATTCATAACATCTTTACATCATCTTTAAGATTCATTCTACTTTCTAGCTTTGCAAATGCGTTTTATAAATCTTTGTTAGACGCCTACTTTATTGTTCTAAGTATTAGGGATTTTTTGTGTCTAAAGGACTGAAGTAATATTCACCTTAATAAGAATCGGCCACCGGGTGGTTTTGACTATTTTTTCTTTAGTGTACTTACTCAATGGTGTTACTTATTTTCAATAAGTATAATCCATACTCCATACTATACTATATACTATATACTATACTATACTATAATATTATAAATGCGAAAGTAACTCTGTCTGTCTGTCTGTCTGTCTGTCTGTCTGTCTGTTACGCTTTCCCGCTTAAACCACGCAACCGATATTGATGAAATTTGGAACAGACAATCTTTAGACCCTGAGACAGAACATAGGCTACTTTTTATTTCAAAAAAAAAGGGATGAAGGGGTTGAAAAAGAGGTTGAAAGTTTGTATGGGATTTCTTAATTTTAAATGATAAAACCATGAAACTTTATATTTTAGCACTTGATAAGAAATCATTAAACATATATTTAAAGTCACATACAGGTCGAACGCGATTAATTAACATTATTTTTACCTTTAAAATAAACATGGTGGGAAATAAACATTAACTAAAAGCGGGTAGATTATATTTATTTGTCTACCCCGAACATTTATATAAATTAATATCGGGTAGTTTTGTGTTGTTTACATCTCCGGTGACATTTTGCTGGGACGTCAGTCTTCCGCGACCACGGCCAGTGCAACCTGGCCGAAACGTTGGGAAAAAAGGTAAAAATAATGTTAATTAATCCCGTTCGACCTGTATGTGACTTTAAATATGTGTACAAAGCGCGAGAACTTAAAGTGTTATATCATTAAACATCTTGATAAGGGATAGGGATAGGGATAGGGATAGCGATAGGGATAGCGATAGGGAAAGCGATAGGGATAGCGATAGGGATAGCGATAGGGATAGCGATAGGGATAGCGATAGCGATAGCGACAGCGACAGCGATAGCGATAGCGATAGCGATAGCGTTAGCGATAGCGTTAGCGATAGCGATACGGATACGGATACGGATACGGATACGGATAATATGGGTATCGTTAGAGGGATACGGATAATCGGTCGGCGGTCTCTTACAATCAATGTGCTCTAAGACTATCGTTGTTTGCTTGCTTGAAGATTACGTTTGCGATAAGTATAAGCAAAATGTAAAAAATTGTAAGGGATAATAGAAAAAAGTACTTTTTACCCACCGATCATAGTGTCGAAATACGGGCTATGTGGGATGTTTATAAAGGTTTCCCCAGCGTATATAGAATTACCTACGCTGTGGTCGATGTGTAATATTTCTACAATCATTGCAAGCAAAAGTATTATGTGCAATCGAAATAATCGCAGATAAATATACCTACAGAGAAACCTACGGTCCCTACGGATCCAAATGAAAATCTTAATGAATACTTTTATTACGCGGGCGAAGCCGCGGGTAAAAGCTAGTAATTTAATAATACCTTATTTTAAAGATAACCAACATTGAAGGGGAAATCTTATTCAGACCTAATAGTTAACATTTCTTTAAAAAATTGTTTAGCACGCAATTAATGTATCGCTTGTTTTATTGGCAGGATTTTTAACCGCTGCAAATAATAGCCGACACTAAGTTTGGCATACATTTATAATAATATACCTACATACTAGCTTTTGGTCGCGGCTTCGCTCGCGTTAGAAAGAGACAAAAAGTAGCCTATGTCACTCTCCATCCCTTCAACTATCTCCACTTAAAAAATCACGTCAATTCGTCGCTCCGTTTTGCCGTGAAAGACGGACAAACAAACAGACACACACACTTTCCCATTTATAATATTTAGTATGGATAATAGTCATTACGATGAATTATATAACGTTTGAGGTACGTAGGTACAGGTACTTACCGATTTTCCACATGTCGTCCTTGAATATTTAAGCATGACACAACGCGGTAACAGTGATTTTCGTACGTAATCAACTTGCTGGAGATTTTCAATTAGGTACATCTGTATTTTCCCGGAGTTGTTCGTTCTATGTTCCGGCGAACGAGCTGTCTAAGGACGTGGGCCTAACCAACAAATCCAACTTTCTTGGAACATCGCGTTTCGACGCGACCTGAAGTGTGTGCAGGAGCACCATTCACTTGTAACCATTTCTGCATACGTTCAACTTTCGGCAATAGTTGGCTAAAGTGTCTTAGAAATCTCGAGTCAGTCCGTCTGTCTCGAGAAATCTATCGCAAAGTTTCCGTCATGAAGAGGTCCATAATCTCCATAGTTTCCGTCCCGTCAATTAAAACTGTCAAAATTAGTAATTTTCTTTCATTCTAACATAATAGCATCATATTTTAACAGCCAGTAACCAGTAATGCGTAATTAGTCTGCCCGAGTTTGCTAAAATGTAGTGATTCAATGCTCTTTGAATAAAAGGTAGGTAAACCAAACGAAACGGATAGGCACGCCACAGACAGTCTGAAAAATTCATAATCTTAAAAAAATTGTATGCAACCTGTCAGATCTGTTTTGCCGGAGTATGCCAGCGACCAGTCAAAGAACTACACAATTTTAGTGCCATCTATCGCCGAGTAGCGAGTAATTTAATTCTGAGTTTGCTTACCGTTTCAAATTCATCGCAATTCCACTATTGCTCGATAGAGGGCATTAAATAGTAATTTATCCGGAACCAACGTATCAAATATTCAATGTTTTGGTTTATTAATCTTATAATATACGATTTGTTCAGTGAGCTAATCGGACGGATATTGATCATATAAGTGATCTCTGACAGCTCGCACTTGGCTCGCACCATCAGTACTTTCGGAAGGTCCTTGGTGAGCAATTTAAATACCCTGGAAAAAGTAATCAAAACAGATAACTTTTGTATGTTTTATTAAGATTTATAAATAAATTTATAATAACCCCATTCCAAAATAACAATAATTGCCTACTAAGAAAATAAATAATATCAAAACAGAACAACAATCACAGATAATTAACATACAGTAAATGGATTTCTAAAACGAAACATATTCTCGAAAACAGGACATGATTTAGATCAAAATTAAGTACAGAATTTATACCAATCAAATCAAAAATTACAGCAGCACCAATAAACACTTACGTGTAATAATAACTTTTAAGTACACTTAAAATCACAAACTTCCCAGGATTTTCCTATAGGAATGTTCCATGGAATGTTTAAGATATTTAATTGAGCATTTTATCTATATTTTACTGAGAATATTGCCCTCATGAATACGATACCTAAGATCCTAGTAAATTTTAAATATTTCTAATGATACGCTAGAAATTTATCTAAGACGATTAACCGCAAAAGGCTTTATACTGTGGCGGCAGATCTCGTCACATCGGATCATTATCTAAAGAGCCTGAATGCACCAAACACTACTTTAATTTATTTACGTGAGAAAATGTTCATAATTCATTTAAGAAAATTGTTCTCCATATGCTAATGAGAGTAATGACCAATAGCATAAGCAGAAGGTTAAAATCCTACATATTTATGGCAAGTTCAAATGTGTGTACGTGTATATAGAGTATCATAGGTGTTATAGGTTAGTACTTGATTATAACAGACTATACAGAATAAGACAGCAATATGATTATGTGCGAGAGATAAGAATAGAGAGGAAATTGTACATTTTATGCTTAGCGTTTTTACTTAGCAATGAGAGAGATATAAAGAGAGCTTATAAAGATGACCATAATCTGCCAGTTTAGTCAGTCGCAATCGCTATCGAAGCGTACGTTATATATTGTGACATTACCTAGGCACTGTTCGGAAAGAGAAGAGTCGTAGAATATATATAGGGCCCTATACATTTTTCGCACAGACTATGGTAGTTGCCTTGATGTAGGTCTTGTCAGAGCCGGATCTAGAGGCGCAAGCCGTGGCCACGGGCGTGAAGTTCGGGGGGGAAGGAGGGCGCCAAATTCGAACTTCGTCAAATCTAAGTTGCGCCAATTTCGTATTTTTTTAGCTATGGGCTCCTCTCGAAAAAAATGTAGGTCCGGCGCTGGGTGTTGTGTTGTGTAGTGTTCAGAATATCCGCATGGTGTTGGCGCATCCATGGTTCATGCGGTACTGCACGTACATCATGCCGGAGTTGTGCCAGTAGTAGAGCGCGGCCATCACCAGCACGTGCCACCACTGGTGCGAGTGCCCGATGTAGTCCACGCGCCCCGGGAACCAGCGCTCTGGGATCTGTTCAAAATATTTAAGTATAGGTTAGTCATCATCCTCCTTGCGTTATCCCGGTATTTGCCACGGCTCATGGGAGCCTGGGGTCCGCTTTGACAACTAATCCCAAGATTTGGCGTAGGCACTAGTTTTTACGAAAGCGACTGCCATCCGACCTTCCAACCCGAAGGGTAACTAGGCCTTATTGGAATTAGTCCGGTTTCCTCACGATGTTTTCCTTCACCGAAAAGCGACTGGCAAATATCAAATGACATTTCGCACATAACTTCAGAAAAACTCATTGGTACGAGCCGGGTTCGAACCCGCGACCTCCGGACCGAAAGTCGCACGCTCTTACCGCTAGGCCACCAGTCTCACAAAATAAGTATAGGTTAGTAAATATTATTATTAGTTTAATCTGTGAGCGTCAGGACCCCTGGACCACTACAGATATTTGATGTTTAGTACATACTAAAATTTAGTACCTATTTGATACTATTTGGTACCTGAGTACATATATTTGGTACCTCCACTGATATCGAAAAATCGAGCGAATAAAGTGGCCAGACATTCTGACGTCAGGATGTCTGGACCATTTTTGGTTTACATAGTTCTAGACAACACGACTAATTGATATCTTAGTCAATATTTACTACCTATTTGGTACCTGTCAATATATTTTTTTCAAATTTTTTTGGCGTACCAGAAAAAAGTTATGATGGAATTTAAAGTTGAAAACTAGTGTAATTACACTAATTACTTTTATATTTCGACTATATTAATGCCACTAGTCAGTAGAGATGATGTGCAAGTGCCTAAAAATAAATTCCTATTTAAGTTGACGCGCAGGAGGGCAGGCGGATTTGCCTCTATTCTTTTGACTGGCGCTATATACTTCAACGGCACGGCCGGGCTCACAACTTTAAATTCCGTCATAACTTTTTTCTGGTACGCCAAAAAAATTTGAAAAAAATATATTGACAGGTACCAAATAGGTAGTAAATATTGACTAAGATATCAATTAGTAGTGTTGTCTAGGACTATGTAAACCAAAAATGGTCCAGACATCCTGACGTCAGAATGTCTGGCCACTTTATTCGCTCGATTTTTCGATATCAGTGGAGGTACCAAATATATGTACTCAGGTACCAAATAGTATCAAATAGGTACAAAATTTTAGTATGTACTAAACATCAAATATCTGTAGTGGTCCAGGGGTCCTGACGCTCACTTTAATCTATGTATTAGGCGGTTCGACACAGAGCGAGACAATTTCCAATATAAACGTTCCTCCGCCACGCAGACTGCGCTTTTTGTTCGTGTCTATAGTCTATATTGCAAACTGCCCCGCGACGCTACTAGCTCTGTTTTGACGCGCTTACGGACAACTTATTGCAAAAATGCAAAACATTGTTTTAATTGACAATGATTGTCGACACACAAGCGCAGTTGCAAAGAACTGTCACAGTTGGTAACAGACGTCGTTGGCGAAATAAAAAAAATAGTCCTCGTGCATCCATTCTTCGTCTTATAAATAATAGAATCTTCTTATAAACATATATACAAAAAAGATGAGGCTAAGAAAGCATACCTTAAATGCGTAAATGATGAATGCAGTTCCGCTTATAACGTACATCATTATCACTCGAGGAAAGAACATCTGAAAATAGAAAGGGAAATATCAGTTAATGACAGTTAATTATACTCATGGAAGTCACGGAGGATCCAAGTTAACAGTAGGTAGTAGGTACTTTTGGTGGTCTGTGCATGGAAGTACTCCAAGTTAACAGTAGGTAGTAGGTACTTTTGGTGGTCTGTGCATGACTGATATAGTCAAAAATAGGATATCTTAACATAAACATATACAACCACAAATTGATGATTTTTTTTAATAGTCCGTTTATGTTTCCCACTGCTGGGCAAAGGCCTCTCCCCGTGATTTCCACAGCTCCCGTTGGTGTGCTATTTCTGGCCAATTAATCATGAAGGTATCAAGGTCGTCCCGCCATCTTCGTCTGGGCCTGCCACGTCCGCGCTTAACACTTTCGCTACCAAGAACCCGACTGTCGGGCACACCGCTCGTAGAAGCGTAGCCGATTAGATGGGGAAACCCGTATGTAGCGAAAATGTCGTAGCGCCGCGTAGAGCCCGGTTTCGAAAGTGTTAATTTGAGGCATCCACTTGGTGGCTATGCTGGCCCACCTATCCGGGTGCATGCGGCAAACGTGGCCTGCCCAGTCCCACTTTAGTCTGGCGGTCTTCTCCCCCACATCAGCTATTCGTGTTTTGGAGCGCAGAGCAGTGTAGTGTCTCGGATGCGATCCAAATTGATGAAATATGATTGTACCTTATAAATCTTATAATTACAGTTTACGAATGATTTATCTACTAAGACCTCATAGCCAGCGCTCCTAGCGGTAAATGGTCTCGTATAGTAGGTCGTCACTACTTTGAAAGGATCTCGTATCTTAAATCGATCGTTCGTAGCGTGTGTATCACTACACACGTTGAATCCTAAACTTAGCATAACGAATTCAGGTGCAAAAGGTTCAACCCGTACAACCAACCTGCACCATAGGGTTTTCGAAGCCTCCCATCGCGTAGCACCAGTGCAGCGTGGGTAGGACCCCGTAGGCCGCCCAGCCGATGAACACGCACATCTTCACGAGGTACGGCACGTTCAGCCGCGGGATCTGCAGAGCCATCGCCACCACGAAGATCAGCGTTACCGACACCATGTAGAACGCCTTTAGCTCCTGCGAAATAAATAAAACAATATTTCAATATACAGTCATTATTGAGTGAATGTGGAAGGAAGTAACGGGAGAGGAAAACCGAGGAAAAGGTGAATGAAAATACACATAGTAATCGATTAATTTTCAATATATCTACCTAAGCTTGGCCTACTGATTTTTTATGAAGTAAATTCTAGCATCATTGTTTTCTTATAGATCCTATGACGACCTTTAGGAAGTCTCCATCAATGGCCCAGCCTGAAGAAATCATAACATTACATTGTCACCGATGTTATGTAGGTAGGCATATTATATTGATAGTAAATAAGCACACAAGCTAACACAGTGCAATGAAAGCCTAAAAAACGATTGAATACAATGAAGAGGGGCGGGGGTTTCGCTATTGCCGTCGTTGTTGTGATCGTCTCTATGCTATGCAGTAAATTTAGTTTTTAATTTATGGATTATATGTCTTGAAATAAAATATATATGTTCAGAAGATAGCCAAGTCGAACAAGACAGTACGACGAAAAATAAGCGAGTGGAATCATTGATGATTTACATAAACTTAGTAGGGGACGGCAAACCTATAAAGGTAGAGACTGTTCGGAAAGTGAAGTCGTGGAATGTACTGGACCCCATACATTTCACGACTCTTTACTTTCCGAACAGACTCTAGGTACTACAATTGCTGCGGCCTTATTCGACTCACAGTAAAATCAACATTAGATATTGATTCTATAGTCACACCAACGTTAGTAGACAGCAATTTTGCAAATTTTATTTTAAAGGTCAAACGTCGATGAAATTATGACGTTTACTTATTAACCAATTCACAGATGGGATCAAAGACATTGCCAACTTACCTTACTCTATCAAGGCTTGATTCGATCAACTGTACAATCAAAACATTTTATTGAAAAATGAATGTAACAAAAAAAGCTACTTTGTTTTATTGTCTTCTATTAATAGTTTGGTTTAGTCACATGCAAATGTCAATTTTTAACAGGTCATTGTACCTCTTCGACAACTTGCATTTTATCCATATCAACGGAGAGTCAACAACGTCAGTTTTAGAACATCAAACAAAGATCGTGCCCATGAAAGTGCAATGAACAGTTGAAAGTTATTAGACCTCTCTGACCTTCCGTAGACTGGTGATTTGTACTGCTGTCAGCTCTCTCCCTCTATAATTTGCCAACCCCTGAAGTGATTGAAATATAATTATAAGGCTCCTAATTAATAAATGGTCGACTAGGCCATGGCCACTGTTCCGCATACCCGCCGAGCGCATCGTTGTCGTTGCAACACCCCGCTCACATTGTTCTACAACGGTTAGCCAAGTTACTTACGATGTGCGATCGCTACTCATTACCACATTACGAGTAATTGCTGTATCAGATACTGCATAGGTAATTAGCATAACAGTAACTTAACAGTGTTATATAACTTATATGTCAATTTAGGTTGGAGTTACCTTACCTATTTATACCTATGTATTGCAATATGACAAAAATATCTACGACATAACATAATTAGGCGCCGATTCAGTTTATGCCCCGCAGCCACGGTAAGCAGTATCGAGTTACATTTGGTATTTTATTCCTGCTCTAGTTATCCTATTTTATAACAATTATATCTGGTCTGGTGATCTCCGTATAAATAAATACTTAATAAAAATGCACATTCCGACGTATTCCGCATAATCAATAGCATAATTCGCGTATAGCGTGCTGCTAGGTGATCATATATCAAGAACATCAGAACGCACCAGAAAGTTTGTATTATTCTTAATACATTCCGGACCTGAATTCCGTCCACCGTCTGTAGTAACCAACCCGTGTAAACTTTACCAACGCGGGTGATAAAGCAGATAGTATTAGTTAAACTTACGTGGTGGCACCAGAAAGCGTAGTTACAAGCTGGAGGTGTATATGGCGAGGAGCGACAGCACTATGTCGAAGAGGTCGTAAGTACATCAGAAACGTGTTGTAATAGTACAACTCCGAACGGTACCAACCCTTGTAAACTTGATTAAAGCACATCTAAGCACACCGTATTTAAATTTTAAAATTACATGGTGACACCAGAAATCGTAGTAAACGTAGGAGGTTTGGGCTGAATGAACGCATCACTGATCGACAGCCCGCCTGTTTCCGGCCAGGCGTCCCTAGTTCCCTACAGCACATCTACAAACGTCGCAGGTGTATAGTATTTAAACTTACATGGTGGCACCAGAAAGCGTAGTACACGCCGGAGGTGTATATGGCGAGCAGCGAGAGCGCGATGCCGAAGAGGTCGTACATCAGGAACGTGTTGTAGTCGCACTCCGAGCGACATGAGAACGTGTGGTACAGCGCTGACAGCGCCATGCACACCTGGAAATCAAAGTGATACATCCCATTAGTGTAAATTCCGAACTGCCTTACAACTAGAATTGTCTACGCAAAATTCGGAGCTCTTTTCTTCCTCTGGAGAGTTCGGTGCACAGATGTCATATATACCATAGATCAAGCAAACGTATCTACTTAGCGTGTCAAATGAACTCAGTGAAATCCACTGAGTTGTCCGTCTTTACTCGCAGCTTGCAGCTTTCGGGCGTCAATTTTTGTAAGTTGATGTCAACCAAAACATAAAAAATGCCTCGTTACGTGATATTCAATTGCAACAACACAAAAATTATGAACAATCAAGAGCCTGAGACATATTTAAAATTACAGGCAAGAATCAACTTCAGTACAAAATTTGACACGCTCGGCCCCTATACAAATATATGAATTTGTTTCTTCTATCTAAATTAAGTTCTGTGGTTCGGTGAGTATAAATAGGTAGGTGTACTGTCAACTGTAAAAAAAAATATGGGTGTATAAAATATGCTCAAAAATATGTCTAGCAATGTTCGTGCACCCATATTTTTAAACTTGACTGTGTTTGTTATTTGAAAAAAAAAAGCTGTCTTAGAGTGATAGAGATAACATAAATCAGAGCCGTGTCTAGATTGATAAATTGTGGTTGATGCCTTATTTTTGAATGAATTTATGTTCAATTTGACAAAGAGACTAATCTCATAAATATATAATAATGGCAATGTCAACACTTTTAACTCGTGGAAGAGAGGTCGACAGGGTTCTAGTTGATGCACACCACATATAGCTCGTATACATTTCTTTTGTAGCAGAAATACCTTTTGCATATTGCTACAGTTACCCCAAAGTACTATGCCATAACGCAAATTGGACATTACGTGCCCGTTGAAGGCTAATAATGCAGTTTTTTTTGACGATATTTGAGAGAACCTTCGCAGGGAAAATATAAACCTGTTCAACTTGTCAATGGGCATTTCGGTGTGTTCTTTCCAGTTTGTGTGGCAATCTAAAATAATACCCAGGAAACGAATTGATGACACACCCTCTATTGTATGACCGTCGTAATTTATATTGATATTCTTTGGTTTTCCTTGCGGTGCATAAAATTCCATAAATTTTGTCTTAAGGAGATGTTAACCTTTAAATTATTATTAATTAACCATACATTTACATCCTCAAAAACTCTGTTAATGACTGTTTCATAATTTTGAGTGTCCTTTCCCTGTATCACTATAGAACAGTCGTCGGCAAAGAGCGTCATTTTATGGTTGGTAAGAGAGGGCATGTCTGGCAAGTCGTTAATGTAAACGAGAAAAAGCAATGGTCCAAGAACACTGCCTTGAGGGACACCAGTTGTAACATTAATATAATCCGACCTATATTTAATTAGCGTTTTTGTGGTATCGTCATATTTGGGTATTTCTGTACATTGCAGACGTTGGTTTAAGTATGTCCTTATCCATTCATAACAGTTCCCTCGTATACCATAATGATATAATTTTGTTAGCGGGCTTTATTCAACAAGGAGCAATAATTTGGTAATATAGACTTAATCATTTTACCGCACATCGCAGTCCATCGCATCGCATCGTTTCTCCAATCCAATGTAAGGAACACAGAATTAGATATAGATAGAAGAAACAAGTTCATATATTTGTATGGCGGGCGAGCGTGTCAGATTTTGTACTGAAGTTGTTACTTGCCTGTGATTTTAAATATGTCTCAGGCCCTAGAGTATTCATAATTTTTGTGTTGTTGCAATTAAATATCACGTAACGAGGCATTTTGTTTTTGTTGACTTCAACTTACAAAACTTGACGCCCGAAAGCTGCCAGCTGCGATTAAGAGGATACGGTAGCGAAAATGCTAAAATGGAAAGGAGCCTCCCCTTCAACTTGGGAATTTTAGTTAAATATACAAGTGTTATTAACTATATTTATCGAAAAAAAATTGTCCACTAAGAACAACTCAGTCAAAAGATATTTCAAAAAAATCTTTAAAATCGAGGTTCCGCTCTCGACTCTTTCCTCCTTCAAAACTTAATCAATCGGAACGAAATTTGAGAATCTGAATAACAATGAAATAATCTATGTCGGACCGTTTAGCTTTTTTGGTTAATTGTTACCAATCTTGAGTACCACACCTTTTTATGCGCCACAATGAAAAAGGCCGTTTTTGGAAATTTTTGATTGGCTCTAGAGTCTTTAAAAAGCAGAATATCAAAAAAATCAAAACGGTCCGACACAGATAAAAATAATAACAATCTGTGTTGAAAAAATCATTGCTCTATCTTCAAAAACCAGGGAGGAAATAGTCGAGAGCGTTTGTATGGAGAACTGACCCCTACCGTATCGTCTTAAAGACGGACAACTCAGTGGATTTTACTGAGTTCAATTGACACGCTAAGTAGATACGTTTGCTTGATCTATGGTATATAATGACATCTGTGGTAAGGAATCAGATATCTAGTGAAATAATTTCTAACAAACAAACATATCTAAAAATAATTAGGTAACGTTATTCCCTAAAGCAATAATGTAACGCCGCGTTAGACAAAATAGCGGTCCATGCAGTTCTAACGGTGACCGCTCCGCGAACCGAAATCACGCACATATAAAAACGCCACGGCACACTTGTAATCTAATATTATACTTTGCACGCAAATTGTTTCCGTACAATATCTTGTGGAAAAGTAATGTTTTGGACAACCGTTACTTGCTATTCTTGTATCTTGCTATCTGTTTTTAATATCCTGCTACAACTAGAGCTATTCTTATGCACACGCACAGCCATGTTTTGGTTTACAATAAATTAGCTATTAGCTATTCGACATAAGTTAAAATAAGTATTGTAGGTTGTATAAAACGCATAAAATAGATTCTGGTCGACCAATTTTTCATACCTCAGCCTAGTCTTAATTGTTTTGGAATCTGGTTTAATTTATCATTAGATATCGAGCTCTTAACAAAGAAACAAAACTGGTTTAGTCCCAATCCACTGTCGATCGACCTAGAAAATAGAAGCGCTAGTTTTCGACTAGTTCTTGATTAGAATATGCATTTCTAATAATGTTATTCTATAATTATCTCTATCAATTAACAACATAGCTATGTAATTAGTACTTTCTAAATATACTCGTACATACGACTACACGATATTGCTCCATACCATAGGATTTGGGCAGTTGACGATTAAATTTTTACTTAATAAGCAAGAATGGGGACAGATTCAGCCACGCAAAAGTCAAAAAAGGCCGCCGGCGACGCTTATTAACTCTTCATCTGTATGCGGACGCATGCACTGCTCCAAAATCCGGATGTTATCAGTTTACATGCATTCAGTGTTCACTCACATAGTTATTTATCATGGTTAGATTGTAGAAATGTATACGAATACAACTTAATACATTCGGGTTTCAAGTGGTTAGTGAAAGTTTACACTTGACTCGTCTAGAGTGACACAAAGCACCAGCGAAAGTTTAGATACTAGACAACTAGACTCATAGTCTCATATCTTGTATATTTTTGACTAATGTTTTCGTCTAATAATAAAACTATAGAAAGAAAACTTACCGCCTTATAAAATATTTATAATTGCTATTCTATTTCATTCCAAGAGATCATTAAGTTTCGACTAGCTGTTTCTTCGAGTATATTTCGTACTCGTCTTGGCGGGGGGACTACCGTGCCCCAAGATTAACCAAGAGTATACAAATAATTTAATTGAGGTCAAATTAGATAATGTAATTTTATCATCATTGATCAACAACAATACGCATTACGTATTTAAACAAAAACTCTCTAGGTATATTTGTGAGTGTGTTTAGTAAAACATCCCACTTTGTCGGTTACCATTAAGGCGAGATTCACTTGTAAGCTTTACGAATAAGCTGACAAAGCGGCTTTATAGCAATCGAAAAAGTGGACGTTTTCCTGTGCTCTCACATTTATCCGTCATATCGGTTGACAATCTACCTACTTGATAATCATTAACAAATTCAAGGTTTTATAAATAGGCACATGCTACGCAAAACGTAATACGCATTTAAATACGTTCAAAATAAGGTATTTTATTGTAATGCAAATTACTTGAGTTTTAACTTAAACAAAATTAGAAACGCCCTGTCTTGGCATAGTTGATTTTTTTTAATTCGTCAAGACGCAGGTCGAATACTTTCTCTCGAGAAAAGCAGGTCGCATCTCGGCTTTCGAGCGCTGGACCAATGCGCGGATAGCTCATATTTCGTAATATCTGCGCGCCAAAGAAATTATAGCCTACGCAACGTGAGCCCGTAACTTTGCGCACTGGAGATGAATGTCTAAAATAGAAACTACGATCTAGTACATAAACACCGTACCTACCTAAGTAGACGAACTCAATCTGACTAACAGGAGTTAGCATATCAGTAGGTATTATTCTATCTTTAAAAATTTGTTTTGTAGGTATTCGTAACAAATTAACTAAAAGACTGCCACGGCCACCACGGGGGTCTTACCTAACTTCTAAAAAGTCTACCGTTTCGCTTGTATTCATGGGTATTTTCTTGAGTATATATTTATCTAAATTAGGGCCAGTTGCATCAGCCACATTTGACAGATACATCATCGTCAAGCAGCAGACGTCTATGGAACTTCCCATACAATAAAATTTAACGAACATTTTAACAGTGACAGACGGTTTGATGCAACCGTCAGTCAATGCTTATTACTCAGAGTACAACTACAAACTTAGTTTAGTTTGGGTCAGAACAATTTGTATAAGATGACTTAGACCCCACAACGTATTTTATTTGTCTAAAATATTTTTTATACCTAACGTATAAAATACTGGACCAAGTGGACTTCAAATCAAAATATAAATAACTAAGAAAATAGAGTGTGTTGTCGCTATCGTAGGTAAACGTTTGGACGCTATATTACTTAATCCATGGGTACAGTGGGTACTGCGGTATATTATGCAACAAACAATGACGCAGGCAGTTCCGTCCGTCCGTATCTATCGGCACACAGCCAAAACTAACGGAACTGAAGACATTTAAATGGCGATAGTTTATTTCTCTCCAGTACTGATAGACCACATACATGAATGTTTATAATACTTACTGCGTAACTCATAGAATAACCAACGTAACTGGTATAAGTATTCTTACCTCAAATACCCATTAAAAGTTTTTGTTCAAATCGCCTTGTGACAACCATATGTAATAACGAGAACTATGAGAGTTATGAGACAACATTAAAAGTTATATGTAGTAAACTAGCTTTTGCCCGCAGCTTCTCTCGCGTTAAATTCGAAAATTGCGGAATGCTCCATACAAACTTCCACCCCCCATTATAGGGAAGTGGGGGGTTAGAAAGACATAAAAAGTAGCCTATGTCACTCTCCATCTCTTCAACAATCTCCACTTAAAAAAATCACGTCAATACGTCGCTCCGTTTTGCCGTGAAAGACGGACAAACAAACAGACACACACGCTTTCCCATTTATAATATTATATACTAGCTTTTGCCCAAGGCTTCGCTCGCGTTAGAAAAAGACATAAAGTAGCCTATATCACTCTCCATCCCTTCAACTATCTCCACTTAAAAAATCACGTCAATTCGTATAGCTCCGTTTTGCCGTGAAAGACGGACAAACAACTGTAGACACACACACTTTCCCATTTATAATATTAGTATGGATATATAATATATATACAGGGTGCCAGTAATTAATGGACAATATAACGATAACTTATTTCAGGTTGTCATTTTCTTGTTTCTTTGCCACCTGTTTGACAGATCAGTTACAAGTACTTAATTTTCATTAATTGGCGTTCATTAACTAACTTGGTATTACGCGCCGTATAATCTAGCTTTTACCATCTAATCTTTTCGTTACAGACAGTTAAACGTTTCATCGATGTCCTCTGATATCTTTCTAATAATTTTATTACGGGTTACACAGTAAGCCCAGTATAGACTTTATCATACTAGGCGTAAAGTCGGTTTTTACATTGTTATTTTTAGGGACGTATCATATCATATGGCAAGTGATGTATGGTTTCTAAATAATAGCCCCATACTTAAACGTGTGCAAAATTGTACTTTCACTATCTTAATAACGGTATCTATAAAGATTCTGGTAACGATAAAAGCATGTAATTAAAGCCCAAGCAGGCAATTATGGTCGCGCGATAAATGATAAAACATCTGGCCGTCCCTATCGCACTTACTAATAGTGCGATAGGGACGGCCTGATATTTTTATCGTCTATCGCGCGACCATGCTTCCCGTGCAGCAGTCAACACATTACACCACATAATGTGGTCCACATTGTACCTAGAGATAGTGTCTGGAGAATTAAGTACTTAGGTACCTAAATATACGTAATGATAGTAGGTCTTCAAACCTTGCAGACTCTAATAATATTTGAATGAGTTGACTATTTGTTAGCCCGCTCTATATCCTACATCCGGCGATTACCAATTAGCAGCCTTCATTAGGCAGTATAAGAGAGAACAGTGCTCCAAAGTAAGCTATATCATACACTTCATACAGTATAAAATCACATTGTACGAGTAGATAAAGAACACACAAGCCAACAAAATTAAGTAATGACTTACCATAAAACACGAGAGAAGTATAGCAGCAACCACTTTGTCTGTGAAGGTGGCGTGGATGTTGATGATGACCAGGTCGTTGATCGTCAGCCCGACCACCAGGAAGAAGCCGAACAAGTGTGTCCATATGTTCATCGTTTCGTTCGTCCACCAGAATATACTGCAACAAGCATTCTATCAGTAGCGTACGCTCTTTTAGGACATAAAAGGCTATTTTGAACATCTGACTGAGGGCCGCCATCTTGCCGAGAAAATTGGCTCGATGCGAGGCAAACGCGCGCGCGTATGAGCACGGACGTTTTGCGAGCGAGGCTGTTGGTCAGTGTGGACCCGGCTATTGCTTGGTTTCGTAGCTACCATACGATATTGTTTCCCTTATGACGTATAAACGCAATTGAACCAGGTATGTATTAGGTTTACGACTATTTTTTCGCGAATCCTATACATATTCTGTTAGTCTCATGCAGCCTTTAGCAACCTCAATTCAAGTTAATTCATTTATTATGTATGAAAACGATAAAAATTTTTTTTGCTAATAACTAAAAGTGTTATACAGGGTGGTTCCTGATAACGAACCTCACGACATGTCGAATTTAACGGAAAACGAAAAAAAACATGGTACACATAAAAATCATTTACAAATCCTAAAATACCAATATGATTAGGAAAACACATAAATTTCCTACACACTATTTAATAAGTATGTCTGTAGCAAAATATTGCTTTACAAAAAGACAATTATTTATGCAATTGTGCACATATTATTCCAGTCTGATAAACACTGCTGCCTGTGAACAGATAGATATGTGTGAACTTGTTAAATCTTGTAGAATAATTAGTCTAGAGCCAATTTGGCCACAAGTCGTCTCCTTCACGATTTTCGTCGACATCTCTTCTAAATACCTAAAACAGGTATGGATATGTTCCTCGTTCTCTCCAGATTACGAATCGACCTGTTTTAGTTTAAGGAGGGGGGGACGGGTCGAGAAAAAGGGGGGGAAAGATGACGACCGACCATCATAGATATTTATTCACATCTCGAGTCCTATGGCACCAATCTGTTCGTGCGATGTGTCATTTGAAAGCTTATTAAACCTACTTTAATTGTTTTCCAATAACTATGCTCATAAAAGTAACCGTTTAGGAAATATTTGAAAATATATGTTTTTTTATCGCGCATGAATTGCACAAGTACTAGTAAAAAATGCGTCTAACTCAATAAACAATAACTTTACTGCAATTGATGTTATTATAAAATTTTCGCGTCTATTCATGCTCTTTCTAAAAATATAAGTTTCATTGGTATATGATAATATATAACCATATAATTAAGAATTTTGTTTGGCAGGGGTTATCCTCCAGGTCGCATAAACGGGCGCTGACCGTAGTAAAGTATTCAATATTTTTGAGGTCTTATTTTACGGATCCATATGTGAGAGGTATCGTTTGAAAGATAATTAAACCTACTATAATTGTTTACACATAACTATAGTATTAAAAGTAGCTGTTTACATAATATTTGAAAATATGTGTTTTTTATCGAGCATGAATCGCACAAGTACTGGTAAAAAATGCTTCTAAGTCAATAAACAATAACGTTACCGCAATTGATGTTATTATAAAATTTACGCGACTATTCATGAGCTTTCTAAAAATATAAGTTTTATTGGTAAGTGATAATATAACCATTAAATTACGAATTTTGTTTCGTAGTGGTCACTCCGCTGGTCGCATAAAAATGAGCGCTGACCGTAGTAAAGTATTCAATATTTTTAAGTTCTTATTTTACGGATCCATATGTAAGAGGTATCATTTGAAAGAAAATTAAACCTACTTTAATTATTTTTGAATAACTATAGTTATAAAGGTAGCTGTTTACAAAATATTTGAAAACATGAGTTTTTTTTTCGAGCACGAGTTGCACATATACAGATAAAAAATGCTTCTAACTTAATAAACCATAACTTTACCGCAATTAATGTTATTATAAAATTTACGCGAAATTTCATGCGCTTTCTAAAAATATAAGTTTTATTGGTGTATGATAATATATGACCAAGTAATTACGAATTTGGTTTAGCAGGTGTCACTGCGCCCTGTCACGATATTGGGTGCTGACTGACGTCGCCAAATTTTCTACGTTACTCAGATCCTATTTTACTGATAAATTTGTGAGAGGTATCATTTGAAAGCATATTATGCGTACTATCTTTATTTCTAATATTTCAAGTCGAAACTGTAGAAGTTTACAAAATATTTGATTAGTAATATGTGTATTTTACTGTGCATGAATAGCATTGGCATTGATAAGACACGCTTCTAGCTCAATAAATTATAGTTTTCCGCAATTGAAATAATAACAAAATAAACGGAAAATGTATGACTTACACAAAAAATAAGTTTGGTTTGTATTGCATAAACAATTTATTTGAATTTGTTCAGCTCACCTACTGCGCACCATCATATAAATGGATGTCCACCGTCGTTGCCTTTTTTCATGATTTTTCAGATTTTATTTCACTAATCGTATATTCATAATAAATATAATCTATCACGTATCGAATTTACTTATATACTTAATTGATCAGTAAAATAAAATCTGTAAAATGATGAAGAAATTAAGGCAACGGCGGGGGACATCCGTTTATATGACGATTGACCGTGCGCAGTGGGTATGGTGGACAAATTAACATTAATTGTTTAAGCAAATCTAACAAAACTCATTTTTTGTAAAGGCCATACATTTTGCGGTTCATTTCGTTATTATATCAATTGCGGAAAAATATAATTTATTGAGCTAGAAGCATGTTTCACTCGTATCAGTGCGAATGCTATTCATATACAGTAAAAATACACATATTGTCAAATATTTTGTAAACTTCTACAACTACGACTAAAATTATTAAAACCGGCCAAGTGCGAGTCGGGCTCGCGCACAAAGGGTTCCGTAGCAGCAAATATAATAAACTTATTATGTCAATTTATACACCTGCCAAAATTACAGTTAAATCAACCTATCTCAAAAACTATAAGAGATACTTTGATCAAACCAAAAATCGTTGAAAGAGTTAATTAGCATGCATCACCTCTATTTTTTTTAGAATTTTATACCCCGTAGTTATAAAAATAGAGGGGGGGGGACATACTTTTTACGACTTTGAGAGCTGATATCTCAAAAACCGTTCACTTTAAGAAAAATGTTTTTTAGAAAACTTTATATCATTTTAAAAGACCTTTCCATTGATACCCCACACGGGTATGTACATCGAAAAAAAATTTTCATCCCTCAGTTACATGTATGGGGGCCCCACCCCCAATTCTTTTTTTTACTATTTAGTGTCATAATTTTGTAGCGGTTCATACAACACATATTCCCATCAAATTTCATCACTGTAGTACTTATAGTTTCCGAGTAAATCGGCTGTGACAGACGGACAGACGGACAGACGGACAGACGGACAGACGGACATGACGAAACTATAAGGGTTCCGTTTTTGCCATTTTGGCTACGGAACCCTAATAACGATAGTACGCATAATATGCTTTCAAATGATACCTCTCACAAATTGATCGCTAAAATAGGATCTGAGAAATACATAAAATTAGGCGACGGTTAGCACCTATTTACGTCACGGGGGTGCAGTGACACCTGCTAAACCAAATTCGTAATTACTTGGTTGTATAATATCATACATCAATAAAACTTACATTTTTAGAAAGCATATGAAATGTCCTGTAAATCTTATCATAACATTATTTGCGGTAAAGTTATTGTTTATTGGTCATGCACCAAGATACAATCTTAAAAATTATGAAAACGGCAACGAAAATGGTCATCCATGTATATGACGGTGCGCAGTGAGTATGATGGATAAATTAACATTAATTCTTTATGCAATACTGACAAAACTTATTATTTGAAAAGGTCATACATTTCGCCGTTTATTTTGTTATTATATCAATTGCGGAAAAAATATAATTCATTGAGCTAGAAGCATGTTTTACTCACATCGGTTCCAATGCATATTTTCAAATATTTTGTTAGCTATACTACAGTTACAACTAAAATTATTGAGAACCAATGATAGTACGCATAATATGCTTTCAAAAGATTCCTGTTAAATAAAATAGTATCTGAAAAATATAGAAAATTTGGCGACGGTCAGCATCCATACGTGGCCGGGCGCTGTGGCCCCTACTTAACCATATTTGTAATTACTTGGTTATATAATATCATACACCAATAAAACTTATGTTATTAGAAAGCACACGAAATTCCGCGTAAATCTTATACTAACATCAATTCCGGAAAGTTGTTGTTTATTGATTAAGAAGCCTTTTTTACCAGTAGGTACTTGTGCGACTCATGGTCTATAAAACACATATTTTCAAATATTTTCTAAACAGCTACCTTTATGATTATAGTTATTTATAAAAAATATAGTAGGTTTAATTAGCTTTGAAACGATACCTCTCGCATATGGATCCGTAAAATAGGACCTCAAAAATATTGAATACTTTACTACAGTCAGCGCCCATTTCTGCGACCGGGCAGAGTGACTCCTGCTAAACCAAATTCGTAATTACATGGTTATATATTATCATATACCAATGAAACTTATATTTTTAGAAAGAGCATGAATAGACGCGAAAATTTTATAATAACATCAATTGCGGTAAAGTTATTGTTTATTGAGTTAGACGCATTTTTTCTAGTACTTGTGCAATTAATGCGCATAAAAAAACACATATTTTCAAATATTTCGTAAACGGTTACTTTTATGAGTATAGTTATTTAAAAACAATTAAAGTAGGTTTAATAAGCTTTCAAACGACACCTTGCACGAACAGATTGGTGCCATAGGACTCGAGATGTGAATAAATATCTATGATGGTCGGCCGCCATCTTTCTCCCCCTTTTTCTCAACCCGTCCCCCCCTCCTTAAACTAAAACGGGTCAATTCGTAATCTGGAGATAACGAGGAACACATCCATACCTGTTTTAGGTATTTAGAAGAGATGTCGACGACTTTTTGTAAAAGAGGTCGTTTGGTCCCTGACTAAATATGTTGTTGTATGTATGTCATGCTTTTAAACCTTGTTCCATCAAACAGTTATGATTAAGGGCATGGAACAATGTTACGTTTTGGACCATCAAAGTACTGGATTATTGAGATTTTACTGTATTTAATTTTAGACATGTATGACTTTATGATTTTTGTAGCCCTCACCACAAACTCATAATTACTTAATCACATGTGTCTTACCCATTGTGTTTGAAAAACACTAAAAACAAATAGATATAAAATAATTATTAACTCTTACCTCTCCCAACAAAGTTTAGTAGGTAACAGCTTCCTATATCCATCCCTTATGTAAGGATTGTGCTGGAGATACTCTGGAGCCTGTTCATACTTGAGCAACTGGCGGTAATTCACATATTCTATGTCTTCTTTGGTTAAATTATTGTTGTCTTCCAGCTTCTTGCCTCGTCGAAGAAGAGTGGAGCCTGAATTATAATCCCCGTCTTGCCTGTGTTCATCTTCTGCCTAAATATAATGAACAATAAATTTTTAGCAAATGTTATCTCTACTTTTTCCACGCCAAGTAATAATAATTGAGATTGCTGTCAGATTAGGTTAAGACCCCACAATGTGTTAAGTTATTGTTTTGTCACAGAATTTCTATGGCTACATTCTGTCTCCATGATTAAATCAGGGGGTCGATTTTTGAGTCTCACGCGTTCGAATTCAGAAAATTGTCACTAAAAATAATAAGCAAGTCACCATTTTCAACTGGTATTTTAGTGACAAAATCCCATATGCAAGATTAAAAAATCGCCCCACAGGTCCATGTCATCAAAATGCTTCATTGCCATCCGATTTAAACATGTGTGCAATATTTCAACTTCATCTGAATATGGGCAGTAAAATAGATTTGACCCATATCAACATAGTTACATACATATATATTTATACTTACAGTCAAGTGCAAAAATATGTATCGAAAAAATTGTCCCATAAATATGGTACTATTACTATACCCTTATCACACGCGACTAAGATGCTGGTAATCACTGGTCAAACTATACAATGTGAAAGCAATGGTCAATGTGTGCTATGGGACATATTTTTGAGTAAGATGTGTACACACATATTTTTGCACTTGACTGTACACAGCAAAGTTAATAAAAAGCTTGGAAAATGTATTTATTCAAATTTCTATAAAGTTGTTCATGATATGCATAAAGCTCTATAAACATACTACACTGTGGGTCAATACCTCTACTTTCCTTTCTACATACGTATACAACGGAAAAGGGTAGTTCTTAAAATATTCTAACTAAACAAAATTATCACGAAAATAAAAGAAATTGAAAAAAAAAGAACAAGAAGTTTCATAGACAAGGTACGACATTAATTTTATGAAAGATGTTTAAAAGAGGTTTTATCTGGTGATACTTACTTTTTCTAAGGACATAAACTGCACGGTTTCTGCTTGAACCTCGCTAACTTTTTTTGTCATAGTTAGCGTCATTCTTAAAGTATGATGATAATTAATTTCTAGCAAGATCGCTTGTTACAAAATGTACATTATTAATTATTACTTATGAGACGACTAAACAATATTTACTACAGTAATATATAAATACAAAATTATATTACAAACATAACGGAAACGATTAAGCCCTTTTACAAAAAAAAACAAAAGAATTTCAAATGAAACAAATCAAAACTAAACACACACACTGCTGACGTCCGACCGCCACCTCCAAAGCAATTTTTAAACTGGTTTTGAATTTGTTGTTTATTCTTGGCTTGTCAAATTGACAACGCAGTCTATTGAAGTCCGTATTGCACATTGGGGTTTGGAAAGTAACCGGTATTGTACTCTTATTTATTACATACAAGAAGAAATGTTCTGTATATTAATGTAAAATAGGATTAAAAACAAACAAATAATAATATGATCTTTATAAAAGACTAATAACTGAAGAAATGAAAAAGATTAAGGCCATTTATACACACATTTTTCATGATTAGTACACACTGGTGAAACGATAGCCAACAAACTCAGAATAATAAATTAATACTAATTGTAGCATTTGTAGTCGTTGTTATTCACTTGATTTTACTCACACCTACGTATAGTATTACCAATATATTTTTTAATATCTTTATCTAAATTAATTACACGTGGATTCGTCTTGTACTCACACATATAAAAATTATAAAAACTAAGTATGAATACTTTTATGAAACTAGTTTTATTCACAGTTAAATTCTAGAGGTTCATGAAAATTTGATATCTTCTCCGGAAACCTGTCTAACTAGCGGGAAGAGGAAAAGTTTCATATTGCAAAAATGTGTTTGAAAATAGCTACTCGTAATCCAAAAATAGCGCCGTGAATCCTCTTTGAGGCCAAATCGTCATATCCGGAAACTAATGTTGCCATATAAGATGTTAGTTAGTAAAGATGACAGGTGTTTTAAACCTATGTATTGCGCTAGATAGCAGATTTACTTTTTAATAATTACGTGTAATGCAAAGAAGTCAACAGTCTGCTTAATGTGGTACTTCACTACATTTAAATATATTATTAAATGTAAAAACACATATAAACTTTTTTAAAATTAATTTAATATTTCATTAGTGGCAACCTTGGTCCGCCTCTAGAAATGGTCGATTTTCCTGTTTGCTGTTCTCCACTCGTCGAGAGTGTGTTAATTTTGTTATAAATCGCACTCTATTCTAATTATTATTATTTCTTAATATTAGTTATTTTTATAATTTATTTAAGACTTGATGAACAGGTGTTATTGAGCATAAATGTTTATTATTGCATAAAACGACTCAGTGGTACTTTTGCGTTGAGACGGGAGCCATCTTGCAATCTCTAATCAAAGGTCCTTGGCTCACAGTTTCGTTGTCTAGTTGAAAGTCAGTTTATTCCATCATAAAATAATCAAATGGCGTTAAAACGAATTAATAGGGTACGTATTGTTAATCGTGATTTCTATTTATATGATTGAATTAGTTCTTGGACAGAGTGTGGTAAAATATGTATCCAGACTTGGAAGTGAACGTTTCGTCATTGTGAATACCTATTATCGAAATTCCTTCTGGATAATTCCTTGTGCGTGTTTGTTTTGCTGTAAAGGTGTGGACTATAATAATTTACAAGTTACCATACGGATTCTATAAAATAACGGTGAATCAATGTTCTACGTAGGTGACAATTCTGTGCACACGGCGTACATAAAATGTCGGAATTATGTGCCAATTTTAAAGTTATCTTGTTCTTACATGATGTGTGAAACGTTAAAATATGGACATTTCATCGTGCAAAATTGTTTTATGAAAGGATTACCTCTGGCAGACTTGATTTCAAGTTCGTGACCGAGCCTCGAGTTTATTTTGCAAATGATGACATGTCCGACTGATTTTGGTATTGTTTCTGGTCATGTTGTGACACTGTGTACACGTCTTGTGGTTTCACTTTCAGGAATTACAAGACCTTGGCAGAGATCCTCCGGCACAATGTTCTGCAGGACCACACGGTGAAGACCGTGAGTACAAGCCTTATTGATCTATATGCCTATAGTTTTTGTGACTCATTGTCGCATTACAATAATAGTGAGAAATTACAGTCAATGGTTACGGTTTCATACCACACACAGTGAAAGCTTTACAATACTATTCTGAGTTGACATGTGATGTAAACATTTGTCTTTGTGGGACTCCTTGTACTTAACATCGTGGATTTATTTTTAACATTTAGCTGATGTTTAAGTTAACTCAAAGAAGTAATTGGCTCTGGGGTGTTAATATTTGTTATGGGTTAAATAATAATTATTAAGACTGATGCATTTTCTAATATCACGCTTTTTTTTTCAGTCTTCCATTGGCAAGCCACAATTATGGGTCCAGTAAGTAGTTTATTCTTCTCTTACTTATCCTTCACGGATTTATAAGTGATATATAGTAAATAACTATTTTTTGTTTTAATTTCAGGTCGACAGTCCCTATCAAGGAGGAGTATTCTTCCTGACTATACATTTCCCAACAGATTATCCATTCAAGCCACCCAAAGTTGCATTTACAACACGTATCTATCATCCCAACATAAACAGTAATGGCTCCATCTGCCTTGACATTCTGCGCTCACAGTGGTCCCCAGCGCTCACCATATCTAAAGGTATAATATCTAAACAAAATATCTAATCAGTGTCTCTATCATATACCATATTGTCATTATCATGACTGTAATTAATGTTGTTCCATTGCATTACATACTTTAGTGTGTAATATGCTATAGGTAGTATGTAACATACATTTACATGTTTATTATCTTGTATGGTCAGCGTCAAAATGTAAAAGCCAATGTTGATAAACATTTTGCCATACATGCTTCTACCCATACATTGATGGGTGGTTTAGTTAGAAACATGTACCTATAGCAAAATATACAATGGTGTTTGACACTTCACACATCAATGATGATGACAATGATTTCTATAGTAATCAACTAATTTGACTACCTACTTATTATTACTCATACTCTTGTGGTTGTAAAATCTATTGTACAGGACAAAGTAATAACTGACAACATTTATGCTTATAAATGTGATTTAATACTTACCTATTTACTTTTCTCACACTCAATAGTAAATACATACTGAAATGTTGGAAAAAGTCTAAATTTTAACTTATTTCTGATTCATCAGTTGAATTTGATTCAATACTCATTGATTATGCAACCATGATCACTAAATAACTATACCACCTCCAAACCAAGCAGGATACATTAAAATATATAGGACATGATAATTTTGCTAAATTTATTACTAGTGGTTACATGTCTTTTGCTTCTGGCTTGCACCTTAGTTTGTCTCAGAATTGCTACAGGTAAAAGTTTGGAGCAACATGACATGAAAAGGGACAACACAGTTCAACCATGCTGTCAAACTGTTTGCAGGCTGTTCAGATTTTTATGACAAGTGTTTTATCATAATCATCAAATTCTTTAAAATAATGATATTAAAAATATCGTTTGTATAGTCACATGTAAGAATATGGGTGTACAAAAGTTGCTCAAAAATAGATCTCATTTTTCTTGTGTCAATGTCGACAAATTACGAGCTATTTCAGTATGTTTTGTCCCAAACTTTAAATAATTCTGGTACACTCTTTTGTTTTTGTATATTTGATAGGCATACCACCCAACGCTGGTCAATGACCTTTTGGCCTCCAGCTTATCTGATAAGTGCTTTTCTCTTGCAGCTTTTACAATACTGATTTCATTTGCTTTTTAGACTACCTACATTTTATTGAGGTTATTATCCCAACCTTATAGTACCTTTTGTACATTCTGTTCAAACTGTAACTAAAAATCAGTAACCTAGTAGAGAAGTAATATGTGAGTGTGTATAGTAAAATGTCCCACTTTGTTGGTTATCATTAAGGCGAGATTTACTTGTATCTTTATATGAATAAACTGACAAAGCGGCTTTATAGCAATCGATGCAGTGGGACGTTTTCCCGTGCACACTCACATATGTTTTTTCTATTGCCCCATAACAACTAATGGTACATTTAAAAATGTAAATAATATAATTATTTAACTTCAAAAGTTTGGTAACAACAAGTTTTCTATTGTGTGCTGGTGAGTGCACCAACACATACATCACCATCTGATCAATCTGGTTCTCACACTTATCTGAACAAGACTTGTGTTAAGTGTCATGTTTTGATTTTTGACCATCTTGGCTGCACCTTATAGTGTACCTAAGGTGCATGTATCGTCACATCATTGACATAGTTTTTAATTATTATTGCAATGAGATTAAGTCCACAAATTTTCAGCATTTGTGAGTTGCTTCAGGTGTAAGGTTATGTTTATGTGCAGCAATCAATTTTTATGTTTGACAATAGTATAGCATTATCACTATAATTTTTACAAGTATGCAAATTAATGCTGACTTTCACTAATTATAATCTGATTGTACTGATTTTAATGTGTTCATTTATTTCTTTCCAGTGTTGCTCTCAATCTGCTCACTGTTATGTGATCCAAACCCAGACGACCCATTGGTGCCAGAAATTGCTAGGATCTACAAAACGGACAGAGAAAAGTACAATGAACTAGCCCGTGAGTGGACGAGGAAGTATGCCATGTGATGAGTCAGGCGTGACGTCAGCAACACATACACACACACATCGCCACAGCCCGGGCTCCCATCCCTCCCGTTCCCGACCCAGTCCCCTATTTCAAAACATGTTCCCCTGAAATCGTCATCAATGACCTAAATTAACTGAAATTGTATAAATTGTCTACATTCACTAGGGTCTGCCTAATTTCTGTCTTGTCCGATAATATTTTTTATGCAGATAATTGCATCCTAAGTAAACTCGTTACACATGTGCAAATATAGTTTCTGTTTATCTAATAAGATACATTTTTACATAAGAGCAAAATTCTTTCTGTTAAAACATTGATGTGTCAGTAGATGTCTTAATGCATTATTATTCTCATTTAGTTCAAGTTAAACATTAGTTAAATTTACTTGATTTGAATAATTGTATTCCTAAAGAATTTGTACTTTAACTAGATCTAAATTGCATTGTGAAACTGTACAATAGCCATATGATTAAGAAACGGAGCGTTCATTGCTTACTACTGTCCGATTGATTCACTTAGGAATTTGTCAATGAAATGTATGAAAGGCTCGTAAGTGTTCAGAACATATGAGTAATATAAGTAAGTGGTATTACGAAATGAGCTCGTTGACGGAGTCGAGTGGGTGTTAATTTTTTTACTAGAGAAACAACCTTTTTTTAAGTTAGTAAATGTAGCGTGCTACAGACCAGACTGACATCTGTGAAGTGGTCAGTTTTCTTTCATCCACAATATTTTCAAAGGAAGGAAAACGCTCCAGTAGCTACAACATTCAGTATAAAATTACAGTGTATCTCATAAGATCATAAGTTACGATTAATCTAGATTTTTTCAATATGGCGTTCTTTATAATTTTATCTAATATATATTGTGGTTGTAAGGATACTTGCGTTGTAATTTCCACGAATAATCCTATCCACGTACCAATCCCACGTTCCTCGGGACAGATCGACCAGCGGCGCGGCCAAGGGCTGGCCCGTCACCGCGTGGCAAGCGTGTGTTGCCAACTGCTACGAGAGGAACATTACGTTCGCTGGTTCACACAGGGAGATTAAAATTAAAGCTTTTCAAATTGTAATCAATCGACAAGTTGTATTTTAGCTTCACTAAATTGTAAGGAACAATAAATTATTGTGTATGTAAATAACGGCGAGCTTTATTTAGGCACGGGTTCCCGTAGCGGCATGCCCTCGCCGGCTGTAAATAGTGACGTCCTTGCGCGGCAGGTGGACAGTTGGCGTTGGAAATAGCTCCACGCTCCAAAACGCCACTTCAATTAAGATTTTATCGAACTTGCTACTAAATCCATTTCGTCCAACTACGATACCGTAAATGAATAATAAATACCCTTCAAAGCATTCATTAATAATTTGACCAGTATTTATATATTTTTTTACTGCCATATATAATTCACAATGTTCAGTGTCATAAAATGGTAACGAGGTCAAGCACCGGAGACCTACTTTTGTACTGTAATGATCGTCCACCGAAGCGTTTCGTCGAAAACTCAGAGCTAATTTATTTACAGTAACCCTTTTCCAGGCCACTAGTTCTATTCTAGAATGACGACGCTCATTAATTTTTGGAACTGATATAAATTATTGTTTATATGTACGGTCACGGACTTAAATTATTGATCCACTTCTAGCCCATTTTATACTGGACACGTCATAGCTTAACTATGACATGACAAAATGAATGTGGCCTCTAAATGGCTCGACAATTAAAGTCCGGTCCGTGAGTGCTAAATATTAGGTAGGTTTACTGTGAAATATCATTATCATAGGTACATTACACAAAACACGTGGGCAACACATGGGTGACTAATATAAACCTAGAGAGCGTTGAGACAATTAGATAATATTAATGATTTCTGAAAAATACGGTAGGTCATCAGAAGCCATAGAACTGTTAATTGTAGTAGGTAGTCGTCGCTACGTAAGTACTTATATCACTGACTCGTAGCAGAGCCCACCCGTGCATGCCACTGTAGGCACTGTATTATGTTTACACCCCATCACTCACATTTACTCCATACGTTTCATGACTCTTGACTCCGAACAGACTACCTACACAACATATTTTCCCCTCACTATCTCGGAAACACGTGTTTTGTCCTTTAATACCAGCGGGTAAAAACGCATTTTATCCACTAGTGGGTAAAGTAATAATGACCTTGAATAAAGTCAAATTAACAACTTTAAAATTGATAAAAGTAGGTGAATCTAGTAATAAAAATGATTTACCACCTGTGGAACTACTGGAATCAGTGATAAACGCATTTTTTGCGTTGTACTTTCCTCGCTATAATGAGATTAATGAGGGGAAAAGTTTTGTGTTACACTCGGGTGCAATAGTTATTTGTTATACAAGAGTGCAAAGTTGTATTTTAACGCCGAGTTAACGACGAGCAAGTGAAAGGATTCTATAGTTGAACCACGAGAATAGAATCCTGAGCTTGCGAGTTTTTCAACACACGAGAAGTAAAATACATTTGCACTCGTGTGTAACACAAAACTTTTCCCCTCACTATAGCGAGGAAAGTACAATGCAAAAAACGCCTTTATCACTGCTTCCAGTACCTACTTCCACAGGTGGTAAAACATCTTCATCACTAGATTAACCCACTTTTATCAAATTTAAAGCAGAAAATTTGCCTCTATTCAAGGTCAAATTACTTTATCCACTAGTGGATAAAATGCGTTTTTACCCGCTGGTATTAAAGGTCAAAACACGTGTTTCCGAGCTAGTGAGGGGAAAATGTATTTTACTTCTCGTGTGTTAAAAAACTCGCAAGTTCAGGATTCTATTCTCGAACCACTCGCTTCGTTCGTGGTTCAACTATAGAATCCTTTCACTTGCTCGTTTTTCAATTCCACACTCTGCGTTAAAATGCAACTTTGCCCCCTTGTATAACAAATAACTATTACTTCTCGTGTGTTAAAATACAACTTTGCCCCCTTGTATAAGAAATAACTATTGCTTTACATCATATCATATGCCTTAAAAAGGTTTGTAAACACATTATGATTCTATGAAGATTTCGTTCACAAGAAGGCTTTATGGAGCAGTGGGGTAATTTCGAATCACAGAAATGCTCGGATAATTTCGAAAGGGGAATCTTGATATGGAAATAATGGTGATTTTTATGTGACTTTCGAAATTACCTCACTGCACCTTGCATGGCATTTGTAGTCATTCGATTTCGAACCGTGTAATTTTTATAGTAGAGATGCGTTTTTGTTTTACCCTCGTAAAACCTAATGTACAATGTACATAGTTGTTGCAATCTAATTTGAATCTTTCGTGAACCGAATAAAGTAGCATTTCTTTTGTTTCATTGGTTTTTGAAACAAACGAAATTCTTACCAATTTATGTCTAAACAAGTTCTCTATCCAGGGCTTCATATATAGGTCAGTTAATACTATTCATATTGTTCATTTCCTGCTTGGTGTTGCCTGTTTGATGTCCTACGATTGAATTTGTACATCTACCTACTGTTTATGCAGAGGCAATGACTTTGTCGTCTAGGTATGAGTAGCCGGTTACTAGTACCAAAGACATATAACTCCGTATAGACAGATAAAGTCTTAGAAAAAAACGTATGTACCTCAGTACCATACAGAAAAAGGTACGGTGGCCTAGATGGCATTACACCTTTGGGGTACGCTCAGCTAGATGGCGCTAATATTAATATTTGACATTTTAAAACATATCAACCTAAGAATATGGGCCAAATTGTCAAAACTGAGGTTCAAGCCTGTGTCAAGAGATGGCAGTCTATGCACTGTGATTAGTTGATTACACATTTTACTTCGACAGTAACTCTACAACGTGTTTCCGGTATCACTCAAAACCTCAGACACCCCAACTGATTTTTATTTTTTTAAACTCATCTAGAGTATTCATCTTTTAATCTGATGGTTACTTTTTTTAAATTGAATTTTTAATTTTCTGCTCAGCTCTACTTAACTTTTAGCTCTACACTCAATAAAATAATTGCTAACTACCATCAATACCATCATAAACCATAAAACTATTTATTTGTGTACGTTACTGCAACGACATAAGGTTTACCAATAGACAGCTAAGATGTCACTGTAAAACATTTAAAGCTTTGTCACAGTAAACTTCAAATTGGACAGGTAATCGCAGTAAGCAAATTTAAACCCAATATTCAAAATGACAAGGTTGTAATTAGATACGAGTTCAATTTGTTATGACTTATGATAAACATTAAGATTAAACTGACAAACAACGTCAAACTCGTAGCGGAAAAATAATCGTCCAAGTAACCAGCCAGTACTAATACCCCTAAATACTGAAAAAGGTAAACAACCTCTAGCAATGCGATATACACGATGTTGCATTACGAATACAATAGAATAGGCACATAAGAAATAACTAATAATACTAATTGAAATAAAAATATTACCCCCATCAAGATATAGCTCAATCGATTCTACTCTCGATTCTGAACAAACGGTTTTCAGGTTTTTAGTGTTAAGTGAAACACGGTGTATAATACTCGATCCTCTTTGCTAGTACGTATTTAAACTGGAGAGCTTATTAGGGTTGGTTAAATAAAACTGTTACAAATACAATTACTTTATTTGCAAACTTCTATTTGAATTCATATCAGAGGTAACATACAAATTCGAATAAACTAAAAGTTACCATGAACTAGTTATGGTTTGATAAAATCTTCGTTCTTTATTATTCTAATCATGAATAAATGTAGATTACAAAATGTATTGTACTCGTACAAATCACACTTAGGACATCTTAATCACTATATAGAAAATAATTTACAAAAGGCACGACTAATACACACTAAAGCGGCAGTTAGATTTGTTGGCTAATTTTAGTCAGCAAATTATAACAAAATGATGCATTGTTTTTTTGTTAGCTGCATTATTTATTTTTACATAAAATCTCCTTTCACTTCTGCATGTTCGGTATTTGAGTGCAAAAATGTGTAAATGTTATAATTTACAACAGGATAACTCTTCGGTTACATTACGACAGAGCCTTAACAAATTAGGCATTGTGCCTTTCATATACTTTCTAAAATTATTGTAGGTAGACCTAATTGAGCAGCGAATTATTCTTGTATAAAAAATTATTACAATTCTGTCGTTTCCATATTTTTGGCATTTTTCATCTGCTCCAATTGTTGGTAAAAGTCATATTTGACAGGATTAGTCTGAGGTTCAGTCGCATCAGAATCTATGGAAGGGAAGGCACCTGTGGTGATAAAATATGGTTTTTCGTTAGACAAGTCTTGATCAACGGCGTTTTCGTCGAGGGAGTCGCGCTCTGAATGGCTGACTTGGTCGTCTGATTTGTACCATTCGTTTTCATATGCGTGGAGCCATATCGGATTTGATCCTTTTGTACTATGCTTGTTTGTGTTGGGTACGCGACCACCGGAACTCCTGATAGTCATATCCGATTCACCGGGTGTCGGCGATGCTGAAAAAATTGTTAAAACTTAAATCTATTTTTTATTTGTATGAAGCGAAATATTTGTGAATCTGTTTTGTGTACATAATAGATTAAGTAGTAGATAAGTGGGTATGTATTCTAGATATAGAGACGTATTGCGTTGTTTGCCAAACAGAAGGTACATTGACCAATTTAATGTCGCATTTACTAAATTTAAACGAGCAATTTCTCATCTGCTTTGAAGTCACGCTCTTTCGCAACACTACACAAATAAATGATTATCTTATTTATCTTATCTTACACTCGGAACATATTGATAAATTAAGTATTAGATGTTATAAGAGGCTGACCTACTATTTATATAAAATAATTGTAATTGTTAGTAAACTCAGGTATAAATAAATACAAATAATGAGTGTTATTTGTGATTTAGTAAAGTACAAAATATAATTACCATACTTACAATAAGCAGTAGCCGTGGCCGCCTTCAGCCTCCGCACGTAGTCCGCGCGCTGGCTGAGGCACATCATGACCGAGAGCACGAGCAGCACGGTCAGGAACAGCGTGGTCCACACCAGCCAGAACACCGTCTGGTTAGACGTGATTGTGTCTACCGTCAGTGGTTGGTATTCGGCTGGCTGTGTGTCCAGGACGTTGAATTCCTGGCGAGAAAAAGTACAGACTATGGCCGAAAGTCCACTATCATATTATGTTTATCATAGAAATATGATCATAGGTCTGTATGCCTCCCTTTTCTCCAACTTGAAGAAAAAGGATGGCATGTTACCTATGATCACATTTCTATGATATACATATGATAGTGGACTATCGGCCTAAGAATTGGTTGCATTTCGTCATCCTGGTGGCAAGTCCCTAGACTCTAGGGTCAAACTTGTGTTCTTTGTAAGGCAATAATGTGTCACACGAATATTGCTATTTAAAATAACGTAGGCGTCGATATTTTTTCTTACAGAACATGAAAATAATGCAAGTCATATATGTAAAATTATTATTGAAATAGAGTTTTAACCCGCCAGTCGGCACTAAGTTATGTCTATCAACATTAAACTATGACTAAGCTTATTTAAAATATTTTAAACGGGTTACTCACGCGTTAAGTCGATATAGCGTTCGACATGTTTCGATCCATTTTCGAGGATCATGTCGAACGCTATATCGACTTAACACGTGAGTAACCCGCTTAAAATATTTTAAATATGTTTGAGTCTCACGGGAGTTTTATAGTTGACTAGATGACTAAGCTGTTCAATTACTAAATAATTGTACATTACCTTGAACAAATCATCCAGCTGTTCAATATTCTTGTCGACCAACTGCAGCACCTGATTCACTTCGAGCACGGAATGATCTTGTCCATTAACCAGATGCAGATACAAGTCAGTCTTAGTATTATCCACAGATCCGTCCTTATTTTCATGCATCCTTAAATCGTCTATGTTAACTACGGACTCTGCAACTTGTGCCAGTTTTTCTCTGAAAATGTTTATTTTATCTCTGACTTCAGACGGATGGGAGCGTAAAACGAAACGCACTCGTTGGTCCTCTCGTAACAAGTATATGAATACGTGAGATTCGTCTTGTAGGCCACCCGTGTCGTTGACAAGCACCTACAAAAAATGTTTAAAAGGAATGTTAGTAAAACTGAACTTAGTTTATAGGGGCTGAGAAAAGAGCTGTCATTCATGTTACCATAAAGTACAACGGACCTGTCTTAGGCCAGACCGGGAGTGACCCTGCCAGAGAAACCATTGGCCCTGGGTTTTAATAATATTTACCTATTTGTTCCTGAGCCATCATCGTCCTATGGCCATAATATAAGCTAGGCTTAGTTTCTCTGTGTAAAGTCACTGTCAATATTTATTTACTTACTTTAAAATCAAAGTATCCTTTCATCCCTTTCTGTGGGTCAAAATTAAGCGAGATAGCACCTGTCTCCTCGTTGACCAGAAAAGGCGATACTGCCAAATTCTCTAAACCTTCGGTTAGTGTTTTCTTCACTTCGCCCAGGAGGTAGTAGCCCATTTTAGCATTTGCACCTTCGTCGAGATCAATGGCCTGAAATATTGATATGAAATTAGGAAGGAACTTCAATCAACTTATAAAGAGCATAACGATTCCTTATAACCAATTTAATTTGAACTTTTGAACGTGAGAATTTAATAGCGCTAATTGTCATAAAAACTCTCAATTTTATGTAAATGTCAAGCATTAGGGATACCCTGGACTCCCTGGAGTCTGGTACCAAAGTGAGTACCTACCTACAAAATCTTTCATGTTATTATTTGGTAGGTATATATAAATATATCATCGGAAACTAAATCAGTTGTTTATAAAACAAGATAGGCAATAAAGTCAAAAGCCACCGATAGCTGTTATCTTGCTTTCTGATAAGTGAGGATAAGTGTATGTGTAGATCAACCATACAGGAAGAATAATTATCATTACGTATGAGTACGAGTAATTAGATATGCAAGAAATCTGTTTCCATATCTTATCTTAAACTCAACGGACATGAGCTACACCAACAATGCGTGACATTAGACGTGACTTCAGACTAGCGTACCTACTCCTAATATTACCTTGTAGGACACATGTATTGTAATGGTGCTCCCACACTGGATATTATTAATGTTATATACCATTGCGTGACAGGGACAGCGTAATAGGCTACTTGACCCTTTCTTAAAGTCTATCTTATATGATTAATTACTGTCCAATTAAACGAAAAAAAAAATTACCATATTTTATTACGACTAGAAAACCGCAAAAATAGTACATTACATCAGAGGCCGGGAAAATGAGGATTTCCGGCCAAGTGGGTATATACCGGATAGGGATACGAGGCCGGGAATCCGTTTTCACGCCGAGGCATGTATAGTGCTTTTCTCAAACATACAATGAAATAAAAAAAAATTATCTGAAGGACAATATTTTATTTATTAAGTGACAAAATACAAATACACTCAAACGTCAAGTGTGACAAGTATCCAGGTCACACAAAAATTTAAAAAACAGTGACATGACAGTACTGACAGCTTACTTAAAAAAGTTACTTTGCAGTCCTAGGCCTAAAAAATAATATGAAATCCCTTTACAGTCCTCTCGAGTTGTTGCGCCCAAAAAGCGATACTTCCCAGCCCATTTTAAGGAACGTAAAGACAATATTTCATTGCATGTTTGAGAAAAACATTTTTACAGTATACTTTCACTTAATCTGGCAAAAACAACATTAGCCATGTTAATCTATAGATTGTCTGTGCATGGCGTCAATCGAATTGAACACTAAATTTTCTGATATTGAAGTATGAGGCATAAAGTTGATTTGATTATGTCAGTGATTGACTGGACATAAAGTTAGGTTTTGTGACTTCATTACATGGCTGACAGGCGACAGCGTTTTCGGTGACCAAAGTTAAAAAAAATATTACACACATTTTAAATCGAAAATACGTAGTCATCATAAACTTTTAATACCCAAAATTTATAAAAATTGGTTTCTTATGTCAAATACTACAGAAAACATTCATTTCTTGTGCCAAATTCGATATGAGTCTAGTAGCCTAATTCCATGGACATCGCACTGGTACTTTGATATTACCTTAACATGCATAAATTCGATGCCAAAGTCAGCCTCAGTAGTGATGCCCCCAGTAAAGATCCTGCTGACGAACTTAGGCGCGTTGTCGTTTATATCATTGACCGTGACGTGGACGGTGAGAGTGCTGACGGAATCTACTTTGGGGCGGTACTCGGGCGCAGCTACGCAGTCCTCCGTCGCTAATACTGTTAGGGTGTAGTTGGATTTCTTCTCTCGGTCTAGCGGGCGTTGTGTGGCCAACCTGGTAAATGGAATATTTGTCTCATTACACACCAAACGTTCCTCTCTGTCGCTTGCTGTAAGGACGTTTTGACCGGTTACTCGTATAAAGATACAAGCTAATATCGTCCTTATGGTAACCGATAAAGTGGGACGTTTCACTAACCTTCTACACATTTTATTTGATTTTTTTAGCGTAAAATGTAATATGAAGACAACAGTACAATTGATATATCATTTTTTGATTTTCAAGAAACTGTTAAGTGAAGCTACAAACATATTTGAAGTAAAAATAACTCCTGGTCGAGGTCTGTCCAGATGCGTACCTGTGAGTATTCCGGTGAAGTTCAAATTCGCCATCCTCATTCCCCTCCACAATATAATAGCACACCGGCAGCACCGGCTCATCCCCCCTGTCTATCTCATCCCTCTCTATGACACTGGGCAAGTACAGTCCCTCCTCATACATGTTTTCAGTGAGGTTGATGTGGAGGTGCCGGTCGGGGAAGCGTGGTCGGTAGCTGTCGACGTCTTGCACGTAGATGGTGAGATCGAGGTCAGAGCTGAGTGGCGTGGGCAGACCAAGGTCGTAGGCTTCGATTCTGAGCTGTGAAAATTGTATATCGGATAAACATTGTGGGGATTATATCATACTGACTGAATCAGACTAAATCTAATTATCTATGGTTCAAATTGTTCTCGTATGATCTCTTCCGAAATTATGCACTAATCGGTGTGCATGTAAGTTTTATGCGTCCAAAAAATAGAACCAGATGTGACAGTGCGCAATAGTATCGCGCTGCAGTGGGACAACAGCACTGCGCAGCTCATCGCTAAGTGACGTGTACGCTGAAGGCGCGCCAAGCTATATATTTCCGAGCTCATATAACCCGGCAACCTTCAAATCAAGAGTGAACAGGCATCTTCTGGGCGAGCTCACTCCATCGTAGGCCACGTCTTTGCCTTTGGCTTAGTCTGTGGCCAAGAGTAAGCCCATTTATAATTTAAAAAAAATAAAAGCGCCGCGTGCGTGCGTCTCACATAAAATGTCGTATGACTGTTGCACAGAGCTACCAGTCCATGATATAGTGCGCAGAGCGCCGCTAACCCACGCTTAAGACACGATAGGCTCGGCCCGTGTGTGCCTGGCATAAAACATGCGAGTTTTGTACTATAGATCTATAAGTTTATATCTAACCTGGTAGCGCGCAGTAGTATCTCGATGCAGCGGCACAGCCGTGCGCAGCGCGCCGCTAGTGGCGTGCACGCTGAAGGCGCGCCAGGCGCCGCCCGCGTCGCGCCGCACGCGGTATCGCACAGCGCCGTTCGCGCCGATATCCGCGTCAATTGCGCGCACTTCGACCACCACCGTGCCGATTGTTGCGTTCTAGAATTAATAAACTATGTCATATAATGTCTCAACTATAATTTTGTTTTCTAAAGTCAAAAGACTTTCAAGACAAGCAATATGATATAATATGACTGATCCAGACTAACCAATACTCGCGGGACTGCATTGTTTTGTTTTGTAACTCGCAGCCTTGCGGCCTGCGTGACTGATTTTATCACCTAAAGTCTACAGCACTGAAGCCTTTGAACCTCTTGAGCTATATTTAATTTCCGCAGTGAGAAACTTACAGTCACACGAGTGTCTGATTCGACATTCACATATCGATGATTTGCGACGGGTAATCAGTTACTCGAAGCGCTTCTTCAGAGACTGACCCCTTATACATAAACGTTCACTAAAGTTATCAAGCCGATAAAGTTCATTTGTCCCTTTCTATCACACCAATACGTCGGAAAGGGACAAACGAACTTTATCGGCTTGATAACTTTAGTGAACGTTTATGAATCCTTATTCCACCCCCTTGGGTGAGAGACTGCGAACAGTGATCATCGGTAAGCCGATGTGATCTAGACGAAACTTAGCGCAGTTGCAGTAACGTACCTCAGGCACTTTAATAGTGACATTCTGTGGCGGGTGCACGAACACAGGCGCATGGTCGTTAAAGTCGGTGACACAGAGCCTCAACTCCCCGCGGACAACATTGGGTGGCGTGCCCAGATCCTTGGCTTCCACGGTGAGAGAGTAGTTGCCGAAGCGGTCCTTGAGAGACTGCTTCGCGAACAGCCGGCCCGTGTTGGCGTCACCGCCGACTTGCTCGAAGCGGAATAGATCTAATAAACAAGAACATTCATCAATACCATACGCAATATGTAATATTATGTATCACTGTAGGTATGTCTGTGGAGTGCAGTTCACTGAATTTTATGAATGGAAATCACTTTTGTGAGTGTGGGCTTCTGCAGAAAATAAAGAGTATATAGAATACAATTAGAAGGATATGAAACTAAACATATTGCTGATGATTCTTAGCACGTTGACTAGATGTGTTGTCTTTTTGTGAACAGGCAATGCAAGGTTACCTTCCCTTCCCACCAACAAGCCCGAACTGCACGCGGCCGTTGGGCGAAGCGTTGTCGTCAGAGTCGGTGGCCGATATGGAACGACTCGCGGTGCTTGTGGAGCTACAAAGTGGTGCGCTAATACAGTCAATGGCGAGTGGTGTAATGTTACTCGTGTTACCGTATCCCTTCCCGCCAACAAGCTTGAACTGCACGCGGCCGTTGGGCGAAGCGTTGTCATCAGCGTCGGTGGCCGATATTGCGACTATGGGCTCGCGATGCTTGTGGAACTCGCTGATGGTGACGCAGTCTTGTGGCAGCTGGAGTATCGGCGGGTTGTCGTTCACGTCTTCTATGTGAACACTAAAACAATGCCGCGAGTTAAACAGGAGTTCGTAATTTCGTAATATAAAAGGGACGTTGTTTTACAAGCAATAGCTTTGGGTAAGTAGTTTTTACTGTTATATCCTAACTACAGGCACAGCATACATATTAGTACAAGTACAGAAAGCCCACTCCAACAGCCCATCTAAAGAAATAACAACTCGCGCTACGATAGGAAATAATAAAAACCATATTTTTGATGGAAAATATAAACACTTTGTAACGGACAACGTACTTTAGACCCAACTTTGATTTGCGGTTTTTACACAGAAAACGCACTATAATAACAAATTATTGTATTTAGTATTAATCTATAAAGAATAAATATATAAAAAACAACTATTAATTACTGTTTGCTAAGCAAAATCCCAGTAATATTCACTAAGTCAACACGGTAACGCGGAAGTTGCTCTACGCACGGAGGTCCAACTTTAACTGGTCATGGCTTGTTTTGTTTCTATGGGAGTGAGTGGATGTTTGGAACCATTCTTTCCGGAGCTTTATTAGGAATCGAATGAAACTTATTCCAATGGAATTTGAGTCGTATAATTTTAGAAATAAAGTTTTAAATAGAATGAGATATTCGGGCTCAAATTTGTGGCGTGGGAAACATAGGTGTACGAATTCGCGGACACATATGTGCGCCACTGGGAGTTGACGGAAACTAGGATTTTCAAGGACGCGGGAAACCTGGTAAAATTATTTACGGCTCATATCTGAGCCATCGGGATCCCACAGGTTAAGTTGAAATTCCGACCGCGCAACGCTAAATGCCTACAATTATATTGACGTAGAAGCGCGCTCTCTTTCTATCGCGTAACTCGTACCTTTTCTGACGATATAGGGTAGTCTCCTTTTAAAAAATAATATAATCTTAATATTTAAATAACACCAACCCAGTACTTATTACCTACCTACGTTAATAAAGATACCTACCTACTTATTTTGGTAACCCAACTAAGTATCTATTATACTTACCTAGAAGTATTAAACCTATTTAGTATAATCGTATAATGATAAGTAATGATAATTGGATGTAAACCTATAATAATAATATCAATTTAAAAACAGTTCTTACCGTTCATCGTCCTTAGGGAGCTTAAATAAAGTTAAATTTGGTTCGCAATCCGTGTTAAGACAGCTAAACACTGCACAATATTTCTTTGGCCTTTTTTTTGTTCATTGTTATCAGATTATTAATACTCGTATCAATTCTGTGACAGCGGTCGAATCAGTACGTAGGTATGCGACGAACACCTCTCGCGCGTGCGTCACCGCTCGCCCGTGAGGCCCTACTGATTGCCACTTGTAAGGGGTGCTTACGATTCGATACCTACACGCGCGAGTGGGACAGGCCTGCTACAGGCAATTATCCCATAATAAGCATATCCATACTAATATTATAAATGGGAAAGTGTGTGTCTGTTTGTTTGTCCGTCTTTCATTGCAAAACGGAGCGACGAATTGACGTGATTTTTTAGGTGGAGATAGTTAAAGGGATGGAAAGTGACATAGGCTACTTTTTGTCTCTTTCGGACGCGAGCGAAGCCGCGGGCAAAAGCTACTTACATATTCCAATTCCTTAGCCAATTCTTGAGATTGACTCCATGCTCCCGAGCCGTGGCAAAACACTGGGAAAATGCGAGGAAAATAATGATGATTTACTTACATAATCTGCTTAAATGCATTCCTGCTTTCCCCGCTAAGATACCCGAACTGGTAGTTGTCCCAAGCTTCCACTACCAAGGTGTAGGACGCTTGCGTCTCGCGATCCAGCCAGTCCGATACTGTTACTGCTCCTGTTTCCGCATTTATCAGGAACTTGCCCTGCTCAAAAGAAAGAAATTGTATGAAACGACAATGGTGAAATACAAATAAATTGATACAAGTACGAGTCATAGGGTGAAGTCACATATATCAGCATTGAGCTGCATTTTATGAAAATTCGCTTAGTATGAAAATGCGTACGCTTGCTTTCAACTTTCCGATGCGCGTCTTCATACTAATAGGCAATTTCTCGTACATAAAATGCGGCTCGATGCTAAAAGATTTGACTTTGCTCGTAGTCTCCCAGCAGATAGTAGGTACCTTTAGCTAAATCTAAACATGTTATTTACGGTTGAACATTCCATCCTGTCCGATTCCACAAGCGACAACCGTCTGTACCACTGTAGTGTCCTAATACTATCCATTCTATATATACTAATACTATAAATCCATACTACTATTATAAATGGGAAAGTGTGTGTGTCCTGTTTGTTTGTCCGCCTTTCACGGCAAAACGGAGCGATGAATTGTCGTGATTTTCTTAAGTGGAGATAGATGAAGGGATGGAGAGTGACATAGGCTACTTTTTGTCTCTTTCTAACGCGAGCGAAGCCACGGGCAAAGCTAGTATATGCATAAACCATAGTTATTCAGTAGATATTACATACCTGTGTAGACATACGGTCCAGTAGGTAGGTGAGCTTGCCGTACTCGCCAGAATCAGCATCCCGCGCCACGATGTTTGCGATGGTGGTACCGGGTTCCACATCTTCGCGCACACGGTATTCGAAGTTGCCGCTCTCGAAATATGGGTTGTTATCATTTTCGTCCAGCACCTGACGAGATATGATAAAGTATAAATAAAATAATTGAAAAAAAAATAGAAAAAAATATGAAACTAAAAAGGGTCACTGAAAATGTAGCTTGAAAAAGTATCTTCTGAGTATCTGGAAATGGAAGTTTAACATTTTGCTTCTGGTGTAAAATTTATTTTTGGTTATCCTACACAGTTAGTGCTAAACATAAGCCTAATAAGTATTAAATGTAGGTAAATATCGCTGGTATTAAATTATTACGAACTATTATCTCTCCTTCGACCATCGGAATAGCAGATCATTATCATTAACTGTCCTTAAGGTAGCTTATAAGAGTTTGAAATAGCTGGCCAAGCAGCAGACTGATTTAATCAATTTATCGACACCAAAAGGGCTTATAGATTGATTGAGACGGTTAATGGAATATATAGACTCTGATCGAACATACCTGTATGAACAAGTCAACCACAGCGTATCGTGGCGGCTGCCCGCTGTCGACCGCCTTGACTGTCAGATTGATCCACGCCTGCTGTTCGTGGTCGATCTTGTTCGCCACCACTATCTCGCCCGTGGAACTTTCCATGTGGATGAGGTTTAACAGCTTTTCGGGACCTGGAAACCAATGGCATTAGATACTCAGGATACTCTGTACACGATTGTGTTATCTGTCAGGTAGGGTTGGGTGAAAATCCATTTAAAAAAAGGCTCTCATGTACATAAGAGAGGTCGAATGTCGAAATCTGGTACGGATTTAAATGTGAATTTTGAAGTTCAATACAAATATCGATCTTCGTTCGTTGGTTCTTATTGTTAGAGTTCCCAATGGTGGAGATCCGTTAGAAGGGCTATATGAACATGGGCTAGTCGTTTTCGTTGCCGACTAAGTATAATGATAAGCGAGAGCGAGTCAGTTTGCCACGATGTTTACGATATTCCTAACCTTCAACGTAGTAAGTCATGGTCCGATTTTTGTCCGCATCATCCGCGATCACAGTCACTATATTAGCTCTTAGAGTTCTCAGCTATGGAGGTCCGATAGAAGGGTTTTCGGATTCGGAACTTGGGGTTATTGTTGTTTTCGTCGGCGACTACTACAGTGAGCGTAGTTAACGCAACTAGCCACCATCACCGCCTGCTTTTTCAATTGCTATCTACATAATAAAATACTATATATTTCTAGAAAATACCTTCAACGTAGTAGGTCATAGTCCGATTTTTATCCGCATCATCCGCGATCACAGTCACTATATTAGCACCATTCTTAGAGTTCTCAGCTATGGAGGTCCGGTAGAAGGGTTTCCGGAACTTGGGGTTGTTGTCGTTTTCGTCGGCGACTACGATAGTGAGCGTGGCCGATGCGGTTTGCCGAGGCCCGGCTACTGCTGCCATGTCTTCTACTGTGATTACTAGTTTGATCGTTTCTACTTTTTCCCTGTCAAGTAATCTGTGGAAGAAACTTTGTTTTAGAATGAGTGCAAGTATATTCCATGCGTCTGATTAATTTGTAAAATATTAGAGGAGCCTAACTTGTCTCATTTGTGACTTGTGCGACAAACGATTAGAAATCTGAGTGTTTAAAATAGCAAAAAACAAGAGCAAATGCAGTTAATTACGAATAATTTTAGTTACGCCACATACGACGGACTGCTAGTACAATCTTTATGGGAACTAAACGCAAAGCGGAGGCGAGCCATTTCCATTTGGCATTTGAAATCTGGAAAATGACTAGTGTAACTTATAAATTCTATAGTGTCATGAATTCAACCAACCTGACAACCCTGAGCGTCCCGTCAACGGGACGTTCAGTTTAGTTACGCCACATACGACGGACTGCTAGTACAATCTTTATGGGAACTAAACGCAAAGCGGAGGCGAGCCATTTCCATTTGGCATTTGAAATCTGGAAAATGACTAGTGTAACTTATAAATTCTATAGTGTCATGAATTCAACCAACCTGACAACCCTGAGCGTCCCGTCAACGGCGTTCAAGTCCCAGATGGCCATGTAGTCGTACTCCGTGAGCGGGACCAGCACGCCGTCCTCGTCCCGCGCGATACTGGCGTCCTTGTCTATCGCGAAACGGAGCACGGGCTGCGAGTCCGGGTCGTGGGCTTGTGCGCGGTACACTAGGGTTCCCACCTGTTATAATGCATTGTTTATCTTACCTAAGTTCACTTTCTAAGTACGTGACACGTTACTGTTAATCGTTGCGTATAGTAGAAGTTTTTTTAAGAAATATGTTAAGTTACGAGGGACGTCCAAAAAGTAATGAGAATGGATATGTTCCTGTATCTTGATTTAATTTTTCTTAACTTGTCCATGTAGCAGTACTCATTAAAGTGAAATTGCATAATTCAAAATTTTACTACTTTCATTTGTTTTTCTTTGATATGTAAATAATTGACACAAGGTGGGGGATGAACATTTTCAGTAAAATAAGAGCATGTTTTCATGGATATTTGACATGTCGTGAGTTCATTTCTGACATGAATATCAAAAATAATCATACTTTAAATTAAAGCTGGGTTTATCCTTTGTTAGTAACATCAATAAAAAAAGTTCGTATAGATACATTTTCAAACGGTATGGTATCCAAAAAAACTCTAGGTGCTGTTTTGGGTCATGTTCACGATTTTTACAGATTATCACGAAAATTGAGAATATAGATTGGAAACAAAATTACGTTAGTATTAAAGAAGAACATACAATCATTTTAATATTAAAAAAATGATTAGTTACAATAAGAACATTTTGAACAAACAAATAATAATGTTTTTGGCCTTCAAAATGACAGTCGACAGGGCCGAACCCTCAAATTACAGAGGGTGCTGCTCAAGTTAGTGTATTTAAAGCTACAAGTGACATACCTAATATTGAAGGTAATATAAGGATCATTAATATTTTATACCCGACCTTTAAATAAAATTGTAAAATAATCGCTACTCTGAAGTATAATGAAGTGAAGTGCTTACTGACATGGTATTTAGACTATCGTTAAGATTTTAATTTTTAAAGGGGGCAAACAAATAATAATTGAAAAAATTAAATATGTAAATAAATCACAAAAGAGTTACTTTTAATTATAAAAATATAAGGATATTCACATTCTTATGTTTTAATACTCATTATCATTACTTATTGAACGCCCCTCGTATTTCTTGAAAAAAATAAATCTATAGACGTTTCTTAGAGTGATAGAGACAATTCTTATTTAGCTGAAAAACCAGCTGTTTTTTTCTCCAAACTATAAATATCCTTAACTATATCTTTACTTAACAACATGCCCAACTTCTCCGTAAAAATGTCATCGCTGTGCCAGAGATTAGATGCCTTATGAGCATCTTTTAGTAACAATTTCTTTAACTTACTGTGAATCTAAAACGAAATTATTGACTTTCTTAACTTTTAAAGTGGCTGTTTGTCCATTTTATTTGAATCGTTATAGACCTATACGCAATAAAACCTACCGCTTATAACATTATACCTGTGTGTTTTCCTTCACGCTGATAGTCCCGGGTTCGACGAACACAGGTGGTTTGTTGTTCACGTCCACTATGGTGATGTTCACTAGCACTGCCGCGCTTAGCTGCTGCTCACCGATACCACCGTCTAACGCGACCTAATGTGAAGAAATATGACATGAATTCACCTAGGGATATCAAGTATTTTAGCTTATTTTCAGTTTTAGACATTATTAATGCAATACCGGTGTGCAATATAACACTTTAAGTTCTCGCGCTTTGTACAAATATTTAAAGTCACATACAGGTCGAACGCGATTAATTAACATTATTTTACCTTTTTTCACCCAACGTTTCGGCCAGGTTGCACTGGCCGTGCCGCCGTGGTCGCGGAAGACTGACGTCCCAGCAAAGTGTCACCGGAGATGTAAACCCCACAAAACTACCCGATATTAATATGTGGGGTTTACATCTCAGGTCTTCCGCGGCCAGTGCAACCTGGCCGAAACGTTGGGAAAAAAGGTAAAATAATGTTAATTAATCGCGTTCGACCTGTATGTGACTTTAAATATGTGTACCGGTGTACCCACCAAGTGACTGAGCTATTCCTATCTCTAGAAGATCAAAATTTACTTACGATGGTAAGCGTGTAGCGGTTGCTCTTCGGGTTAGTCTTGTCGGGGTCGAGCGACGAGCCGTTGGCGACGGACACAACGCCCGAGCGAGAGTCAATGACGAATTTGTCGCTCGCGCCGCGCTGTATACGATACACCACGCGATTGTTAGGGACGAACCGTCTCCGTCGCGCGCTTTTACCTGACACATAAAAATATTATTTAGAAGTCATTCGAAGATAGTTGACGTCTTATGAATTGAAGATAAGTTATTCGTTCCCAAATATGAGGTCTAAAAACTGGTCCACCATTTCGTCATATTTTGAACCCAATCGTTTAACGATCAAAATCGCCTCTGTCTTGGCTTGAAATGTGAGCGGCTAGCTAGAGGTTTCATTCATTTTTGCGAAGAGGAGCAATCTTAAAACTCTTAAAATCATACCCACAGATATTAATATTTCAATATTAGTCCGATATGTAATTTAAATGTAGCACATCATAATATTAAGTCATTAATTACTCAATCTTTTTTATATGATTTTGTTTACCTCTAAGACGCTAGTCCCTCCAGGCATGTCTTCAGGTATGGAGCGCTTGTACATCATCTGTTGGAACATGGGCGCGTGATCGTTGATGTCCTGTACGTATATCGTTACAGGAACTGTCGAGGACAGCGGTGGTACGCCGAAATCGCGCGCTCTGACCTGAAAAGTTGCACTATTTATAAATTCTATATGTCGATCTCAAAATCTGCCAGGTCATGAAATTCCTAAGGCATATATTTAATTGTGACAAATAACACAATGTGCTTTTGCAATTCTGCTGCTATCTGTAGGTACAATATTTACAATATTTATATTTATTTACAATTTACAATATTTACAATTTACTATTAAAACTAACCTACCCACAAAATTAAATTTTGAAAAAAACTCCGACATAGTGGACCGATTTTCATGAGACGTGGCTAAGAACACTCCCGACTAAGGCCTGATTTAGACGGCGTGCGAACTCGCATGCGAGTTACATTGCGGGCTGTGAGGTTACATACAATTTTGCACAGCCATCAAATATCGCAATGTAATAAAACTCGTATGCGAGTACTCGTAACGTCTAAATGGGCTCTAACTCAGCTTTCAAACAAAAATAAACTATATCTAAATCGGTTCATCCGTTCGGGAGGTACGACGCCATAGACAGACAGACACGTCAAACTTATAACATGCCGTCGTTTTTGCATCGGGGGTTAACAAACATGGTTTGCAAAAAATAATTAAAATATTTAACCTTTTAACATCTTAAGCTGAGTTTAGACCAGAAAGTTAGTCTGTCTGTCTGTCTGTCTGTCTGTTTGTCTGTGTGTGTGTCTGTCTGTGGCACCGTAGCTCCCGAACGGGTGAACCGATTTCGATTTAGTTTTTTTTGTTTGAAAGCTGAGTTAGTCGGGAGTGTTCTTAGCCATGTTTCATGAAAATCGGTCCACTATGTGGCGGTCGGGGGTTTTTTCAAAATTTTAATTGCCAATAATTTTTTTTTATTGTTTTAGGGAATTTTAGGTCAATTGTACTCAGAATCACGAGTACTTTCAATCTCACTGGGAGACAAAAAGTGTCCTAGAATTCCCATACATTTTTGATACTTTCCTCTTTTGTTATCCCATACAAAATGTACGGAAAATGGTAACAAAATAAGAAAAAATCGTATGGGACAATTTTTTTAACTACTAGGATTGAAAAGGCTAGTAATTCTGAGTAGAAATAGCATATTTTTTTTCAAAAATATCACACTTCATAAAAGTGACAAAAAAAAAGAAATGCTCAGGTACAGTTTCCTGTACCAAATGGGAACTAGTAAGATATTGAGGCGGAAAAACTCCTATTATTGACTGAACGATTCCAGTTATCGATGTTGTTATTCCAATTAAAACTAACCTACCCACAAAATTTAATTTTGAAAAACACTCCGACATAGTGGACCGATTTTCATGAGACGTGGCTAAGAACACTCCCGACTAAGGCCTGATTTAGACGGCGTGCCAACTCGCATGCGATTTTAAATACATTACGGGCTGTTGAGGGTACATATAATTTTGCACAGCCTTCAAATACCGCAATGCAATAAAACTCGTATGCGAGTTCTCGTACCGTCTAAATGGGCCTTAAGGCCTGATTTAGACGGCGTGCGAACTCGCATGCGATTTTAGTTACATTGCGGGATTTGAGGTTACATACAATTTTACACAGCCATCAAATACCGCAATGTAATGAAACTCGTATGCGAGTACTCGTATCGTCTAAATGGGCTCTAACTCTCAAACAAAAAAAAAACTATATCTAAATCGGTTCATCCGTTCGGGAGCTACGATACGATACGACGCCATATACAGACAGACACGTCAAACTTATAACATGCCGTCGTTTTTGCATCGGGCGTTAACAAACATGGTTTGCAAAAAATAATTAGAATATTTAACCTTTTAACATCTTAAGCTGAGTTTAGACCAGAAAGTTATTGCTGCAAGTTCTGAGACGCAACTATAGGTAAGAGTGAGTGGCAAATATCTGCATCTCTTTCTTGCATATACTTCTGTCTCAAAACTTGCAGCAATAACTTGCACGTCTAAACTCAGCTTTAGTATTTTCGTCGACCATGCTTATGTCGCCGCCTTATTTATCAAACTGCTGCCTACGATAAAAGGATAATAAAAACCTTACAGTGAGATGTATCGGTCGTATGTTAGTGTTGTCCCCCGGAATCTGCTCGAAGTCGAGTCCGTCCACGGGCGTGATGATGCCCAGGTTCGGGTCTATGGTGAAATTGTTCTTGTACTCGCCGCCCACTATAGAGTACTCTATGTGACTGTTCTTAGTACCTGCGGAATTAAAGTTAATTTGTCACCAGCCTCCCAACACAAAATTAAATCATGGAATTTCCTGAATAGTTTGACAAACGAGCTTACGACTGATATAATACTTACTTACTTAGATACATCCAGGGACTTATATTTGTTGAGCCATTTAGGCGTCGAACTGAACTTGTAATTGTAGGTAATAACAGTTAAGCCAAGAGGTGTCTAGTATAAAGTGAGTTCTAAATTGCTCAACGATTGATGTCCGTGGCCGTATTTACATAATTATGTATTTAAAACAGATTATTTGTTGAACTAAGGTACAGCGGGGCAAATCTCAACTGGGGGTGTGTGTGTGGATTGAGTGAGCACCTTCCGAAAATAAAAAAAAATATGCTGATCATTTAGTAAAAGTTCTAAAACAATTGTAAAACGAATCTCTGAATTTGTAAAAAGATAAATCAAAAGATACAGCCATTAACATGTGCTCACTCAGTTCTCACAAACTACCAACGAAAACAGTGAATATATTCATTTAACATATAATATTTATATACTAACATTTAGTAAAAAATAGGCCAACCTACCTCTATAAATATTAGATCACCTAGTGACGTATTAAATTTTTTACAAATAGTTTCTTATGCTCACTCAATCCACACACTTTTGAAAAGCCGAATTTTGATGAAAAACATAAGATTTAGACCGCTATTATATGTGTATAGTTTAGTAAAAGTGAAATGGGAATTTGTAAAATACAAAACGAACCACTAACGTGTCAGGTTTTTTTATAATAAATTTTTGTAAGTGCTCACTCAGTCCACACGTTTTGAGAAAGTTAAAAATGTAAATATCTTACGATTTGTAGCACCTAAGACACTCGAAAGTACTTCAACATTTAGTAAAAATTTTTACTAAATATCCACCATCTAATATTTTATATTCGTTGTCTGGTTTTAAAGATATTCAGACATAACTTTTCTCATACAAATGTATCAAGTAGGGTGACTACACTATGTCGGCTCCTGATTTTCCCCACCTTCCCATAGTCATATTGAGATTGGGGAGTTTCGTTCGTTCAATTTTCATAATATTAAACTAATACCATATTAATTATCCATCTGCAACCTGTTTTTAGGTTATGTTCTTGGCCTAGTGATGATGTGTATTGTGTAATTTTTATCGACGTCAGGATAATAACCATATCGACATGCATGCATTAAAAAGGACATGAATGATAATTGGTAAGAAACAAAGAATATAATACTTCACTAGTAAGAAACCAGAACCTGGTAATCTAATCGCGCTAACAGATGAGCGTACCGGATTTGTAAGTGGGAGCGAGAAATAGTTATTCTTTTCTCGCTCCCACTTACAAATCCGGTGAACTATTATCAAAATTGAACGAAACTCCCCAATCTCAATATGACAATGGGAAGGTGGGGAAAATCAGGAGCCGACATAGTGTGGTCACCCTACTTGATACATTTGTATGAGAAAAGTTATGTCTGAATATCTTTAAAACCAGACAACGAATATAAAATATTAGATGGTGGATATTTAGTAAAAATTTTTACTAAATGTTGAAGTACTTTCGAGTGTCTTAGATGCTACAAATCGTAAGATATTTACATTTTTAACTTTCTCAAAACGTGTGGACTGAGTGAGCACTTACAAAAATTTATTATAAAAAAACCTGACACGTTAGTGGTTCGTTTTGTATTTTACAAATTCCCATTTCACTTTTACTAAACTATACACACATAATAGCGGTCTAAATCTTATGTTTTTCATCAAAATTCGGCTTTTCAAAAGTGTGTGGATTGAGTGAGCATAAGAAACTATTTGTAAAAAATTTAATACGTCACTAGGTGATCTAATATTTATAGAGGTAGGTTGGCCTATTTTTTACTAAATGTTAGTATATAAATATTATATGTTAAATGAATATATTCACTGTTTTCGTTGGTAGTTTGTGAGAACTGAGTGAGCACATGTTAATGGCTGTATCTTTTGATTTATCTTTTTACAAATTCAGAGATTCGTTTTACAATTGTTTTAGAACTTTTACTAAATGATCAGCATATTTTTTTTTATTTTCGGAAGGTGCTCACTCAATCCACACACACACCAACTGGGGGGCCATTGTATCTAATCCATTTTTTTTCCATTATTACACTATGATGTTGACTTCTACACGTATCCACTGAACACTATATATTGTGGAGGGCACCAACCATATATAACCGGTAGACACTCTAATAATGCAAAATTTGTAAAACATGGAAAAAATGGACCAGTTACATTTGCCCCGCTGTACCTTATAGTGATAATGATAATAATATCCCACCCTACATTTAATAACGATGCCACGCGAACAAAATAAAGGCTCATATGAACCTGTTATAATCTAACCCATATTTAATTGGGGTATGCATTTTGAGAAGGTAATGTTCTATTGTTATAACTTCAACAATCAACATCTGTTAGTTTGCCGGAAGCGGCAGCACTAAGGCTAATAAGCGTCCATTAAAGCACTATCAAACTAAGAAAAAAACCGGCCAAGTGCGAGTCGGACTCGCGCACCGAGGGTTCCGTACAAACCTAAGGTTTTCGGAATTTTTCCTTTATGTGTGCTATAAAACGTTGCTTCATGCCAAATTTCAAGATTCTAGGTCGACTGGAAGTACCCTTTAGGTTTTGATTCCCTTGCGAGTACTTGCGAGTTTCAAAATATGCAGCTTAAATTGCTGTTTCTTTTGATTGCGTTGACATAGAAGTTTGATTTTGTTACAGCTTAAAGGTATTATAGACCTGAGTATTTGGTATGAATTTCAATTTAATACTTGGTTAAAATTATTAAAAAAATATATATTATGTGATGTAACTAAAAATTTATGGTTTTCGTAATTTTTCCTTTATCTATGCTATAAGACGTTGCTTCGTACCAAATTTCAAGATTCTGAGTTCACGGGAAGCACCCTGTAGGTTTTGATTCCCTTGCAAGTGTCGAAAATTTGCGGCATAAACGGCTGTATCTTTTGATTGCGTTGGCTTAGAAGTTTGATTTTTTCACAGCTTCAAGGGACAGTAGACCTGAGTAATTGATATAAATTGATAATTGATATAAATTTCAGTAATTGATATAAATTGATAATTGATATAAATTTCAGCTTCATACCTCCACGCGTTCCTGAGAAAAAGGGTCTTGACAGACGGACGGACGGACGGACAGACGGACAACAAAGTGATCCTATAAGGGTTCCGTTTTTTCCTTTTGAGGTACGGAACCCTAAAAAGAGGTCATAAGCGCATAAGTGACGCTGGCATCATCTTTTCCGGCAGAGCGTCACATACAAAATCATTACCGAATCCAATGTCAGATTTAAAGTGTGTCACAGTGGCATTGAATTTAGAGATAAAATCAGAGAAAACCATTACAAAAAGACACAATTACGCTACAAGTGACAATAATCACATTCTCTCGTTCATTTGCCTGATTATAATAGAGATTTAACCTTCACTTAATTAACTGAATTTTAAAGAGCTTGTCATTGTTAAATCGTGAGTCCCAAGCATTTGAACCTCAGAAACTTTTCTTCTATAACACTGGCATCATATGATATCGCTGGGGCTAGTGGGACTCGAAGGTTTAGTGATATTCTAATCCATACAATGTTTGCAATAAGTATACACAATATTTTACCAAAGGGTTTTCAAACTTTTGCTCTTTCTCAAGCAGCCTGGCCTTATTTATTGGACAGGAACATAAGACGCCTTGTCATTGACATCCTCTCTGTTGACGATGACTTGCGCAGTGTCGCCCTTGCTTGTGGAATGCTTCTACGATGAGTTAAGTATAAACACAACTTACCATTCAAATCAATATCTCTAGCTTCCAGCACCAACGGGTTTTCAAACTGTCTCTCATTCTCAAGCAATCTAGCCTCATATTTATTGGCCAGGAACATAGGCGCATTGTCGTTAACATCCTCTATGTTGACTATGAGTTGTGCGGTGTTACGGTTGCCTCTGCCGAGGTCGTCGCATGCTTTTACGATGAGATAAATAAGGACAACGACTTACCATTCAAATCAATATCTCTAGCTTCCAGCACCATTGGGTTTTCAAACTGTCTCTCATTCTCAAGCAATCTAGCCTCATATTTATTGGCCAGGAACATAGGCGCATTGTCGTTAACATCCTCTATGTTGACTATGAGTTGTGCGGTGTTGCGGTTGCCTCTGCCGAGGTCGTCGCATGCTTTCACGATGAGATAAATAAGGACAACGACTTACCATTCAAATCAATATCTCTAGCTTCCAGCACCAACGGGTTTTCAAACTGTCTCTCATTCTCAAGCAATCTAGCCTCATATTTATTGGCCAGGAACATAGGCGCATTGTCGTTAACATCCTCTATGTTGACTATGAGTTGTGCGGTGTTGCGGTTGCCTCTGCCGAGGTCGTCGCATGCTTTTACGATGAGATAAATAAGGACAACGACTTACCATTCAAATCAATATCTCTAGCTTCCAGCACCAACGGGTTTTCAAACTGTCTCTCATTCTCAAGCAATCTAGCCTCATATTTATTGGCCAGGAACATAGGCGCATTGTCGTTAACATCCTCTATGTTGACTATGAGTTGTGCGGTGTTGCGGTTGCCTCTACCGAGGTCGTCGCGTGCTTCCACGGTGAGGTAGTGTCTCGAGACGAGCTCGCGGTCGAAACTGTCACCACCGGCTTGCTTCACGGTTATTACGCCGGAGATTGGATTGAGGCTTAGTCTGAAATTGTTTTAAGTATTTAATTGCGTTATAGGAAGGAAACGAATAGTACTCATTTTCTGAATGCACTTTAGTGAATATAAATATTAGGAAGCGAATATAATACGCATTGTTGATCAGCAATGATATGTTACAAATAAGTATTTTCTAGATTCCATGTATGGAAAATGTAATACGAGTATGCACTCTCAAAATCTGTAGATAATAAACGCAAGTTGCAAATTGTCCAATAAGTATAAACTAATAGAGCGTCCAAATAAATGGTCAATATCAAGCATTCAATAACTGGTAGGTACTAACAAACTCGCTATGCTGCCTCCAAGCCCGGTGTACCGAATGCCCCTGGTGCCATAGTTATCCGAGTCCTGGTCAAGCGCGCGGACCCACGCCACGGTAGTACCCGCGCCGCAGTTCTCGGGGATAGACACCGTGTATAGAGACTCGGTGAATTCGGGGAAGTTATCATTCTCATCCTTTATGTGAACCGTTATGGGGACCACGCTGAAATAAACATAGGTACAAATTTATCCTTATAATAATGTTGCTGTACAACAATGAAATAAATAGGTAAAATATGTGAGAGTAGAACACGATTTATTATGACGTACCTGATCTTAGGATTGTTAGAAACAATCTCTTTGGCTATGAGACTGAAGTTCATCACAGTAACTTTCTCATAGTCTAAGGAAGATGGGTCATTGACTCTAATCAGGAAGGAGGCTTCGTTGATTCCTTTAAACGGCGTGACGTCGAAGACGCCATTGTCTCCTTGTAGGAATAATTCGAAGGTACCATTTTTACCCTGGAAACATTGTTGAATATAAATATTCTATAATAACTATATATTACTGTAACTTTCATTACAAAACAAACATTTTATTCTGAAAAAATTGGACTAGGGTATTATAACAAATATATCATGCACAGTAAAATAATTACATTTTTACAGTTGCGTAGCCTGTTGCGGCACTCGTAGGTGCCTATAACGATAGGTTAGGTATATTTTGCAAACAATGTCCAAACTTGCATGCACTATTTGATTAGTACTACAGAGTACAATGAATACAATTGGTCATCCAAATATCGTATGTAAGATGTATCAAGAATCATATGTAAGTTCTTGAATGGCCTTAATAACTAGGTCCACACAGAGCGAGCAGTGTCATAGCGTGGCTATGTGGATGTGGCTCGGCCGAGCGTTCTGCTAACGCACGTCCACGTCGTCTGTTTGTCGCGCCCGAAAGGGCTTTAAGTATGTACTTAGTAGAACATGTCTATTTTTTTAGGGTTCCGTAGTCAACTAGGAACCCTTATAGTTTCGCCATGTCTGTCTGTCCGTCCGTCCGTCCGTCCGTCCGTCCGTCCGTCCGTCCGTCCGTCCGTCCGTCCGCGGATAATCTCAGTAACCGTTAGCACTAGAAAGCTGAAATTTGGTACCAATATGTATATCAATCACGCCAACAAAGTGCAAAAATAAAAAATGGAAAAAAATGTTTTATTAGGGTACCCCCCCTACATGTAAAGTGGGGGCTGATATTTTTTTCATTCCAACCCCAACATGTGATATATTGTTGGATAGGTATTTGAAAATGAATAAGGGTTTACTAAGATCGTTTTTTGATAATACTAATATTTTCGGAAATAATCGCTCGTAAAGGAAAAAAAAGTGCGTCCCCCCCCTCTAACTTTTGAACCATATGTTTAAAAAATATGAAAAAAATCACAAAAGTAGAACTTTATAAAGACTTTCTAGGAAAATTGTTTTGAACTTAATAGGTTCAGTAGTTTTTGAGAAAAATACGGAAAACTACGGAACCCTACACTGAGCGTGGCCCGACACGCTCTTGGCCGGTTTTATTTGAATCATTAGCTAATAGGTAAAAAATGCGCCGTGCGATTTTTTCCTATCATGTTACGATTTTTCATATTGTTTGTATGGGGTAACAAAAGAGGAAAGTAACAAAAATGTGTGGAAATTCTAGGACACTTCACAAAAAAAGAAACACTCAATAACTACCTGATCATAATCGAAGACTTCAGGCACCGCGTCCCGCTGCGGAACCGCGGCGTCTCGTCGTTCACGTCGGTGACTATGACCGTGACCTCGGTGGTCGCGCTCGGCATGGGAGGAACCATGCGAGATTCTTCTGTAGCCTGTTTCTTGTTAAAATTACATAGTAACTCTAACTACCTGATCATAATCGAAGACTTTAGGCACCGCGTCCTGCAGGAAGGTGATGGGAGTGTTCTGTTGCGCGTTCTCCATGCAGCACCTCGCCCACGTACTTGTCGCTGCGGAACCGCGGCGTCTCGTCGTTCACGTCGGTCACGATGACCGTGACCTCGGTAGTCGCACTCGGCATAGGCGATACCATGCGAGATTCTTCTATAACCTGTTTCTTGTTAAATGTACATAGTAACTACCTGATCATAATCGAAGACTTCAGGCACCGCGTCCCGCTGCGGAACCGCGGCGTCTCGTCGTTCACGTCGGTGACTATGACCGTGACCTCGGTGGTCGCGCTCGGCATGGGAGGAACCATGCGAGATTCTTCTGTAGCCTGTTTCTTGTTAAAAGTACATAGTAACTCTAACTACCTGATCATAATCGAAGACTTTAGGCACCGCGTCCTGCAGGAAGGTGATGGGAGTGTTCTGTTGCGCGTTCTCCATGCAGCACCTCGCCCACGTACTTGTCGCTGCGGAACCGCGGTGTCTCGTCGTTCACGTCGGTCACGATGACCGTGACCTCGGTAGTCGCACTCGGCATAGGCGATACCATGCGAGATTCTTCTATAACCTGTTTCTTGTTAAATGTACATAGTAACTACCTGATCATAATCGAAGACTTCAGGCACCGCGTCCCGCTGCGGAACCGCGGCGTCTCGTCGTTCACGTCGGTGACTATGACCGTGACCTCGGTGGTCGCGCTCGGCATGGGAGGAACCATGCGAGATTCTTCTGTAGCCTGTTTCTTGTTAAAAGTACATAGTAACTCTAACTACCTGATCATAATCGAAGACTTTAGGCACCGCGTCCTGCAGGAAGGTGATGGGAGTGTTCTGTTGCGCGTTCTCCATGCAGCACCTCGCCCACGTACTTGTCGCTGCGGAACCGCGGCGTCTCGTCGTTCACGTCGGTCACGATGACCGTGACCTCGGTGGTCGCGCTCGGCATGGGCGATACCATGCGAGATTCTTCTGTAGCCTGTTTCTTGTTAAATGGACATAGTAACTGTAACTACCTGATCATAATCGAAGACTTCAGGCACCGCATCCTGCAGGAAGGTGATGGGCGTGTTCTGTTGCGCGTTCTCCAGCACCTCGCCCACGTACTTGTCGCTGCGGAACCGCGGCGTCTCGTCGTTCACGTCGGTCACGATGACCGTGACCTCGGTGGTCGCGCTCGGCATGGGCGATACCATGCGAGATTCTTCTGTAGCCTGTTTCTTGTTAAATGGACATAGTAACTGTAACTACCTGATCATAATCGAAGACTTCAGGCACCGCATCCTGCAGGAAGGTGATGGGCGTGTTCTGTTGCGCGTTCTCCAGCACCTCGCCCACGTACTTGTCGCTGCGGAACCGCGGCGTTTCGTCGTTCACGTCAGTCACGATGACCGTGACCTCGGTGGTCGCGCTCGGCATGGGCGATACCATGCGAGATTCTTCTGTAGCCTGTTTCTTGTTAAATGGACATAGTAACTGTAACTACCTGATCATAATCGAAGACTTCAGGCACCGCATCCTGCAGGAAGGTGATGGGCGTGTTCTGTTGCGCGTTCTCCAGCACCTCGCCCACGTACTTGTCGCTGCGGAACCGCGGCGTCTCGTCGTTCACGTCGGTCACGATGACCGTGACCTCGGTGGTCGCGCTCGGCATGGGCGATACCATGCGAGATTCTTCTGTAGCCTGTTTCTTGTTAAATGGACATAGTAACTGTAACTACCTGATCATAATCGAAGACTTCAGGCACCGCATCCTGCAGGAAGGTGATGGGCGTGTTCTGTTGCGCGTTCTCCAGCACCTCGCCCACGTACTTGTCGCTGCGGAACCGCGGCGTTTCGTCGTTCACGTCAGTCACGATGACCGTGACCTCGGTGGTCGCGCTCGGCATGGGCGATACCATGCGAGATTCTTCTGTAGCCTGTTTCTTGTTAAATGGACATAGTAACTGTAACTACCTGATCATAATCGAAGACTTCAGGCACCGCATCCTGCAGGAAGGTGATGGGCGTGTTCTGTTGCGCGTTCTCCAGCACCTCGCCCACGTACTTGTCGCTGCGGAACCGCCGCGTCTCGTCGTTCACGTCGGTCACGATGACCGTGACCTCGGTGGTCGCGCTCGGCATGGGCGATACCATGCGAGATTCTTCTGTAGCCTGTTTCTTGTTAAATGGACATAGTAACTGTAACTACCTGATCATAATCGAAGACTTCAGGCACCGCATCCTGCAGGAAGGTGATGGGAGTGTTCTGTTGCGCGTTCTCCAGCACCTCGCCCACGTACTTGTCGCTGCGGAACCGCGGCGTTTCGTCGTTTACGTCAGTCACGATGACCGTGACCTCGGTGGTCGCGCTCGGCATGGGCGATACCATGCGAGATTCTTCTGTAGCCTGGTTGGAATGAAAATGTGAAGGAATCATAATTAATTTTTCACAGAGCACATAATAGAATCATGTTCTTGTCAATTCATTTTTAAGTAGGTATTAAGGATTCTGTTTCATGATTAATGTGTGATTTTAACGCATGTGGAACAGCTCGTAATAATATCTCAATTTCGCAGAACATTCATTTGAGCAGTTTGATGTGCTCAGTTTACTGCTTTCTGGAATATAGGTGTGAATTAATGTATAACTGTAAAGCTTATGTACATAATGTATATGATTCTGAGTAGGAAAAACATTAAATTTACCTATCTTGGAAAAAAAAAAGGTTCACGAAAATGCCCAAATTATACATTATAGTGTCAGAAACCAATACATTCATCCTGAGAATATAATTTAAAAAATTGTCGAAAACAATAATTGGAAAGCGTTTGATACACCAGAAGAAAATCATAATACTGTACCAATATCTCCAGGATGTAAGCTCCATTGCTGTTCCTTGGGTCTTCTCTGTCAAGCTGGCTGACTGTGTAGACAATGCCCGAGCTGCTGTCAATATCAAAGTGTTCCTCGCCGCCTGATATGATGCTGTATGAGATACGGTTGTTGATGCCTCTGTCACCATCAATGGCATGCACTGCAAAAAAAAGCACTTATTGTTCAATGTAGTTGCTTTTAAAATAAATGAATTTTTCAGAATGTCTAAGAGCTGGCCTGGTTGAGGAGCTTGGCCATGAACAATACTTAGAAATAATAGAAATATGTAATGACTTTGACTTTGATGAAGAAGCTGTAAGTCACACGTGAATAAAGAATGATAATGTTTTACTGCAACAACATAGTTAAACAGCAAACATTTATGAACTTTATGTAACTAGTTTTTGATTACAGACAAAATAAAGTTTTAAGTAAAAGCTACACATTTAAAACACACAACAATAAATAAAACTGTTTTTTCTGATCAAATCATGGTCTACTGATTTTAAAGTGCAACAAACTGTAGATAACACGCTTTTAATTCTAAATTTAAAACAGTAAGTATTCCTGCAAACCTTGTAAAACCGACGTCCCGACATCAGCATCTTCGCTAATCCTAGTCACAGGGCTGACCACCACAAACTCCGGCGGCTGATCTTCCACGTCCTGCACCTTCACTAGTATCGCGGCCGTGCCCGTGTTCACCCGGCCCTGGTTGGCCCGGTCTACGGCCAGCACCCGCAGTTGGTATAGCGACTTGCGCTCGTAGTCCAGTTGCTTGGTCAAACGGATAACACCTTTGCCATTCACAGTTTGGATCGCGAAGTTGTCAACGTCGCCGTCTAATTCTTGCAAATGGTATAGCACCTGAAATGTACCCGTTCCGTTGCTGAACTATATAAATTTCAAGCTTAAAAGTGAAACATTAACGAAAACAAATCTATCTAACGTAAACACAGAATTAAACTCTTTGAACGTAAACAACCAACCAACTGACGGAGATACTGTCAACGTGACTTTGACAACTTACAGACATTTTTTTTTATTGTGATAAGTAGATACAAGGTTAATTAAGCACGAGATATAAGTCTAAAATAAAATTAAAAATAAACTGAGTACATATATAGATCTTCTTCCTTTGGGTTCTGAAATAAGCGTAAGAAAAGGACAGTATGATTTTATCTATGTTTGCTCTGAGACAGTCTCTGGCTGAATCAGCATTTAGGAAGCTCAATAACCCTGGGTGTCGTAGACGATAGAGATTGTTTCTGGGTGATTCGAAACGTAGTTTTTTTAAGAATTTATGACATTTATGTAAATTATTTGTTTCTCAGTTCCGTTGATTGTTTAGTAGGTACTTAGTTGTCAATCCATACTAATATTATAAATGGGAAAGTGTGTGTGTCTGTTTGTTTGTCCGTCTTTCACGGCAAAACGGAGTGACGAATTGACGTGATTTTTTAACGGGAGATAGTTGAAGGGATGGGGTGTGACATAGGCTACTTTTTGTCTCGTTCTAACGCGAGCGAAGCTGACTGTTATGGCCGCTGTACACATATGGCCAACGGTTCCACCAGCCCTTTGTGAACCCCCTTGGCCAAGATAAGAGCCGCTGTTTACACATTGGCGAACCAATCACTTGGCATTGGCTCTTCATGAAATATGGACGTGGAATGGAAAAGGCTAGGAAATTCTAGATCATAGACGTTGACAGAAAAATTTGATTAAAAAATAATAACCCCGTAGTAAAATTAAATTATTTGAAATATTATGATAAGAACATTTATCTTTTTTAGGAAATACATTAAACATTTGCAAGGTTATTTTATTTCCTAAAATCTACACTATTATTGACATAGATAAACTTATTATTTTCGTAAATATTTCACTACCGTCCTCTCTGACGGCTGACGACCAACTGAATGAAGCGCCAACGTGTAAACGCAGTTGGCCATTGGCGCCAAGATCCTTTGATGTGTGGACAAAAAACCGACACCAATCGGTTGGCCGGCAAGCGCAAGCGCCAACTGCCAACTTACGGCCAAGTAGCCCTCTACACGCTTGGCCAAGGGGGTTGGTGGAACCGTTGGCCATGTGTGTACAGGGGCCAGGTTCGGGTCTCCCTGTTAGTTGTCTTTGTTTAAATGTTTAGTCCACAACCCCGTACACTGGATACCTATAATACGTTACCTATCGTTACAATCGTTTACGCTTCGTAAACGTATAGTAACGTAAAGTTAACGCTTCCTATAGTGGCGCGACGAGGTTTATGTTCGGTTACGAGCTTACTATATTAAGATATTTACTTGTCCATAAGCTCCTTCATCGAGGTCCGTCGCTTCAACTGTGGTGAGTATGCCAGGAGAAGCATCTTCTTTGACTGTGACTGCTGAGGGATACGGTTTAAATATGGGTTCGTTGTCATTGACGTCCTCGACTAATAGCAGGAAGCTTTGCGTGATGAAGTTTCCTTCCCCTAAATGGCCGTCCGTAAGCGTTAACACAAATGAATATTCATCACGTATCTAAAAAGGAAAACATGATAAATATTCTCGTTTTTTTTAGAAATCTGGTAAAGTTTTATCGAGTTCTAAGTTCGAGCTCTAAGTCAAACAAGTGGAAAATTTAAAATAATACAAACCTCTCTATCTAATTCCTTAATTAAATAAATATTAGCTTCGTTGGTTGTAATGGCCTCTATTCTTAAAATATTAGTACCAAGTTGATCTCTTATTCCAAATTTTAGTTCATCTCCGTCAGGGTCGATGCCCCTGAGACGGTATATTAAACTTCCTGTAATTAGAGTAATAACGGTTAATACAAATGTTGTAGTGAATACCACCACCACCACCATCAGATTATAGATTTCAATATAGTAAAAATGTTTAGCAAATAATGCAAAGTAAACGGTTTAGGACACAGACGAACCAACCTGACAAACCTAAGAGGTTTGTTTGAATAATTATTAATTAACAATATATGCAGAATTTATATTCTACCCTACTTGTCAGTGGGAACAGATTGAGTACCTATCGATGTTAAAATATACAAGTAGCTTCTCATAAGCTACTTAAATAGGTCCCTAAGTCAGCAACGCGTTAAAAGGCAGGATCAACACTATGGTTTCATGCTTGATGACTAATAACTATCGCTCGATAATCCGCGAGGGTGCAGGGTTTCCCTCTGTTAGGCCGCTGTTGTCCTGGTAACACCGTTGTACATTGCCCCTACGTATGCAATATCCGGGTGTCTATCCGTAACAGTAAACTACATTGAAACTTGAAAGCAATCAAAAGTTTGCAATAGCAAAACTTTGCAAATGTGGTATGCACAATAAGGGAAAAGTTTGACTAGTTGGTAATGCGAACTACCTAAGTGTTTGAAATTAAAACCTAAACTACATAATTACATTTTCATTTAATTAGGTAGATACTCAATTACTTATTAAATAAAAGTTTACTTCAAAAATTCCGTTGACACTTACCTACAGGAGTATCAGCGCCTTCCTTGAGCCTGACCACAATTTCCGACTGGCCCTCTATAAGAAACCTCGGAGGTCGGTTGGCTGAGACTCCAAGGACTAGTGACAGCCAAACCGCAACAATGCATTTTAACCTGACTCGGTTTGAGTAATCCCGCATTATCGAGTTTTTCGACGATCATCTGACTGCTTGGATCCTTATTCTTATATTAATTAGGTGCATTTTTTAATTGTTTTCCTCGGCGTACCGTGGGAAGACGCGTGACCGCGATAGAAAGTGTTGTCACCTCACGCCGTCGGACGATTTAATCTGCTTTACGTGCCGATGTTTACCTGCGAAAGACACAATCTTTGGTTAGTTCTAGTAGGTGTGTACAGTACATTTGAAAGTATTTTTTCTGATATTCTTTGCAGCATTTTCTTTCCTATATTACCAGGGTAGGTAATTATTTTCGGGATATATAAAGCTCCAATTGATTTTTTCTAACCCCCGGTTACCTTGACATTTTGACTTCCACTCCACTAGACAGCAATAGCAGCCAGATGAGCCAGCCTTAAGTTGAGTGGCATTCAAAATTTACATTTGGTTTAAATTTAATCGCAGTAGTAGGATACCCCCGTTACCAGCCCGGGTCTGGGGCCTGCTCCCAGGACCCCACCACCGCCCATCCATGGTCTTGCTAAACCTAAAAAAAAAAAAAAAAAAAAAAAAAAAAAAAAAAAAAAAAAAAAAAAAAAAAAAAAAAAAAAAAAAAACTAATAGCCCCCCATTTAGATTCATTGCGCTGGGTCTCGACGCTCTCAGAAGCCTCCTTCTAGTATTTACAGAATACGTTCTTTACACAATACACCTTGTGCACGACGGTCACAAAAGGATTACCGACCCTTTCTATTGTTCGATCTGGACTCGGCGCTAGACCATTGTTACCCTACCCAGCTACCTGGCAGTGTCATGCACACCTTTTCCTTGTGTCTCATACTGATAGGTATTTTATAATTAATTTTTAGTATAACTTTGTGATCATATGGATTGCGATTCTAACCTAACCTAACCTAATTAAAATACCTAACTTTTCCATTCGTAACCTAACCAAATTTAATTAAAACCTACTCTTAGTTAACCTAAGTAGTCTAGACTTACCTTTATGAAACCTAACTGAGTTTCACCTACTTTTATTTTTATTTCTATAAATGTAGGTATTTATGAAATGTATTATAATTACGTTTTAACTTAAGAACTTCTGAGTTACATTTAAGTTTATCCAAATACCTAAACTTAACGATCCTATCTAGCGTATCTTTCTTTTTCTCGAATATTTATGATATCTTATACCTATTTCTATCATACATCTCTTTGTTGTATTACCAAATTTGTACATATGATTAATAAGTCAATTTTTGATTACGTCTTAATAAAAGTTAATTTCCCATCTTATCAAACTTTTTTTTTTTTTTACATATATTTCAATGTTTTGTATCTGAATAAACCTCGGTAATTTTGTGAAGTTGCGTTTTTGCTTAATTGCTTTATTTATTGTACCTTCTTTGAATAATTTACTTACCTATGTCTATTATTATTTTTTATGACTTGTGTATTGTTTAAGAGAATGCATACTTTCAATAAACTTGTTAAGACGTGAGAAACTGAGAACCGGTTAAAACATGTTTAAGGCTAATTCTATGTGAATAAAAATGTCTTTTGTGCATTTTTAAAGATAATATATATTTATTGTTTCCGTTTATTTGAATAATTCGGGTTTTAGGTAAAGAGATCCTTCGACGAACATGTCAAGGCATGATACTTTGTATTCATATTTAACAAAGCATTAACTGGTGTAAACATGTTTTAGACTAACGCACCGGTAATTCTTGTGACTTGAATTTTTTATTGTAACAACTTAGTTGCTTTATTATAGATGTTTATTGTATTGTAAAATGACAAAAAGTTTATTGTTTGCGTTCAGGTATAAGATGAACTGGTTGAAACAAGATTTATGGTACGTTCCCCTGCTCTCTACCATATTACGAGTATAAAAGCCAAAGAGAATCGAGGCTGAATAAGTATTCCTGTAGAGGCAGCCTTCTGTACCAGAGCTCCTTGTATCTAGTGTGGTATATAGAGAAGTGGAGTGTGCGTTTAAAAGTGAAGTGTTTATAGACAGATCCAACAATGGACGTGAGTATGTTTTTCTTTTTAAATTACTGTAACCCATATTGCCTTTTTATAATATTGTTTCGTCTAGTGTTCTTTGTATTTAATTAATAGAATTGTTAATAGTGTTTAAAATATTGTCTTTCATTGTTTCAGTTCTCTGAAAATACTTTCAAGAACTATTACTACCCGGAAAATCAGGGTGATTCAACCGATGAGGAAGGTACAGCTGGTTTCAAAGTTAAGCAAGCCCTCGCAAAGAAACGTCCTGGAAATAATATTGACAGCTTCTTTGAACGACCTAAAAAGCAGTGTAAAACCTTGAAACGGTCTTCGAATGTAAGCAAAAGTTCGCCAGAAGGCGTGGCTAATTTATCATCTGGACAAGATGATGGGGCGTATTCATCTCACTTAATTAAAATAGAGATATATGATATGCAAACAATCAAAAACATCCCACCCACGGAACACTGGAAGCACGCGGACGTCAGACTGAAGTATTTTGCGTTGGAAGACGACTTGGAATTACAAAATACGCGAAATATTGTATATAATATTACAAAACAATTAGCTTCTAAGGACACATGTGTAAAATATTTTATAGATAATAAGAAACAGTGATAAATATAATTTTTAACGATAGCAGTAGGATAGTGTTAAAGTGTTTCACATTTCTTATCTTTCCTTTTTATGATTTAAGTAAATTTCCTTGTAAGATATTCTTTTGCATTGTTTCACATTAAAAATGACGAAAAGTGTTAAGTCGGTCCACTACATTTGTTAATATGTAATAACCCTCTTTGTTTTATAAAATGTATACTCTTTATTGAATTACTTAACGCAGAAACTCAATGTGGGGAGGCGGCCTCGTTTGACAATGGATTCTCTGAACTGTGATGTTTATGATGCGGAACTTATAAGACTCTGTGAAGTAATCGAACTAGATGAAGAGTTATATGAAGCCGCCCGACTTGTGAGCCAATGTCACGGAGAGACGTAAGTTATTTTCACTTAAAATATTCATGTTCCTGCATGTTCAAACCATTTAACGAATACCTGCTTCATGTTGAGTTTTAACTTGTTATGACCGGATCTTGTTTCTACTTGTAGCGATTATTCCATTACCTGCTGAACAATAGGATAGTTTTTTAACGAGGCGATACTTGATCTTATTGTTACGTTGATGGTAAGGTGGGAGAGCCCACATATATAAACGGGGTATCTGAGATTGTTATCATTCAGTGTTTTACCACCGTGCTTCAATAATTGTAATACTTATTTGTGACGTTCATTTCCAAAATGGTTTTTACTTACTATCATATTGGTCCCACTTTACCTCGTGACAAGATTGCACAATTAAGTAAAGAATTTATTTTAAAATGTTTCCATAACAGTATAAGGCTCTGGTACACAGAAAATAAGTTACCTTCTACATTAGTGGAAGATTTTGATATTAAACCATACTTTACACCATGTAGTGGTCATTATATCAACGATTCCAAGAAGAAAACTGTATCTGAAGATGTAATTGACGGTGTTTTAATGATGCAAGCCTATTGTCAGCAGTGTCGAAAAGATTTGAGTTAGTATAAATGAAGTAACATTTAAATATTTTTAATTATATCTCGCATCAGAGTATTTATAAATGTATATGTTTTCGTTGTTTTAGATCTTCTCAAATAGGAGGTGGATTGAAAAGGTCGGCTACAGTTTTAGAGACAGAAGAAGAAGAAGTATCTGTTAAGAAAAGTCGCCTAGCTGTTGAGCCTACATCATCAACGTCATCTAAACCAACCCCTTCTGTCATTGTAAGTACAAATAATAATGCTGAAATTGAATGTTCTGTATGTAAAAAGTTAGTGTCTAAAAGATATTTTAAAAATCATTTAAACAGTAATCTTCATAAAAATAATGTTATAAGATCTGACTTAGAATGGATTGATGTTCAATTAATTGAGAATGCGTTTAAGAATAGGGTGGCCACTTATAGAATACTACTTAATGAAAAAGTTTACCAACCTTTTACACCTGAAACTATTTTACAAAAGAATAGAGATAAAATCTTTGCATTATTGGATCGTTCCCTTGGTAATCATTTTGCATTGAAAGTTAACTTTATTCTAAATGCCGATTTTACACAAGAGAGCAAACAAATCAATAATACTTTTGATTTCCAACTATGTAACAATATTATTGATACTAGTAGCGACAAGGATGAAATTTTCGAGTCCGTGGTTAAGGATATATTAACAAAATTATCTAACTTTGAAAGAAAAGACAGTGGGTGGGGTTTAGTAAAATTTAACTATCTAGATGTTAATGTTAACAAATTTAATCCGTTGCGCGGTTCTTCTTATATTGAGTTACCACGAGATATTCAAAATAAAAAAGCAGTTATTAATGTAAAAAATAGTGATCAAGAATGTTTTAGATGGGCAGTATTGTCAGGATTATACCCCCCAACAAACCATCGTTCAAACTGTACTAAATCGTATATTGTTCATAAAAATAAATTGAATTTTAGAGATTTAACTTTTCCAATAAAATTGGGGGATATTCCAAAATTTGAAAATTATAATAATATGAGCATAAACGTTTTTGGAATTGAATACAATTCTCAAAATAAAAAACATGATATAGTAGGGCCATTGCATTTAACAAAGTGTAGAAAAGATATCCATTTGAACTTATTGTATATATCCAAAAATAGTAACGGACATTATTGCTTTATCAAAAACTTATCTAGATTAGTATCTAAGCAATTATCAAATACACAGCATGCTGTTCATATTTGCGATGGATGCTTATCCAACTTCACAACTCATGAAAATTTAATGAAACATCAAAGAAACGATTGTTTCCATGTTTGCACACATTTACCTTCAGAACAAGATAAAAAGAAAAACTGGTTCAATGAAAACGTTCCCACCAATGAAGTTACCTTCGATAATTACGAACGTAAATTAAGGGTGCCTTTTGTTGTTTATGCTGATTTTGAAGCCTTTTTAAACCCAATAGCAACACAGTCAAATAACCCTACAACATCTTCTACTACAAATATTCAAAAACATGAGGTATATAGTTTTGGATATTATATTAAGTGTTCTTATAATGATAAATTGTCTGTGTATAGAACATACAAAGGTAAAGATTGCACCCAGGTATTTATGAAGTACATAGAAAAAGATTTAAAAAGCATTTGTAAGAGGAATACTTTCGGAAAAACTCCATTGCCTTTATCCACTGAAAATAATAAACATATTGCTCAGAGTAGGACATGTTACATTTGTGATAGAAATTTAAATAGTGATTCTATCATTTCCTACAATTTCCATACTGGTCTTTACGAAGGCGTAGCACATACATTTTGTTCTGAAAAATACAAAGCACCTCAATTTATACCTGTATTTTTTCATAATTTGAGTAACTATGATAGTCATTTCATAGTACATGGACTTGGTTTGGTGGAAGGGGACATTGAATTGATTCCACAGAACAAAGAAAAATACATTTCATTTTCTAAGAAGTTACAAATAAATAATCGCACAATCAAATTGAGGTTTGTAGATTCACTTAAATTTATGCCCAGCAGTCTTGATAAACTAGCAAAAAACTTGTTTCCTAAACAATTTCATGAATTAAAATTGAATTTCACTTGTGAGGACGATTTTAAACGCTTATTACGAAAGGGTGTGTATCCGTATGAATACATGACATCATACGATTCTTTAAAGTTAACTGATCTTCCCTCTAAAGACAATTTTTTTAGTTCTTTGACTGATAGTCACATCTCAGAAGATGATTATAATCATGCAAAAGATGTTTGGTCCCACTTTCGTTGCAAAAATATGGGCGATTATTCCGATTTATACCTAAAAACAGATGTTTTGTTACTGGCTGACGTATTTGAAAATTTTAGAAACCTTTGTCTTAAGACCTATGGTTTAGATCCCGCTCATTATTATACTGCTCCAGGATTAAGTTGGGATGCAATGTTATTTACTACAAAAATAAAATTAGAACTCCTAACTGATATAGATAAAATATCATTCATTGCAAAAAATATTCGAGGTGGCATATCGCAATGTAGTAACAGATATGCGAAAGCTAATAATAAATTTATGGATGATTTTGATTCAAACATACCATCGTCCTATCTTATGTATTTTGATGCAAACAACCTTTACGGATGGGCTATGTCTCAATGTCTCCCTACAGGTAAATTTGAATGGGTTCATGTAGATACAGACTTCAATATAGCCGATGACGCTGATCATGGTTTCATATTAGAAGTTGACCTCGAATACCCTAACGAAATTCATGACTCACATTCAGATTTACCATTCTGTCCTGAAAACGTTTGTTTGGGTAATTGTAAAGAAAAAAAACTGATTCCTAATTTAAATAGAAAAACTAATTATGTAATTCATTATCGAAATCTAAAACAGTGTTTGAAGAATGGTTTGGTATTAAGTAAAATACATCGCATTCTTAAATTTCAGCAGTCTATGTGGTTAAAAAGTTACATAGATTTAAATACCCACATGAGATCGCTGGCATCATCTGATTTTGAAAAAGATTTTTTTAAACTAATGAACAATTCAGTGTTCGGTAAGACTATGGAAAATGTTGCAAAACGTGTAAACGTCAAATTATTAAATCACTGGGAAAATCGAGGGAAATCGCAAGGGGTTCAGTCTTTGATAGCTAGACCTGAGTTCCACAGTCTATCCATATTCTCAGAGAATTTAGTAGCTGTTCAATTGAAAAAAACTAAAGTCTTTTATAATAAACCGATTTATTTGGGGTTTTGTGTATTAGATATATCAAAAACTTTAATGTATGACTTTCACTACAACTACATGAAAATCAAATATCCTAACAAACTCAAACTTCTTTATACAGATACAGATAGTTTAATTTATCAAATTTTCACTAAAAATTTTTATGCAGATATAAAACAAGATCTTAATTTCTATTTTGATACATCTGACTATCCTCCTATCAATAAATATAATTTCCCACTTATAAATAAAAAGCGATTAGGATTTTTCAAAGATGAAAATAATGGTAGAATTTTAAAAGAGTTCGTTGGTCTAAAATCTAAAATGTATGCCTTAGATGTTGAAAAGTATGATGAGAATGATGACAAAAAAGGTAAATATGGTGTTTTATCAAAAGCTAAAGGAGTCAATGTATGTGTTACAAAGAAATTTACTCTAAATAATTTCAAAACATGTTTATTTAATAAAAATGTGCAACGTGCTCAAATGCTAAGATTTAAATCTATAAAACATGTAATATTCACTCAAAAAATTAATAAAATATCATTATCTCATGATGATACAAAACGTTACTTATTAGAAAACACTTGTGACACCCTTGCGTGGGGACATTGTAAAATAAAAAAATAATTTAAATTTTGTCATGTAAATGACTGTACGATCTAGCTATCGTACAGCGTAGGTATAGCATATACTGTAGCAATGTCTTTACGCAAATATGCGCACTCGCGCGACCTAGATTATTTATTCAACACGTGTAATTGCATTAAGTACCAAAATCAGTGCATTAAAGACTATGGTTAACAACAAACGTATGTGAGTTATTTATGGGTTCCTGGGATTCTGACAGTACCGTCAACTGGCGCGTACATGTTGGTCCTTCGAGCTTAGTGATGGTGTTCAGAGAAAGTTTAGTGTGGTTATCGTTTCAACTCGGTTGGCCTCCCACAAGCGGGTCTCACCAACTTAGTTGAGAGGACGTGGTATCGCACAATGGATTTCAAGAATACCTACTAAGGAACCGTGACAAGCTATTGAATTTGACATTTTGCATTCGGCATTTTATTGCTATTGACACTTGCATTATTGACATTGACATTTATAGTACTATTTAAGGTACTTTATGACATTGGGCATTTTATTGCTATTGACACTTGCATTATTGACATTGACATTTATAGTACTATTTAAGGTACTTTATGACATTGGGCATTTTATTGCTATTGACATTTGCATTATTGACATTGACATTTATAGTACTATTTAAGGTACTTTATGACATTTTGACATTTGACAAATCATACCTGCTTGAAGAGCCATGGATGATTACGATCGTATATTGCAACGTCAGAGGGAGATCATCGATGCTATTCAGCGAGTGGAAACGAACTTCAAGAAAGACTCTGACTTCAGGAAAACCGAAGAATACCTACGGACGAGAATTGGCGCCGTAGACACGTTATGGGAAGAATTTGAGAAGAATAACTTGAAGCTTCGTGACACACCTGACCAGACTGGGGAGTATTTTGTGGATAATGTGTACCAGCAAATGCAGGTTCGTACTGACAACATTCGTACGATGCTTTCAAATTACCGTTTCGGGGAGCCATCGACTCCTATTAAGGCCACAGATACTCAACAGCAGCAGCAAACTAGCAAACTTAACGAGCTTTTTAGTGAGCAGAAAACTAACTTCAGAGCTTTTCAAAGGATTTTGAACTACATTGACATTGACAAGATATCTGAGAAATGGGAAATGGAGGATGAACTTCGTAACCTTCAGACTCGATGGGACACTATTGACACTTTGCATCTGAAAATTGACAACTTGCTCCAGGGATCGGATAAGGATTACGAAGAAAGATACTCTGTGTATGAAAAGAAGTATCGACTGACAAAGAGGGCGCTAAACCAGAAAATTTCTGCTGCAACTCATCTACACAAGTCAACGCCGCAAATGGAGATACCTAACTTCTACGGTGACTACTCTCAATGGCCTACATTTATAGATTTGTATAAGACTGCAATCCATGACAACCCTGTGCTATCTAAAGCACAAAAAATGCAACATTTAAAGGGGAAGCTGAAAGGCGAGGCACTACGGCTCATTCAGCATCTCAGTGTGACTGCTGACAACTATCTCACTGCATGGGACTTGCTGTATCATCGCTACAACAATAATCAGTTACTCTTCACCCGGCAGATAGAGATATTTCTAAACCAACCTACACTGCACAAGCAAACTTCTCATGACATTAAAAAGCTGCATGACACTACTATGGAATGTGTACATGCCATACACAACCTTGGCATAGACACAACTATTTGGGACCCACTTCTTGTTCACCTTCTGGCTAAAAAGTTGGACCCATTGACACTAGCTGACTACAAGGAGTCTCGTAAAGCGCCGCGAGAGCTGCCGACTTTAGATGAATTCACCGCTTTCTTGGAAACGAAGTTCCTCGCACTGGAACCTATGAACAGGAAAGATCGAGAATCTGCAGGATCATCATCATGGTCATCTAATAAACAAGTGACATTCAAGCCCAAGGATACATTTTCCCCGGCCTACAAACGAACATCGTCCGGTAAACCAAGTTCATTCAACTTCAATAGTAATGCAATTTGCGTAGTATGCAATATAAACCATCCATTATACCAATTCAAGAAGTTTGAATTGATGTCACCGGACGAAAAATTGAAAACAGTTTCGAAACACGGAATGTGCAAAAACTGTCTCTTTGTACATGAGCGCAATGTATGCAATTCTACAAAAACATGCAAAATTTGCCATGAAAGGCATAATACTTTACTACATGACGCGATAAATGAACACGCCGGACAAATATCGCGGTCGCCGCCCGCCGCCGCTAAGCAACAACAGCGTCAGCAATATAACCGGGAATCGTCAAGTAATCACGTTGCGGACGACGATGGCGAAACTTTGTTGACAACTGTACAAATACGTGTACGAACGAATGACAACGGGTATGTGACCCTTCGGTGCCTTTTAGACCAAGGCTCACAGATTTCACTGATCAGTCAAGATGCTATGCACCGGCTAGGAATACCCCGCCAACAATTAAACGCATCCGTTACAGGAATTGGAAAAAGTACAAGAAAGGTTAAAGGGAAGGTCAGACTCGACTGCAAATCAATTCATGATGACTTCGCCTTCCATACCAATGCGTTAATTTTGCCGAAGCTTATCAATAACCTGCCTAGCAACTCATTTGAGAAACAAAACGATGAGCATATTCAACATTTACAACTGGCTGACCCAGACTACAATATTTCGAAACCGATTGACATTTTGCTTGATGTAAGGGTCTATTCTAGAATTATAATGGGAGGTCTCGTCAGAGGATCGGACCAGCAGCCCATTGCCCAACAGACTCTTTTGGGTTGGATCATTTCCGGCGGTGTAAACGCTACCTCTCTGCAATTACGTAACTGCAACGTCATAATTAATGACCTGCGAGCAATCGCCAACTACTGGGAGCTGGAAGAACTCAGCGGCCAGGACAGCACTGCAACTGAACAGGAACAATATTGTGAACAACTATACTCACAAACTACAAGACAGTTGCCTAATGGAAAATATGAAGTTAGGCTGCCCATGCAAGACAATTTTGAAGCTAAATTGGGTCAATCAAAATCAAAGGCTCTCGCCCAATTTCATCATCTAGAACAACGTTTGACAAGAAACCCCAAATTGCGAGAAAGCTACAAAAAGTTCATGGAAGAATACCTGGAATTGGGCCACATGGAAGAGTGTACGACTCGGCAGGAGCCCTCATGCTATCTCGCTCATCATGGGGTGCATAAGATGGACTCTACCACTACCAAATTGCGTGTGGTATTCAATGCTTCATCCCCCACAGCCTCAGGATACAGCTTAAATGATCTGATGGAATGTGGGCCCAAACTGCAACAAGATATTCAAGATCTCCTACTGAGGTGGAGAACATACAAAATCGTCTACACTGCAGACTGTGAAAAGATGTATCGGTGCATACTTATCCAGGAAGATCAACAACACCTGCAAAAGATACTGTGGAGAAATCATCCTCAAGATCTTCTAAAGGAATACAAACTCTGCACCCTGACTTACGGCATGAAAGCCGCCCCGTTCCTCGCACTAAGAACTATGGCTCAACTAGCCATCGATGACGCTGACAAATATCCCTTAGCCTCCAAGGTCATGCAGACGGATTTCTACGTTGATGACCTACTAAGTGGATGCAATAATATTGACGAAGCGCGAGAAACGCAGCAACAGCTCATTGACATGCTCCGTGGTGCTGGCATGAACCTAAGAAAATGGGCCAGCAACACACCTCAACTATTATCTAACTTATCACCTGACAAAATAAATCAATCTGCAATTGACATTACAAATGACATGAAATCAACAAAGGCGCTCGGATTACAATGGAGTTCGCTTACCGACACCTTTACGTTTCATTACAAACATAAACAATCGAACTCTGATAAATGCACAAAACGGATATTGCTATCCGAAATATCCCGAATATTTGACCCTCTCGGATGGCTTTCACCCGTAACCATCAGAGCTAAACTATTATTCCAAAAGGTTTGGCTCACCGGGACTGACTGGGATCAAGAAGTGCCACAAGATAATCAGCAAGAATGGTCCAGAATTCGTGATGACTTACTCAACATTGACAAACTGACAATACCCCGATGGATCGGAGACACCACACAGGCGCTTGCAGTCCATGGCTTTTGCGACGCTTCGGAAAAGGTCTACGCATGTGTTATCTATCTTAAATCCATCAATGACAGAGGAGAAATTACGACACGAATCATTGCTTCGAAAGCGAAACTTGCACCGAACAAGAAGCCACTGACATTGCCTAAACTGGAACTTTCGGGAGCTCTCCTATTATCTAAACTAATGGCAAAGATCCTTAAAACACTGCCAAATGCATCCATACCTATTTACGGGTGGTGTGACTCACTTGTCACATTGGGATGGTTAAAAGGAAACCCATCGCGCTGGAAGACATTTGTAGCCAATCGGGTAACCGAAATCCTTGACATTATGCCCTACACATGCTGGAGACATGTAAGCTCGCAGAATAACGCCGCAGACTGTGCGACGCGAGGCATCTCTACTACTCAGTTGACAACACATGCTCTATGGTGGGAAGGGCCTCACTTCATAAAAAGGGAAATTCCTGACAATGTTGACAAAATTGCATTACCCCAATGTGAGGCCAAACAACAAAAGAAGACCTGTCTAGTCCTGGCAACATCTTCAACTATTGAAGATTTATTGGAAAAACACAGCTCACTGTCCCGCATAGTACGAATCATATGTTACGTATCACGTTTCATAACAAACCTACGACATCGCGTGACGTATGCGCAGCCGGCTACGTCGGGCGAACATGACTCCCTAGGCGTTTTGCAAAACAAACCTATATACACGAACTACTTGACAACTAAGGAAATTGAAAATGCATACAATATTATGGCAAAAGTAGTACAGCGGCAAGAGTTTGACAAAGATATAACTGACATCGTGCTCATCAAGGAAGACTTTTTACCACCCGCGAAGTGGGCCATGGGTCGTGTGACAGACGTACATCACGACAAGGACGGATACGTCCGTGTTGTTACGCTAAAAACAAAAGGAAGAGAAATCCAAAGACCCGTGGTCAAAATAGCTCCGTTGCCTATTCAAAAGTCAGAACAAACCAGTCCCATAGATCCTGACATGAAATCTGACTCCGACCCACCAAAAACGCATAAACGAGCACAAGGCAATAAACAATGTTTTATAACATCGATGTTACTGTTATTAATGACATGTGTGCTACCGGCTACCGCCCAGACACTCCATATTGACAAGATACAAACCAACAACTCGCTTTATTTTGACAAAATTGCAGACATAAGGATCATACAGGACGAGTGGAAGATGGTCGCATTTTACAACATGACGACATATTGGGATAGCATATGTTCAATCGAAAAGTACATTCAACTTATAAAAACAAAATGCAACAATGACTACACATGTGCTCCAATTATTGCACAATTCGAACACGAGTTAAATGAACTGCGTCACTACAACGATTTGCTGACAAGTCACCCTAACACAAACCGCCAACGAAGAGGTCTAGCCAATGGAGTCGGCTATTTAGCTAATACCTTATTTGGCGTACTTGATGATCGATTTGCAGAAAAATATGAAAAGGATATTGACACAATTACGAAGCGAGAAGATCACATTTTCAACTTGTACAAAAACCAGACATCCATACTTGAAGCTCACGACAATATTCTCAAACGCAACGAGATTATCATGAAAAATCAATTTGACTCAATTGCAAAAACCGTCCATAATCTAATCGAAGATGTGAATCAAGCACAATCCACGAGTTTACGTTTACTGAACTCGTTCTCGCTACTTTCGTCTATGGTAGCGGCGGATGTCATCATCTCAAATTTAAGAAGAATTCAAGATACCCTAGTTGACACCGTCACTGACATATACCATGGTCGATTAAACGTGCATTTACTACCCCGATGCAACTCCAACAACAGTTAGAACTGATATCGGGGCATATACAGGATGACCTCACCATTCCAGTTGACAACGCTGAAGACCTGTACGGGTTGCTCCATATCCACGTAAAAGTGACTCGAAAGACCTTAATAATGGAGATACGCCTACCATTATTAAACCGTGAACAGTTCGAGTTAGACTCTATTATCGACCTTCCACGCAGAAACGGAGACAACGCCCTTTACATCTCAACAGCAACGAAATATATTGCAATCAACGTCAAGAAAGACACCATAATTCCAATGACAGAAACTGACATTCACGCATGCAGCGCTCACAAAAATGATAAAATGTTCTGTCCTTTAAATCACCCTGTATACACAATGAAAGTCGGTGAATCTATTTGTGACATGCAATTGCTATTAAACAACAATAACAAACCTTATTGCCAAGCGACAGCCAAGAAATGCGCTGACAGGTGGATCAAATTACATGCACAGGACACCTGGCTGTATTCCTACTGCCAAGAGCACCCAATACGCGTGATATGTGATAACGGCGTATCCACTGAGACATTGATCGACACGGGTTTGGTCACAATTCCTGCAGGGTGCGCTATGAGAGGAAAATCCTTCGTCATACATTCACAACATGATTACAAGAGTCAAATGTTTGTGCAAGACTTGTACATGGAAATTCCGAAAATATCACCGATCAATGACGTAATAAAAACATCCTTATCGAAAGATGTTCCTATTTTAACAGAAGATCATAACGAAGAATTTCTTGACATAAGCCAGAAATTAACGGCCATTAAAGAAGCACATTTGGACACATTTGATAGAAATGACACCACACATTACGTCATAATCTACATTGCATTGGGAATTACTTCAACCATAACTATTATACTTGCTATCTGCAAATTGAAACGCAAGTCGACGCCTACTCAACCTGACACCCCACTGCAAGCAGTACTATCACTGACCCCTGCGGCCGTTCCTGCGACGACGAGCACGGCGCCTCAGCGAGCGACGTCCTTCTCGGACATCCCAATGACACCACAGCAGAGACGAAAAGTTAGCTTTAGGGACTTAAATGAAGAAACATAATCATTTATCTACCTCTTTTACAATGTTCACTACTATCTTTATAGCATTTCTTTGTTAAATTGACATATGGTTTTTACTCATTTATTTTACGTTTTTAATTTTGCATACTCTTAGGTTGCTTCTCGTTGTTTTGCTTTATAAGTGGCAGTATGTACGATCTAGCTATCGTACAGCGTAGGTATAGCATATACTGTAGCAATGTCTTTACGCAAATATGCGCACTCGCGCGACCTAGATTATTTATTCAACACGTGTAATTGCATTAAGTACCAAAATCAGTGCATTAAAGACTATGGTTAACAACAAACGTATGTGAGTTATTTATGGGTTCCTGGGATTCTGACAGTACCGTCAACTGGCGCGTACAATGACAGAACATTCAAATTCGAATTATTGTTTGTAATATATATTTTTTATGTAAATTTGAATAGTTAACTTAAATTTAATTGTAAATTATATTTTAATTAATTGTCTAATTTAACATTTATTCGTGTTTTGGCATAAGAATATTGTAAACATAGATTTATTGTTTTTTATGTTTAAATTTAAATTGGTGGTTGGGTATATAAAATGTAACAATAGATTATAAAGAAAAGTGTTAATATCAAAATAAATATACATATTTTTTATCAGGTTTTTTTTTTTTTTTTTACTCTACTTTAGTTTAAATAGTAATATGTTTATTGAATAGCACCATTTAATGTCTATCCGCATTCATATCAACACTGTTAAACATATTACAGCATTCAAAGATGATTCATTTTTATCATCCTTTCACTACCATTGTCGCAGGTCCCAGTGGGTGTGGCAAAACTCAATTTGTTACAAATTTTTTGAATAATACTAAAGAGATATGTAACATAGAATTTGATGAAATTATTTGGTGTTATGATGAAATGCAACCTCTTTATAATCTAGAAAATGTAAATTATAGTCAAGGAATACCAGATTTTTCAATTTTCGATGGGAAAAAACCTAAACTTCTAATAATAGATGATTTAATGAGAGAATCAGATGGACGAGTTGTTGATATTTTTACTAAAGGAAGTCATCATAGAAATTTAAGTGTTTTTTATATAACACAAAACATATTTCATCAAGGAAGAGGTCAACGTGATATTTCACTGAACACAAGCTACATTGTATTTTTTAAGAACCCTAGAGATAAAACTCAAATACGATACCTGTCACGACAAGTTTGTCCTGAAAACTCAAAATTCGTGGATGAAGCCTACAAAGATGCTACAAAGGATGCTCATGGTTACCTTATGATTGATCTGAAACAAAATACAAATGACATATGTCGTTTTAAAACAAAAATATTTCCATTTGATGGACATTGCACAGTGTATGTACCCAAAAAAGGATTTAAATATGATAAAAATCAACAAATTTTAGTCAGTTCTACATGATGCATGCAAGAGTAAACACATATAAACATTTATTAGAAGCATTGCACTTGCTTAAACCCAAATATCGTACTGCATTACTTAAATCTTGTGATGATGAAGAGATCAACATTATATGCGAGTGCATTTATAATGTTCTGAATGGGAAAATTCCTTTAGAAAAAAAGGAAAAAACAAAGTTAAAAAAGTACAAAGACATATTAAGGAAATTAGTTTCAAAAGGTAAACATAAATTAAGAAAAACGGTTATAATTCAAAAAGGAGGTGCCTTTTTACCTATTATTTTAGGAGCAGTTCTAAGTGCCTTAGTTAACTCTTTATCATAAATAAACAAAATGGAAAACACGAAAAAAATGTTATTAGTTGAATCGGACTTTATTGAAAAGTTGAAACGCAATGAGAACCCTCCTGAAAATTCCTCATCTCGGCTAGATGAAGAAATGCAAAAAATTCTCAAAAGTAAAATGAACGATCGTGAAAAATGGATGCTTTATTCTCAAGCATTGCAGCGGTTTCTACATTTTATTGAAACAGATCGAAAACCGTTTAAGATACCTATAGTAATGGAGGGGTTCGATCAATTCAACAAAGAAAGTAATGATATCATAAATTCAAAGATACCCAAAAAGGAGGAGACAGAATATAAGGAATCAGCGAAAGGTGATGTAACTGAGATAGCTGCACCATCTTTGTTTAACACGACACCTGGTGAAATAAATCAAGAATCAATGCCGATCAGTCCATCAAAAATAATAGAGATATTACCTAAATCTTATGAAAAAAAAAGCTAGAACGCTATTAGATTACATTGTTTTAAGTAAACCTAAAATTTGGTGGAAGCAGACTGGTGAAGTTGTTATAAACAACCAGACTATTCAAAATAGCAATATTACCGATTTGGTGAGCGACACGGTTAGATGTCTTAAACGTCCTAAACCAATTGGGTGGGAAGTGTTTGCTTTACTTTTAAAAGATATCAAAGTTCCTAAGTCATGCATTGGTAATCCTACAAATTTAGCATTTATTAATGACACTCCTTTGATTGAGCCCTTTACCCCCTCTACTTCTATAAGAACACGAGCCTCGTTAGATAAAGAAAACAACACATCTACTCCTCTTACTACACGAGTACAAAAATCATCTGCAAAAACTATAAATTGGGAAAGATGGACTCCTTATTAGATATTAACAGAATCTACTATGATATCTCTCATCCCGCTGGTTATAGCAGTTTAAATAATTTAACAAAGGAAATGAAAGGTCAAATGAATAAAGAAGATGTAAAAAAATGGTTACAATCTCAAGACACGTATACACTACATAAACCTGTTCACAGGCGGTTTACTAGAAATAGATACATTCTATCTAACTTTAATGAACTTTGGCAAGCTGATTTGAGTGACATGAGTACATATAGTCAATTTAATGATGGTTACAAATATATTCTTTGTGTTATCGATGTATTCAGTAAATATGCTTTTGCAAGAGCCATGAAGAAGAAGGATTCAGCAACAGTTAAACATTGTTTTGAAAGCATATTTACTGAAGCCAACTCAGTTCCTCGTCATATCCAATCTGATAAAGGTACGGAATTCGTTTCAAAGGTGGTAAGAGATTATTTCAAAAGTAAAAATATTAATTATTATACCACTAATAACCCTGATATTAAAGCAAGTATAGTAGAAAGGTTCCAGAGAACTCTTAAAACGAAAATGTGGCGTTACTTCACTCATAAGAATACATATAATTACATAAATGTTCTACAAGATCTTCTTTATTCTTACAACCACAGCTATCATTCAAGCATAAAAATGTGTCCAGTTGATGTTAACTCTAATAATATTATGACTGTTTGGTGTAATTTATATGATCGCAATACAGATAGACAAATCTCACTAGAAACTGCAAAACTAAACGTAGGAGATCATGTTAGAATCACTAAATACAAACATATATTTCAAAAAGGTTACGAAAGTAATTGGAGTGATGAAATATTTATAATTAATTCAATTATTAAAAGATCTCCTCGGATTGTTTATACACTAAGGGATTTGGAAGGCGAACGCATAATTGGGACGTTCTATTCAAAAGAATTACAAAAAGTAACTTACCTCCCCTCCAACGAGTATAAAATTGATAAAATATTACGTTCACGTCGAGTTGCTGGCAGAAAGGAAATACTAGTGAAGTGGCAAGGTTATCCTAATAAATTTAATTCTTGGATACCTGAATCAAGCTTAAAGAAAATATGAGTGATAATAGCTTTTATTTAACTTTGTTAAGTAATAGTTCATCCGATTATTACACAGATAATACGACTGCACATTTTTTAACAAAATTACCAAAGACCATTAAATTGGATGGAGAATGGGTAGTTGGTTTGGTGGAATTTCAATACCCTTGTTCTATGTATAATGTACAAGAGCATGAAAACATAATTTATATAAAGAAAAAAGTGTTTTCGCCTGCTGACAAGACTTCAAAAATTGTGGATATAAAAACTCATATACCAGCCACTACTTACGATAATATAGATCACTTTCTTCAAGCGTTTAATGAAAACCCTCAGTTAAAAAATAATGTAAAATTTCGTTATGATGAACTAACAAAAATGATAGGAGTAACAACATCAAATAAAGATATCACTTCTATCATAACAACCCCAATACTAAGTCTTCAAATGGGTTTTAAACCAAGAACAAATTTGAAACAAATCACATTGGGAAAAAACCCAGCAAATTTATGTTTAGGTTTACCATCTCAAATATTTGTTTATACAGATATCATTCATCCACAAGTAGTTGGAGATGTTATAACATCGTTACTTAGAATAATACCTTTAGATCCAACTAAGTTCATTTATGGAGCTTATAAAACACATATTTTCTCACCTGCTCACTATGTACCAGTTTTACGAAGAGAGTTTGATACAATTGAAATAGATATAAGAACAACAACCGGTGTTAGAGTACCATTTCAATTTGGGTCTTCTTGCGTGAAACTACACTTTCAACGTGTAAAATGATGTATAACAGATCATCAACCTCTTGTCCTTACGAACATTATTATTCACACCAAGCCGGCTCTGGTGTAGGAATTGTCTATAAGGGAGTTCCATATCAAAGAGGACATGGTATAGGCAGTTTTTTGGGAGGCCTATTTAGATCCGTACTCCCTTTATTATCTAGTGGTTTAAGAACCATTGGAAAAGAAACTTTAGGAGCAGGAGTTGGACTCTTATCTGATATGGTAAATGCTCGCCCTATAGACAGTTCCATACGATCACGATTCAAGGAAGCAAGTGCAAACCTGAAAAGAAAGGCCGATGAAAAAATTGATTCCCTTATGTCAGGATCTGGGTATAAAATGTCCAATAAAAGAAGGGAACCGCTCATTGCTCTAAAAGCATCGCGACGAAGAGGAAGTAAAAAAAATAAAAAAGATATAAATAACGATATATTTTCAAACTAAATAATGTCATTTTTACATAATCATTCATGTGAGTGTGCGAAATCTGAATTAGATATATTTGCCCTTCCATCAACTCAAACAAGCATTGAAAGCGGACAGTGGATTCATTATAAACCAATTTCATCTTTAAGCGATGACGGTCCAATCGAATTTCAAGTACCTGGATCAGGTGATGACTACATAGATCTATCACACACAATGATACACATTACTGCTAAAGTGTTGAACCAAGATGGTACTAAATTAAAAGCAGATGCTGCAGTTGGACCCACCAATAACTGGTTACATTCTCTTTTAATCAACTTGATGTATATTTAAATCAAAAACTCATATCACCACCAAACAATACATATGCCTACCGTGCTTATATGGAAAATCTTCTCAACTACGGACCAGCAGCCAAAACAACTCATCTTACTTGTGGATTGTGGTATGAAGATACGCCGGGCTATATGGATACTGTTGACGTTAACAACAAAGGGTTTAACAAAAGGCTGGAATTTATCAAGGAGAGTAAGGAAGTAGAAATGATTGGTCATTTACATGGTGATATATTTAATCAAGAGAAATTCTTAATAAATGGTGTAGAACTACGTATTAAGTTAGTTCGCTCAAAAGAATCATTCAATCTTATTTGCCACCAAGATAAAAAATTCAAAGTACAAATAATGGATGCCAGCCTCATTGTAAGGAGAACGAGAATCAATCCTAGTGTTTTGTTAGCCCATCAAAAAGTATTAGCCACAACAACTGCGAAGTACCCCATTACGAGGGCAGAAGTTAAGGTTCTCACAATACCGACGGGGGTTCAGGGTAAAACATTAGATAATATATTTCTCGGACAAATTCCTAAAAGATGTATTATTGGATTTGTATCAAATTCAGGTTTTAATGGTAATTTAGCATTAAATCCGTTTAATTTTCAACATTATAATATGAATTCATTTAGTTTGTTCGTAGATGGTCATGAAGTTCCTTCTAAAACATTACAACCTTCATTTAGTTCTGGTACAATAGCAGCAGCATATCACACTCTATTTTCTGGAACTGGTATTCATTTCCATAACGAGGGTAATGGAATAAGCAGAACAGATTTTGGTCAAGGTTATTGTTTATTGTGTTTTGATTTAACTCCTGATTTATCTGCTAATTCAACTTCACACTGGAATCTTGTTAGACATGGTAGCGTTCGGATAGAAGTACGTTTTGATTCCGCTCTAACTAGTACCATTAACTGTATTGTGTATGCAGAATTTGATAATATAATTGAAATAAATAAAAATCGTGATGTATCTGTAGATTACAATAGTTAAGAAACATATAAATACCCCGTTCTCTTTAATTTATTTTATTTGGAATTCATCATTGTTTGCATGATCATCAATAATTTGTATATGTTACTTAACTATGGATACTAAAGAAATTCAATTTTGTATGAGGAAACTAAACCCATTGTTTAATTCAAATGTTTTTGCTGCCAACAAAATACCTATTCGGGTTAATCTACCTACCTTTATTGTCAGTAATTTGGACCCTGATTCAAAACCGGGTTCCCATTGGGTTGCTATACACATTGATGTAAATGGTGTAGGTGAATATTTTGACTCCTTTGGCAGGAAACCTTCCGGTTATCATAAGTCATTTCTAGATAGAAATACGAGACGGTGGTTTTACAATAATAAATCACTTCAAAACCATTTCACTTCTGTTTGTGGTGAATATTGTTTAGTTTATTTGTATTTTAAGTTTCATGGAAAATCTATGAAACATATGCTTAACTTGTTTTCTGATAATTCTTTATGTAATGATCTAGTATTACGAAATATGTTTAAGACCTTTTTTGTGAAATAAATAAAAATACGTGTACTGGTAATAATGATTTTTATTTTTAATTCTCACATAGTTACCTTTATAAAACTACAGACATTTGACACCATTTTATTTCTTATTTATTTTGTTTGGAATGTGAAACAATGCAAAAGAATATCTTACAAGGAAATTTACTTAAATCATAAAAAGGAAAGATAAGAAATGTGAAACACTTTAACACTATCCTACTGCTATCGTTAAAAATTATATTTATCACTGTTTCTTATTATCTATAAAATATTTTACACATGTGTCCTTAGAAGCTAATTGTTTTGTAATATTATATACAATATTTCGCGTATTTTGTAATTCCAAGTCGTCTTCCAACGCAAAATACTTCAGTCTGACGTCCGCGTGCTTCCAGTGTTCCGTGGGTGGGATGTTTTTGATTGTTTGCATATCATATATCTCTATTTTAATTAAGTGAGATGAATACGCCCCATCATCTTGTCCAGATGATAAATTAGCCACGCCTTCTGGCGAACTTTTGCTTACATTCGAAGACCGTTTCAAGGTTTTACACTGCTTTTTAGGTCGTTCAAAGAAGCTGTCAATATTATTTCCAGGACGTTTCTTTGCGAGGGCTTGCTTAACTTTGAAACCAGCTGTACCTTCCTCATCGGTTGAATCACCCTGATTTTCCGGGTAGTAATAGTTCTTGAAAGTATTTTCAGAGAACTGAAACAATGAAAGACAATATTTTAAACACTATTAACAATTCTATTAATTAAATACAAAGAACACTAGACGAAACAATATTATAAAAAGGCAATATGGGTTACAGTAATTTAAAAAGAAAAACATACTCACGTCCATTGTTGGATCTGTCTATAAACACTTCACTTTTAAACGCACACTCCACTTCTCTATATACCACACTAGATACAAGGAGCTCTGGTACAGAAGGCTGCCTCTACAGGAATACTTATTCAGCCTCGATTCTCTTTGGCTTTTATACTCGTAATATGGTAGAGAGCAGGGGAACGTACCATAAATCTTGTTTCAACCAGTTCATCTTATACCTGAACGCAAACAATAAACTTTTTGTCATTTTACAATACAATAAACATCTATAATAAAGCAACTAAGTTGTTACAATAAAAAATTCAAGTCACAAGAATTACCGGTGCGTTAGTCTAAAACATGTTTACACCAGTTAATGCTTTGTTAAATATGAATACAAAGTATCATGCCTTGACATGTTCGTCGAAGGATCTCTTTACCTAAAACCCGAATTATTCAAATAAACGGAAACAATAAATATATATTATCTTTAAAAATGCACAAAAGACATTTTTATTCACATAGAATTAGCCTTAAACATGTTTTAACCGGTTCTCAGTTTCTCACGTCTTAACAAGTTTATTGAAAGTATGCATTCTCTTAAACAATACACAAGTCATAAAAAATAATAATAGACATAGGTAAGTAAATTATTCAAAGAAGGTACAATAAATAAAGCAATTAAGCAAAAACGCAACTTCACAAAATTACCGAGGTTTATTCAGATACAAAACATTGAAATATATGTAAAAAAAAAAAAAGTTTGATAAGATGGGAAATTAACTTTTATTAAGACGTAATCAAAAATTGACTTATTAATCATATGTACAAATTTGGTAATACAACAAAGAGATGTATGATAGAAATAGGTATAAGATATCATAAATATTCGAGAAAAAGAAAGATACGCTAGATAGGATCGTTAAGTTTAGGTATTTGGATAAACTTAAATGTAACTCAGAAGTTCTTAAGTTAAAACGTAATTATAATACATTTCATAAATACCTACATTTATAGAAATAAAAATAAAAGTAGGTGAAACTCAGTTAGGTTTCATAAAGGTAAGTCTAGACTACTTAGGTTAACTAAGAGTAGGTTTTAATTAAATTTGGTTAGGTTACGAATGGAAAAGTTAGGTATTTTAATTAGGTTAGGTTAGGTTAGAATCGCAATCCATATGATCACAAAGTTATACTAAAAATTAATTATAAAATACCTATCAGTATGAGACACAAGGAAAAGGTGTGCATGACACTGCCAGGTAGCTGGGTAGGGTAACAATGGTCTAGCGCCGAGTCCAGATCGAACAATAGAAAGGGTCGGTAATCCTTTTGTGACCGTCGTGCACAAGGTGTATTGTGTAAAGAACGTGGTTTAGCAAGACCATGGATGGGCGGTGGTGGGGTCCTGGGAGCAGGCCCCAGACCCGGGCTGGTAACGGGGGTATCCTACTACTAATCGCATTTTTGAATACCTATAGTTCGATTCGATGAAACTATAATCGTAAGCGCAATTGCAAGTGGTGTCCAAGTGAGACCAAATCAAAAGTTTGATTTGAACGTCGCTTTTAATCACGTAATATCTCCGTGAACTCAGTATCTACCGTACACAGTATCTCTGAAACTAAATATAGTTCTATCTTTTTTCGTTAGTATCGGAAGTACTGAGCCAAATATTTTCCTACAAGTTGCACACTAGGTAGGTACATTAAGACTAACCTGAATCACCACCACGTACCTACCAGTCGTCGTATTTTGTTTGCATGTAATTTTACCATTGAATTAATCTTAATGTTGCAGCTGAGACCCTGGGTTCTCATCATGTGGGTTATCTAGCGAGAACTAGCGCGTGTCAGTGTTCGCTAAGCAGCCGTGTCTCATTGTTTTGTAAGATTAACAAGTTGCAATAATATTCAAGACGGCAAACTTCCAACACCCTAAATAGCTAGGTTGTTAGGTACGGGTACTAAAAGTAACAGGAACATGTCAGAGGTACAATATATGTACCAGTATAATAACTACCTATTAGATGGCTCTATTATCAGCAGATAATAAAATGTTAGATCCTAAATGGGAATCTCGAGCATAGCGAACATAATCTTCCTCTTCCTTCGTTTTCCTTACTACCTATTATGAAAGCGCGTTTATGTCTTTTCCATTGGACCATGGGGATTTCCCCACTGGGACACGTGATTGGTCGTATTATCTGAAATCATTTTCAAAAAACTTATTTCTGTATAGTTTTCATGGATAAATAAGCCCTTCGGAAAAACAACCACTCATTTGGAATTGTAGGAATTCATCAAGCTGTTCAAGTATTCATTCATCATTGGACACGGGCGGGTCAGACACCTGTTACAGTTAGATAGCCACTGTTAAATGTCAACCTAGTGTTTCATAAGCAATGGTAGTTTAATAGTTTTTTAAGCAAAAAGAAGTGCGCGAATCCGGCAACTGTTTCGAATCGAAACGAAAAACGATATTGGTATTGCACAAGAAAAAAAAGTCATCTTTCACTTTAAGTTTTACCTATTTTAATGTTTCTATTACGAACTATTATGTAATTGTCAATCAAAACAATGTAGTTTGTATAGGTGCCTAGCCTAAAACCCCCTTTGGTGAGTAGTGTGTGCAGAAAAAAAATGCAAAGTGTTCGCAAAGATTTTTGAACAAGTGTTAACATAGAATCAGTGCGGAAAGAGAAGCTAAGAGTCCCATAATATTCCAGGATTGTTTGATTTCCGCACAGGACCTATTTTCTAGAATCATACTTTAATTATAATTAGTTAAGTACCTACACATTGTAATGAGGTTCATTCACATGCATAAATAGACAATTGAAAAATGACCTCGCTTCCTCCGGATGCGTAACATCTCATCGACGGCTTGACTGTTGACGTACGTTTTGGCGGCAAAAATTAAAATGGCCGCCTGTCAACACGCGTGGTAAAACAAAAGGGGCAGATACCGCGACGACGCGAAGGCCAATGACTACCATGATGTCTATTGTATGAAGTGAATAAAACAGTTCTCGGGGATTGACCTTTACTTTAGCTCGTTGCCCGTTGCATAATGATTTACAGGAGGTACATATGATGACGCTACTTTACCGCACTAGTGCACAAAGTAGTGACTTACTTTAATTGACTTTCTCTAAACTTTGAATTGCCATGTATTATAAAACATTGTGCAAATATGGTCATGTTTAAATTTAACGCCACTCTTTCAAAAATGTCCTATCTTTCGCACTTGTATCATAATATGTATAAGGTATGTACCTACTATACTATACGGAGGTAATTATTATACACCGTGTTTTTTTGTTTTCCGTTAAATTCGACACGTCGTTAGGTTCATTATCAGGAACCACCTTGTATATCACTTTTAGTTAAATTCGCAAAAAAAAACATCATTTTCATGCATAATAATAGTTATTTGGGGGCAAAGGGGGCAATACAAGGGGGCAAAGTTGTTGTTTATTGAGGGTATCAAGGCACAAAGGTTAAACAAACTTTGCCACCGAGTGAAACACAAAATTGTTCACCACACCAACACGAACAAAATACCGACTATAAAACATCAAAATAAATCCGTCAATTTATTCAATATTTATGATTCAAAATCATCATTTATAGGTAAAATCTAGCAGCCAAATTAAGACATCGAGTTAAAATTTGTATGAAATTACTTTGGATAAAATGCGATTTTGCTATCTGTTTTCTGCTTCTGCTAACTTTACCAGTTGGTGTGGTGAAAATGAATTTATTAGTGTGAGAGACCCTTAAGAATAACATTCAAGTTTGTGTCAAGTGATTGACGGCACATGTCAAAACAAATAGCATTAGCAGGGCCCGTAACTTTCATGCCGATGACATAAATGTGACGTCACGTTGCATATAGGATGATTCAATAGTTTTGTCTCATAATTAATCATTATTCATCAATCATTTTAATCATGACTTCAAAACTAATCTATTTATACGTGAAATAATTAATACTTACTTGATACGTGAAAAGTAAATTAAATTATTTGTTTATTTTTCATACATACATTTTATTAAATAGTTTTGTTACCATATTTCAATAAATTATTAAAACAAAACAAATTGTTTCCTTTTCGTTTCACATATCAAGTAGGTATTAATTACTCCACGCATGAATAGCTTTCTTTTGAAGTCATTTGTACATGATTAAATTGATTAATGAATAATGATTAATTATTAAAATAAAACTATTTGAATCATCCTATATGCAACGTGACGTCAAATTGATGTCATCGGCATGAAAGTTACGGGCCCTGAACATTAGGAATTTAATTGGTAAAGGCTGTGACACACGTGTTCAGCAATTATCTTTATTTTTTTAATAACTCGATAACCGCAAGAGTTAAGACGCTAGTTTCTTAGAGAAATTAATTGTATTTGATGTAATAAATCTTTCCTTAAAGTTGACGGAATTCAATATAAAAACAGGGTGTATTAGTCATGTTAAATATTTGTGTTTGTTTACTTTTAAATTGTTACCTATATTGTAATTGGCATTAAAATCAATTGATATTTTTACTTATACGGTAGCGATGTAATATCCTTAAAACACCTTATTTCTTATTTAACACCATCCAATTACCGCCCCTGTCACAACAAGCGCCGAAAGTTTTATTATTGAATTTTATGTTGTCTAAATTAGTGTGTGTGCCATAAGCGCACTGAACGATATCGTTAAAGTGCCGAAACGAGTTCAAGTCGAAGCCTAAACGAGAGAAAGCCTTCCACCCTCTGCTACACACGTGTTTCATAATTAATACTGTCAGTGAAGTAGTACAAACAATCGGTATAAATTGTACAGGAAACGGAGGTGCTTTATTTTTAACCGCCGCCTCAAATATCTCAAGGAAGGTGGTTCTCAACCCAACTAACATTTTGAGGTCGTATAAAGGTATATATGACCAAATTTTGTTGTCGTATAAAGGTCGAGTAAACGTTTATACGACCCAAAATAGGCGCATCTTATACGACTTAAAGTCGTATAAATGTTGAGTAAAGGTAGTATAAACCTCAATTTAGTTGCATAGTTGTCGTATAAGCGTCGCGAATTCGACTTAAGGTAGAGTAGTGGTGTAATATACGACCTTTATACAACTTAAAGTCAAATAATTATCGTTGAAAGGTCTTGTCAGGCTTTAAAAAAGCGATAAAGGGTTTTGTGTTTCAGAGTTATCCTTAGTGCTGACTACATTGAATGTATGATTATAAACAATCATCGGATGATTGATTGATTGGATCCTTGCGTATCCCGGCATTTGCCACGGCTCATGGGAGCCTGAGGTCCGCTTTGACAACTAATTCCAAGATTTGGGGTAGGCACTAGTTTTACGAAAGCGACTGCCATGTGACCTTCAAACCCGGAGGGTAACTAGGCCGTGTTGGAATTAGTCAATTAATATGATTACAAACAATTTTCATGGCCCATAACCTCTCAAAGTCCTATAAAACGACAGCACGAAACGCGCTTAAACAATACGTATTGAGAACATAAAATCCTTCTGCACTTTACACGATAATTAATGACAAAATTACAGTAAGTAGGTATAGTAGAGTTACTTTAGGTTCTCGTCTACATTCTATCCAACGATTTAACTTAAGGAAGCCTCAAAAGTGGTTAAACTGCTTAAGTAGATACATTGTCATTAGTAAGCTCGACTGAGCCCTCAGTGACCCATTATGTGACATTTCTTGTATGCCTTTAAAATGAAAGATTTGAGGGTTCATTTCATTACACGTCATAAAATTTTGGTTACTTAAACAAAGTGATAAGAAAATAAAATAAAATTTAACGACGCTCATAACAACTTACAACTTTGCTACAGATCATCAATACAAATAGTTAACCCGTTTCCCACGATTGCTATCTTCCAAACAACTTTAACCACAACTATTTATTTCAATAAAACACGTAAAAAGTAATTTAACAGTAATTTGTACAATAAAAAAATACGTAACTGGTCTACTAATAAGAGACTAGTTAGTCTAAATTGAGGATGTAGGTTACCTACCTGTACCTAGTCTCTACATTTATTAGTTATTTGTTATACAAGGGGGCAAAGTTGTATTTTAACGCCGAGTGTGGAATTGAAAAACGAGCAAGTGAAAGGATTCTATAGTTGAACCACGAGCAAAGCGAGTGGTTCATGATGAATAGAATCCTGAACTTGCGAGTTTTTTAACACACGAGAAGTAAAATACATTTGCACCCGAGTGTAACACAAAACTTTTCCCCTCACTATAGCGAGGAAACTACAACGCAAAAAATGCGTTTATCACTGCTTCCAGTAGTTCCACAGGTGGTAAATCATCTTTATTACTAGATTCACCTACTTTTATCAATTTTAAAGCAGTTAATTTGACTTTATTCAAGGTCAAATTAGTTTACCCACTAGTGGATAAAATGCGTTTTTACCCACTGGTATTAAAGGACAAAACACGTGTTTCCGAGCTAGTGAGGGGAAAAATAATGTGTAAGTACCTAGTGGTTAAGTGCACTTTATTACTGGACACACCCCTAATAAATATGACGTATATTTTTTTTGTACGTCATGTTACTCATGTTTAACGTTCGGCTAAATTTTCCGACGTTATACATGATGTGCAAAAAAATAAAGTTGCGAAAAGTTGTAGCGATACAAATGAAAAATAAGAGTTTCTATTTAATTTAGATTAGGCATGCGTGATCTTTTCAATATCGTGATAAAAATAAAAGGCCGATCAAAGTTGTGTTACGCTGTCCATTGCGAATCGGCCTATTTCGTTTTATAGATATGGATTACTTGTGGATGAGGTCTTGCCCTTGGTAAGAAAGAATGTTATTGAGCGCAGAGCATATCGCATTGAACCAATAACAATGTTAAGATTTTCTTACGCCTGAGAGACTTTCTATTTCAATTTATTCCCATCCCACTAATCTACTTGTAATGATGGAGTTAACATTGTAATATAACGATGAGCTATTTTAATGTGTAAGTCAATCATCTGTCTTCGCAAACAAAACGAAAAGTGTTATAGGTACACACTCTCCCTAAAATTATTTGGAAATAACTTATTCGTGCACCTGAGAGTAATTTGTTTTAATTTTTTTAATAATTTGAGCCATATTTTTGTGTAAACAATTGGAACAACTTAGTTACCGTTATGGTAACTTTACAATATTAAATATTAATACAATAATTATGTTACTAAGTATGTTATTTATTTGTTTATCCTATGGCGATTCATTACACACATAATATTATATACATTTAAACTTAAAATTTAGAAGTCTGCAGGTACAAACACGCAGTTTGTGTCAGGTTTTAAAAATCCTCAGCTGGTCCATTGTACCTATCTAGTAACAGCTCAAATACCATGTGATAAATGGTCTGCGTACTAAGTATGTAAAACAGACTCCGACTGACACTGATTTTAGCAGATTTGATATTGAGGCATCGAATTATGTACAATCGTTTATCAAAATGGGACGCCTTAATGTATGGAATTTTTCACATCGTTTGCACGCAGGTTAGGTACAATAGCTATTTGTGTTTTAAAACTTTTAAATCGTATGTCATCTCCTAAGGCTGAGACGAACGACATCAGCGGCCGTCCCGCAGTTCCGCCAATAGAGCGGGTGAGCCACTTTTTACGCGAAAGTATCTGGGCTTCGGCTATTACATTTAATTACAGGGCTCCATCCTTATTCAGATGTACCGTAATAACACACTATTTGTGGAAAGCAAACAACACCGCTTAATAAATTGTATAATACAACTGAGATGGGAATAGAACAACCTAAGACATAAACTGTATGGACTTTTATTTAAACAATTTAATCTCGCATGACTTTCCCACGTTTATTTAAACAATTTAATCTAGCCGAATGGCATGACTTGAAGAATGATTTCGACGTCCCGCTGGCTCTGTCGCACGTTAGATACACTAGTAAACCATTCGGTTTACTGCGAATGGCATTTTTTGGCTCTGTCGTGCCATTGAGGATTTACTAGCGCTTCGTTTCGTGATTATAATTCGAATATTTATTACAGGGCTACAGTCATAACTTTTAATTTCTCCTGCAACAAAATATAATGTATCTGACTCAAGTTGACTGGTAGAGAATGCCTTTTGGCATTAAGTCCGCCATTTATACATTTTTAGGGTTCCGTACCTCAAAAGGAAAAAACGGAACCCTTATAGGATCACTTTGTTGTCCGTCTGTCCGTCCGTCCGTCCGTCTGTCAGACTACAGTCAAATTTATATCAATTACTCAGGTCAATGTGAAAAAATCAAACTAATCAAAAGATACAGCCGTTTATGCCGCAAATTTTCTTGCAAGGGAATCAAAACCTACATTGCTTCTCTCAGAATCTTGAAATTTGGTACGAAGCAAATAGCATAGATAAAGGAAAAATTACGAAAACCATATTTTTAGTTACATCACATAATATATTTTTTTTTAATAATTATAACCTTACTACCCATTTCCTCATAAACGACATACCAAATACTCAGTTCCATAATACCTTTAAGAACAAAATCAAACTTCTATGTCAACGCAATCAAAAGAAACAGCAATTTAAGCTGCATATTTTGGCATTAAGGGAATCAAAACCTAAAGGGTACTTCATCGACCTAGAATCTTGATTTGGCATGAAGCAACGTTTTTAGCTAAAGGAAAAATTCCGAAAACCTTAGGTTGTACGCAACTCGCACTTGGCCGGTTTTTCTTTAGTTGTGCAATAAAGTTTAAATACCTAAATAAATAATAAGTTAGTACCTTTTTGCATAGAAACTTCTATCCAAGGGTTAGATTAAGTACTCTATAGGTCTGATTGTACGCCTCAGTCCGTTTTTACACTGTCCGATCCGATATCGGATGTCGGAAGGACTCAATAAAAAAAAATCCAAGATGGCGCCTGTAATGTATGGGATATCGGTGCGACATCCGATATCGGATCGGATAATGTGAAAACGCACTTATACTCATCAAGTCATCAGAGCATTTACTCATACAATGTACGTATATAATTATGAAGTTCATTAATTCTATACCAAAGCACACTTTTTTTTATGTAAGGCAGCCCTCTCAGCTGTTTACAGTCGAATCGGTAATGTTCTTGCTCTATTCTGTTGAACTTTTGTTTCAACCTAGTGCTCCATCCAACTAAAACCGATAAAAACACCCACAGGTGAGCGACGCGCGCGCACCCAGCGTGTCGGCGCGCTGGAGCATGCCTCCCCCGGGAACCGAACCTGGTCGTATCCGGTATCGTATCAATATGTGTTTGTCGCTGTCGCTGGTATTAAAGCATCCATTGAATCTCTATACAAGGAGCTTGTTAAAATATTCAAAATGTATTTCTGGATGATTGAAATCTTTTGGAAGTTTAGAAATGCATGGATGCGTAAATAATCATATGAACCACGTACCCGAGTGAGGTTTGCTTTCAGCCTAAAATTCGAGCCTAAAGTACCTACATACGCAAGAAAATTATTTTAGGTGAAATCTCTTTTGCATATAATGTCAGTTTTTAAGCAAAGTATAAGTACCTAGCATATTTAATTGAGTGATGAGTAAAGTTTTATGTTCGCTTTCATTATTTCACTAGCTTTTGCCCACGGCGTCACTTGCATGGAAAGCCTTTGCGTGACGCTGATATTTTAGCCTAACTCCTATAATCATTGGTCAATGGAGCGCAATGATTCAAAGAAAAACACTTGCAGCTTCTATTTGTAATCTGACCATCTGTCTGCGGTTAATAGTTATTTAATGTTAGAGGAATGCTGTAGGAAATTAACTTTTTTGTCGCCAAAATGATTGTTTTTACAATATTATTGTATTTTGTAATACCATGTAAACAATACCATTGCAACTCATAGGTCACGTAAACCATTGCAACTGTTCGGAACTTTCAGGTAAATAGGTGTATAAGGAAATTAATGAAAAAGTAAATTTTAACGAATGCCTTGCTGTTATAAATAATTTCAGAGTTCTCTCCGGTTAAAAAGGATGCTTCTAAGCTTTCATCTGTTGTTCAGCTTGTCTGACAAATGTTTTCACACGATAAATTGCTGCTTACTGTTTACTATATAAGGAATGCATCCTTATTTGTTCCTTCCTGTTGTCCCACTGAAGAATGCCAGCAGTGCAGTAGCCTGGTTTCCACAATTATAACTTAACTTCTAGCAGTCTTGGGCTCTTGGCACATGTGGTCGCTGGTCGCATTTCCGCCATATTTGGGATACATTGTTTTTATTTACAACTAAGTGGATAACATTTCTCAATTGGACATAAACAATAACATTTCAAATCGGGCACTGAATTATATACTTAATACGGTATTTTTACTAAGTATAGGATTACGCATATAACTTTCACCTACTTAACAAAATAAAAGATACCAATTTGGACGCCGCAATTTTCCGTCCGCACATTTTGTACGTGCAATTATTACGCACGTGGATGGCTGATGGCACCTGCCATGCCATGAGTCACTTAGGTATATGATCGGCTATTATACTTTTATCGAAAATTAAAAGTGAGGTTACTGTCATCCATACTAATATTATAAATGGGAAAGTGTGTGTGTGTGTCTGTTTGTTTGTCTCACGGCAAAACGGAGTGACGAATTGACGTGATTTTTTATGTGGAGATAGTTGAAGGGATTGGAGAGTGACATAGGCTACTTTTTGTCTCTATTTAACCCCCCACTTGCCTAAAATGGGGAGTGGGCGTTTGTATAGAGCATTCCGCAATTTTCGCGAATTTAACGCGAGCGAAGCCGCGGGCAGAAGCTAGTATAATATATCTACTTATTTGTTTTGGAATTACCTACTGTGGATAGGATCTTAGGTACATTTGCGGTTTTCTACAGCAATGAAGTTATTATGCTCTCTTCCTTAATTTAGCAGGAAATTAGAATAAGTAATTAACTATGCAAATGTCTTAGTTCTCACTAGGTGATGAGAAGTAGTTTTTCTCACCAGTGTTAGAATCGACATATATGGAGTACGGAGAAACGGTTACAAACAACGAGTATTTAGCTCTTCCTTTATGCCATCTCAGGAAGAATGTCTTTCCTCATTGCCAGTTGCATCACCAAAGAGAAAGATGGATATCAGATCAATGCTATCAGGCCTATCAGCGAATATATAATTCCATATACATTCTCGTAACAATACAGATTTCAGAGCCAGTTAAGTAGACCTTTTGCTTAGTTCATGCATAGACCCAGAGCCCAGGCCCGCCAGACCTTCCTCAAATTCTCAAGGATGAAACTTTGGGACAATGTAGAGTTCATATCGGCGGTTAATGTGTGCATATTTTCTAGTTCGGCCCATCGGCCAATTTTTTGCTATCAAGTGATGAAGGTGAAAAAAAAAAGTGCTTACTTTCCTTAAATTCTCAAGGCTGATTTTTATATATGTGTTAGAGCACGTTGTTAGAAATTGGTTATCATCAATGCCAGACCGTTTCCGCCGGCCATAACTTTTACCAGACGCGACAAAGTTGGCAAAAAACGACTATAACTTACCTCATTTTCTCAAGCCTGATTTTGGTATATGATACGCAGGGACCTGTAACTAGACCGTTTGTAAGCAGCCAGACCAATCGGATGCACCCAACCATCCGCCAGACCGACTTAAAGTTTCGATATGAGCATTAGTAGAATTGAAATATTCCGGGTCTATAAAAGCTAAAAACTTGAATTTTCTACATTAAGCTACGTGTATATTGTATACTTGACGTAATAAGCGACTTTCAAAAATTTTACTTCTAAGGAAATAAAAAAATGAAAGTTTATATGTGGTGCAAGATTAATTTTAAGCTATGAATTTTATTTACACTGCGTAAGTACATGTGTATTTTATTATAAATATAACTTTTACCAGACGCGACAAAGTTGGCAAAAAACGACTCTAACTTACCTCATTTTCTCAAGCCTGATTTTGATATATGATACGCAGGGACCTGTAACTAGACCGTTTGTAAGCAGCCAGACCAATCGGATGGACCCAACCATCCGCCAGACCGACTTAAAGTTTCGATATGAGCATTAGTAGAATTGAAATATTCCGGGTCTATAAAAGCTAAAAACTTGAATTTTCTACATTAAGCTACGTGTATATTGTATACTTGACGTAATAAGCGACTTTCAAAAATTTTACTTCTAAGGAAATAAAAAAATGAAAGTTTATATGTGGTGCAAGATTAATTTTAAGCTATGAATTTTATTTACACTGCGTAAGTACATGTGTATTTTATTATAAATTTAAAGAAGAAAAGTAAATTAAACTTTTTTTTCGGTCGTCGAACAAGGTGGTTTAAAATTAGTTTTAAGATCGATCCTTTTAATTTGTGGGCGAGGGACCTCACACTATGTATAAAGGCACTATGTGTATGTTGCATATAATGTCAAATCCCTCGCATACTACAAAAGTTATTTAAGCATATATATAAGTTCAGTTAAAATGAGGTGGAAAGTATAAGTGTATATGTTGTGTACACACGTAAAGTATTCTAAACTTTTTATAACGGCATACATGTATTTGAAGAATGCCAAAAATGTATTCGTGTCTGAAAATTCAGCATCTCCGACATGGGTTATAACAGGGTTGATGATGTTCGTATTGAGTACAAATGTTTAAACTTCCTAAACTTGTAATTCTAAAGTTCGTCACTTAGGTATGTTACCATGTTTTGTAGGAGAAAGGAAATTCGTTTAGTTATATACCGTTGTAACATTGATTGTTTACTTCTTTGAATTGAATATTTAATTTATAATGCACTGTACCAATTTGTTTTTTCCTTGTTTACGTTATTTATAATATAAAATTCAATTCGTTATTCAAGTTTTTAGCTTTTATAGACCCGGAATATTTCAATTCTACTAATGCTCATATCGAAACTTTAAGTCGGTCTGGCGGATGGTTGGGTCCATCCGATTGGTCTGGCTGCTTACAAATGGTCTAGTTACAGGTCCCTGCGTATCATATATCAAAATCAGGCTTGAGAAAATGAGGTAAGTTAGAGTCGTTTTTTGCCAACTTTGTCGCGTCTGGTAAAAGTTATATTTATAATAAAATACACATGTACTTACGCAGTGTAAATAAAATTCATAGCTTAAAATTAATCTTGCACCACATATAAACTTTCATTTTTTTATTTCCTTAGAAGTAAAATTTTTGAAAGTCGCTTATTACGTCAAGTATACAATATACACGTAGCTTAATGTAGAAAATTCAAGTTTTTAGCTTTTATAGACCCAGAATATTTCAATTCTACAAATGCTCATATCGAAACTTTAAGTCGGTCTGGCGAATGGTTGGGTCCATCCGATTGGTCTGGCTGCTTACAAACGGTCTGGTTACAGGTCCCTGCGTATCATATACCAAAATCAGGCTTGAGAAAATGAGGTAAGTTAGAGTCGTTTTTTGCCAACTTTGTCGCGTCTGGTAAAAGTTATATTTATAATAAAATACACATGTACTTACGCAGTGTAAATAAAATTCATAGCTTAAAATTAATCTTGCACCACATATAAACTTTCATTTTTTTATTTCCTTAGAAGTAAAATTTTTGAAAGTCGCTTATTACGTCAAGTATACAATATACACGTAGCTTAATGTAGAAAATTCAAGTTTTTAGCTTTTATAGACCCGGAATATTTCAATTCTACTAATGCTCATATCGAAACTTTAAGTCGGTCTGGCGGATGGTTGGGTCCATCCGATTGGTCTGGCTGCTTACAAACGGTCTAGTTACAGGTCCCTGCGTATCATATATCAAAATCAGGCTTGAGAAAATGAGGTAAGTTAGAGTCGTTTTTTGCCAACTTTGTCGCGTCTGGTAAAAGTTATGGCCGGCGGAAACGGTCTGGCATTGATGATAACCAATTTCTAACAACGTGCTCTAACATATATATAAAAATCAGCCTTGAGAATTTAAGGAAAGTAAGCACTTTTTTTTTCACCTTCATCACTTGATAGCAAAAAATTGGCCGATGGGCCGAACTAGAAAATATGCACACATTAAACGCCGATGTGAACTCTACATTGTCCCAAAGTTTCATCCTTGAGAATTTGAGGAAGGTCTGGCGGGCCTGGGCTCTTGATCTAGAAATTTCATATGAACTATAAAGTTCACCGGATAATTTAATTTAATAAAATGATATCGTTTGTCCTTAGCAAAAATTTATTCGTGCCACGCGACTTCTATTTAGGCTCTGCGTCTGCTTATTAGGTATTTCGTTATCAAACCTCTTCAAATATGATTGAAGTAACTGGCACTCATTAATACATCGTAGTCATACCTATTGACAACTGCGTTTTCCAAGAGATAAACCGAAAACCAAAACCTTATAATCAATCCTAACGAATCAGATGAAGATATGCTAAGTGACGGTGGTTTATAAAAGGATTTGTTCATTATTTTTTACTGCTTTTAATACCATTAATGATAAGTATATCAATAAAAAATAATGTTTTTCAAAAATATACTTATCGTTTTTTTTTTTGCATTCACTCACTCATTTCATTCATTCATTTTTTTGCAATCAGTACTAATCTTCATTTAGCTGTGTGTGTTATCATTCACTTCAACCTCCGTGGAATTACCTATATCACAGAATATATAAAAGTACAAGTACAGAAGGCTCACTCTCAGCAACCTGTCAACGGACTGCATGCGACATTGAGTTCTATTGCGCAGCGTGAAGGTTGTCAAACTTTATGGGCCGCGAACTCGCGGCCGTCGAAACGTATGGAAGAAACGCGGAGTGAGCCGCTCCTGCACCTATACTGTTTATAAAATGAATAATCATTTATTTTTATATGACCAAAACGTCCAAACTAAGACTAAGCATAAATCATAATCGTTAACTTATATCCAAAACAAACCCGTAAGGGCCGTAAGTTATTGTACCAAGGATGCTGGCGACATTTCTTCGCTGTTTCACAATGCTATAATATGTTCATGTTGTTATTCTCGTACTTTTTACACTAATGTATGTTTAAGAATTTGTGATGTCAAACATTACATGTACCGATCGGCGCCATTGCTGACTAGCTCTGGATGCTAATTTAAAAAAAAACATAGGTAAGCAGTACGGTCATTGGTCATGGGAAATAATGTAAGGGTTGGTTTCAACGATACCTTAAAAACTAAAATCATTACTATAATAATGTGATTTACAGAAAAATAAGTTTGAGATAGTAGAGAAGAGTTAATAAGTAGTTATTTGTTATACAAGGGGGCAAAGTTGTATTTTAACGCCGAGTGTGGAATTGAGAAACGTGCAAGTGAAAGGATTCTATAGTTGAACCACGAGCGAAGCGAGTGGTTCGAGAATAGAATCCTGAACTTGCGAGTTTAAAACACACGAGAAGTAAAATACATTGGCACCCGTGTGTAACACAAAACTTTTCTCTTCACTATAGCGAGGAAACTACAACGCAAAAAATGCGTTTATCACTGCTTCCAGTAGTTCCACAGGTGGTAAATCATCTTTATTACTAGATTCACCTACTTTTATCAATTTTAAAGCAGATAATTTGACTTTATTCAATGTCAAATTACTTTACCCACTAGTGGATAAAATGCGTTTTTACCCGCTGGTATTAAAGGACAAAACACGTGTTTCCTCGCTATAGTGAGGGGAAAAGTTTTGTGTTACACTCGGGTGCAAATGTATTTTACTTCTCGTGTGTTAAAAAACTCGCAAGTTCAGGATTCTATTCTCGAACCACTCGCTTCGCTCGTGGTTCAACTATAGAATCCTTTCACTTGCTCGTCTTTCAATTCCACACTCGGCGTTAAAATACAACTTTGCCCCCTTGTATAACAAATAACTATTTTAATGGAATTTCCACTGTCAGCAGTTAAAAACTTGAAACAACAACATACTTACTTATAAGTGACAAGCGTGGGTATACCTATATCACAGGTCGGTATGTGTCCCGTGCGATACCGATTATCATAAGATGATATCTCGGAAGCTATTGTCTCCACGTGTTGGGATTTCCCACGATTTCCACTGACAATACAATCGATAGCAACAATCACAGGAACCGATTCCGAGCTCTATCGGCTTTCATACAAGAGAAATCTTCATTTTACTTAACCGCAATTAACTTGAGATTGACAGATATGTAGTTATGACTCTGTAAAGTTTAACATTAACAATAAAATTATGAGAAAATTTCATGTTCAGCCATTGTTGGAATTAATATAATAATGCAATCATTTACGTCAAATTAATTTCGTAAAATGAAAGTGTTATTGCTACTTGAAACTGTTTCTCATGGGGTTAATGATGTTAGGTCATAATAAGTACCTAGTTTAGAGCAACCCTATTAAGACACTTTCTGTTGATGATTTTAGTCGTAAAATTGACCTAATAATTCGATCTGTTACAGCCTAGTTAACGCTGTAATTTGTTTGTATATCGCGGTACGATAGCCATTGTAGATTTTTGTGATCTATTACTGCTGGGACTAGATGCGCTCACATTTAAGTTATTTAAACATAAACTATAATGTAATAAATAAGTACAATCTACGTATATTAGTTATGCTGACTAAAATATTCATAATACGTGAGTGTGTTAAGTAAAACGTCCCACTTTGTCGGTTACTATTAAGGCGAGATTTACTTGTATCTTTGTATGAATAAACTGACAAAGCGGCTTTATGGCAATCGACAAATTGGGACGTGTACCCGTGCACATTCACATATATTTAGGATAGGTAGTTCGTTTAGTTTTGTTTATTCCTTTGTGATATTATTGTTAATGTATAAGGTTGTATAGGTTTCGAAGAAAAGAAAATTATTTGCATAATTATTGAAAAAAAAAAACAATAAGAGGGTCAATTTATTTTGGACATTCAGAAAATCTTAACATTGAATAGTACCGACAAACAGGTATAAGTCAGGGTGGATAATAAATAGTCTAAAGCAGCGGTTTCCAAAGGTAGCTTAATATAGCTTTGCGTATATTTAACGCAAATAACGCAAATTACTAAATTCTGAAGCCACCTCTCGGTTGTCCTTAAAAGTCCGACCGAATGTCTTCTTATGTCCCAGGGCCAACTTAACATTCGCTTACGATCCACCATAGTTTGGGAAAGGCTGAGTCAGAGTTAGGAATATCTAAGTAGTCTTTTTATTTAACAAAATATTAATTGATGAGATTGATACCTATGCTACATTCTAGAATTTAGCTCATTATCAGTTCACACAAAAATTGTACTTAAAAGAAAAAAAAACTTACTCCAATTCGTCCTTGATCGCGTTCGAAATTCAAATTTTCAATCCGCCGAACAATGATTCAGTCACTGCACTTCCTTTCCGGGCGGTCGCGGGTCGCTTTCGCCCGACAGGTGCGAACGGAGCGGAGGTCGGTGTCGACTGCCGGTGCTGGGTGGACGCGGGCCCGTGATCCACGCAGACGGTGGCTAATATGTGGTACATTAACATGAGATTAATTAATTATATGATAAGTAGCGACAGCAAAAAAATCTGGTGTGCTAGTTGGGGCATAGCATAGATGATAGACGGAAAAATTTTGAAAATAGGTACATTATCGACTACTTATCGAATAAGCGTTATTTAACAATTAACGTCTTGGCAACGGGTCCATAGTGATTTTGTTTTGTTATTTTTGTAATATTGTGTGAATAGCCTTTAATGGCCGAAACATGGAATACGTGTGAGAGAAACAAATAAGGAGCGGTACAAATAATTACACTTTTGACAGACAAATGGTCCTGCTATGCAGCGATGGTCGTGTCAAAGGTCATAAGGCACCTGCATAGGTTTCACCTATATATATGAGAATCTCTAATCAGCGCCATTAAAATAGCTCAACGTACTATTCGCTGCCTTTTTAAAATTAATTACTTTGGGGTTGGTAATTACAAATTACTACAATATATCTTCGAAATAATGTAACGATCTTGAATAGTGAGTGTGTTTAGTAAAACGTCCCACTTTGTCGGTTATGATTAAGGCGAGATTTACTTGTATCTTTTTAAGAATTAGCTGACAAAGCGGCTTTATAGCAATCGACAAAGTAGGACGTTTTCCCGTGCACACTCACAAATTGATTATTAAGTTATATAATAAAATTGTCACATTCATCAAGCATGACTGTCAACGACATCAACCGGCAAATCCAAACTTTTACCGGTTAGTCACATTTGTTTTTGTCGGCTAACCATAACCCTATTACATTAGCATAATAATGTGACAAGCCAGCAACAATTATGTAAGTTCAGTAGCCTCTCTTTCATAGTTCCGCTTCAAAGTGATAGCTCTATTAAACAGTCAGTAATTTTTGAAAGAAAAAAATGAACATTAAAGAATTGATAAGTTTCATCGTAGATGAAACGAATTTTAGAGAGCAAATTTACTAATTATTCGTGAAAACATGCAAAATAATGTTTACCTACACTACGGATAGGTATCCGTGCTGTAGATATCCGTAAACATTGTTGGGAGTAAGTAACGTGAATTTTCAAAGGTATCGTTCGATTAGTATTATTTGTAATTTTTAAGTTGACACATTTTTTTTAACCTCTATTTTGTACATAAATAAATAGTGTCTGAAACCGCATGCCTAAGTGCGTTTGCACATCATCCAATCCGATATCGGATGTAGAACCGATATACCATACATTCAAGTCTTTTCAATCTTTAATTTTTGCCTTTGGAATCCCTTCTACATCCGACATCGGATCGGATAATGTGAAAACGCAGTGAAGTTTAATTAAAAATCAATATTAGCTAAGCAAGGTTAAGACCACTCTCGATTTTCACAGGAAAATGAGAGTGACCAATTTAGCAAGACGTTAAAAAACTCTCAATGTTTTCGCTAAACTTCACAAGTAAACGACACAAACGAAAATCGCGCAGAAAAGCAGCGAGCGCGTGAAAGGTCCGCGGCGTCCAATTCAATTATTCTCTGTTAAGACGATACAAGAGGGGTCAATTCTCCATACAAACGTTCTCGACTATTTCCTCCCTGGTTTTTGAAGATAGAGCAATAATTTTTTCAACACCGATTATTATTATTTTTATCTGTGTCGGACCGTTTTGATTTTTTTGATATTCATATTTTTAAATATGCTAGAGCCCTAGGGTGTTCCTAATTTCGTCGATGTTATATTTTTCTACGGGACACCCGCTTAATGTAAAATCTACCCCTAAAAAACCAATGTAATTTTTTTCCAGAATTTTTAAATACATTTTAGGGGTCGCTACCGCACTTTGTAAATTTGGACCTTCCATACAAAATGCAATTTTTTTATTTATTTTTTTCGATTTTTCGTTGTGGGGCGAAAAGTCAGGGTGTATTGTTTTCAGAATTTTTAAATAAATTTTTGAAATAAAAAAAAAAAAAAAATAAAATGTATTTAAAAATTCTGAAAAAAAAAATTACATTGGTTTTTTAGGGGTAGATTTTACATTAAGCGGGTGTCCCGTAGAAAAATATAACATCGACGAAATAAGGACCACCCTACTAGAGCCCATCAAAAATTTCCAAAAACGGCCTTATTAATTATGACGCAAAAAAGGTGTGGTATCCAAAATTAGTAAAAATTAGCCAAAAAACTAAACGGTCTGACACAGATGATTTAATTCTTATTCAGATTCTCAAATTTCGTTACGATTGATTAAGTTTTGAAGGAGGAAACAGTCGAGAGCGGAACCTCCATTTTAAAGATTTTTTCGCACTATCTTATTTTAACTGAGTTGTTCTGAATGGACACTTTCTTTTCGATAAATCGAGTTAATAACACTAGCATATTTAACTAAAAATCCCAAATTAAAAGGGAGGCTCCTTTCCATTTTAGAATTTTCGCTCCTGTTGCGTCTTAAGATTTAAATTGGAATAATTTTCTACCTCTTTTATATGTACTACGTACAGTAGATGGGATGGACGCCTGGACGGTCTTTAATAAAACATGAATAAAGTTTAAAATTCAATAAACATAGTAAGTTTGTTACTCGTTTGGGAGAGTAACGCCAACAGTAAAGTCATAGCAGGTAGCAGGTGCAGTCAGGCATTTCGAAGATCCCTCGGACGCAACGGACGGTCGCGGGTGGTGACCGTGACGTACCATATGCTGGCGAGGGGTCTGCCACGTATGATCGTTACGTGTGGTGGTTATGCGCGAAAGAGTTATTATAAATCTGAGAGATGTTATAGAAGGCTTGGTTCCTTCTGGCTTCTGGTTACTTACCTACTTTTAGTTTCCATGAATAAAGCACTCGTGATAGGTCACAACTGTGACCCCCACGAAAACGAATATGTCTGGTTCCAATCAAGCGATATTAATTAGTAGGTATTTATTTTCTACTATTAATCATTTATAATGAATGACCTTGTATAAACAACCTGTACCTAACTAATGTAAACCTGTACCACAGTATAATAAAGAGTACTATCGTACAGTATGGCCACTCCCGCTCCCCGCTGAAAGTGCCGCTCACCCCCTCTCGGTTACCTCACAGTTACCGCATGTCAGAAACGCGAACAGTCGACTTGTCATATTTCACTCGTACATACAAGCATAGTACGCGTTCACCTACACGAGCTTAGACTGTGTGCTAGGAACGCGCCTCTTTCATATATTTGATCGCCAGTGTCCCTAACGATTTGTATCCCTATATGTTTAAAAAGCATTACTTAGTCTTATTAGGTGATACCGAGGTACCCGTAGGTATATCTGGATCTAGTATTTTTAGTATGGGACCAACCTCGAAATCGCGAAAAGTATAATTTGGCAGATTCACATATTTCGGTTATGTGATCTTAACATTTTATATATACATAAGAGCTATTTTAACCCCCGATGCAAAAACGACGGGGTGTTATAAGTTTGACGTGTCTGTCTGTCTGTTTGTCTGTCTGTGGCATCGTAGCTCCCGAACGGATGAACGGATTTCGATTTAGTTTTTTTTATTTGAAAGCTGTGTTAGTCGGGAGTGTTCTTAGCCATGTTTCATGAAAATCGGTCCACTAGGTCGCGGTCGGGGGCTTTTCAAAATTTTAATTTTTTATTTATGATTTAGATGGAGGCCCATAATAAAAGTTGTTTACCACCTATATCAATGGAGAGTGAGGTTTTAAGTAGCTGGTGTAACACCCTGTATACTTAAGTAGTTTGACACAAAACCCAATCATCACAATAAGTAATCGGTTGCTAAGGCAGTTTTATTAAACTGAACGGTATAACTTCGAACAACATGGTACTTATAACCAATGATAGAGTAGCATCGGACACAGTCGGCTAGAACTGTCCACGAAGACCGTTCGGCCGCCACGCTGTACGATCTTCTCGTATGTCATTAGTCTTACTGCACTATTGCACTTTAGATACGATACGGTTAATGGATGTTATATTGAAATTCACTTGTTTCACCTATAAGTAATTAAAAATAAATGAATAACGACCGAATACAAAACGTCAGCAATTCCCGTCAACTTTGTACAATGCCACGTCAGCAAATTTTAATTGATCCTTCCCGTTTTGTACAAAAATAATATAATTTGACTTTCGTAAGATATATACAGGATAATTGTTATTAATTAAGAAAATATAGATACTAGAGAACCTTAATGACGAAATAAAACTTAATAAAATCTCAATTCATCAACAAAATCTTGGTAACAAAATAGGAATTAATAAAAACAAATTTAACTTTTCCCTTAATTTTTGTACAAAGTTGACGGGAATTGCTGACAAGCGGTCATGAAAGCATTTTAAGGGAATTAGAAAGTAATAATTTTATCAAAATGAAGTCTGGAATAGTAGATATTTTATACAACTGGCGTTTAAAGGAGGTCACGTCACGAGTATTATTTGACTCAGTTAAACACCGTTGCATACAATACTTTTTCTACGACCATCCACTTAATTTTTAATAGTTTCTTAGAATAACTTTCGTGAAATTCACACTGTTTCCTGATTTGATGCAAAGGTTTGCACTGCCAGCTCTTGAGCCAGATGCCCAAAGCCATCCCTCGCCGGCTTCCCGCGCACGCGCGCGCAGTAACGCTATAACAATGCATTGTCATTGTTACAGAGCCAAACAAAGCGTTTTCAATTTTTTCGTTGGGTGGCTGGCTTATGGGAATAGACTTTTATGTAGAAAGATCTATGCACGACCCTGTAAATGGCGAATAACAGTTCGGGAGTAGAGAAAGTTAATATTGTTATGTTCCCTTAACATGGTTAATCTAATTGTGATTACAATTTGTACTCCAACCGGTACGCCTCACATTCGTGTGCATTTCATGGAATATACATTTTAGCATTTGTGCAGAAATTCATGTTCATGTTCCTATGAACATGCACAATTTACTATTTCACACAGTAACATGCACGTTTACTGAAAAATAAAAGACAAAATAAATTATTATTATTTATTTTATATTATAGTACCATAATTAAGTATATCGTACATCCTTTTGTTCTTGACTGACACACTTTCTTAAAGTAATTCCATCATTCCAATAACATAAATATGGCCTAGTCTTTATTTTAAGGCATCCATCGCAACATTCACATCTATACAAGCAACTCATACATTAGGATAAAATGTACCGTAAATGTTAACAACTTTTACTTTTCAACATATGTAGCATTGCCCATCGCGCACTGCATTAAAATATGTATCTGCAACTATTTTTAAATTATTTCGCTTAATTTTACTGAACTATAACGCCACGCCATGCGCAAAACTAATGTTGAACGTGAAAAGTCTTATTTTTTTACGGTAACTAGGTACTAGATTTTTAAAACGGGCAATGTTTTTATAAAGTCTGATGTTTGATGAACAATTAATTAAGGTTTTCTATACAGTAAAATGTCCTTTTCAGTCGCCATGACGACGCATATAGGTACAATTCGATTAGGTTACACGCAAGCACGCTTTTATAAAGTATGACGAACTGAACAAAATTTAATCGTTTTTTAACGGGTTTTCAAAACGAATCATTATTATACATTACATTTCATTAAAACCATATACTTAGTTGAGCAAAATAAAAAGGCAAACAATATAATAGCTAATCTATGTAACATGGTCTATCGTAATCAATACTTTGACTATCGCGCACGAAGGTAATTAGTCAGCTACATAGACTTGTAAAGCTAGAATCTGTTTTTAGTTATTACTTTTACTGTATATATTACCGCACTAGTTAGGTAATGAGCTCATTACGCAACTATGTTAAAAATTGAAATGGCCATATGTACTGTGAAACTATCATGTGATTAGCCTTTTATTCTTTTTAGTGGTATTAATATTTTGACAATAGCTGATTTATTTTCAATCTTTTACATATTGCCTTGAACCTAATTGGAATGTATTAAATTATATGTTATATTTCTTGTATACGTGCTATTAATGAAACGAGGTTAAGGGTAAATATATAAAATAAATAATTGACAACATTTCATATTTTTGAGTACTACTTTTTATTGTTTGGTTTGAAAGAACTCAATGCTAAAAGATACACGTATTTTTTTATTTTTCCAAAAACTGCTATTTTAATGAGAAATTCCCTTTTTATTACTGCTTCGAGCAGAAAGAGCGTAAGTTACAAACGTCAAGAAGACACAGCTTCGTGACGTCACATGTGTTGTTTCATACACCTAAGAAAACGACAAAATCATTCCTAAAAAAAAGTTTTAACAGTCAGCTTAAACAGTCCGGTATGTCTGACTGTCAAGTGTCACTGTCAACCACTAGTGAATGACTACGAATCATAGACTAAGCCATGATTTTATAAATATCTTTGCTACGAACTGTGATAAGTTTCACTGTCAAACTCAAGTGACATCCCAACTGGAAGATTTTTTTGATATAGTGGCAGCTCTAAATCAGCTATTTGACGTCACTTCCCCTTTAAACTATTTTTAAGATTTTTTATACTAAAAATGCGGAAAAAAAAATTAAAAAAATGATTTATGTGATCTACAAGCGTATATCTCGAAATGGTTTTCGATTTAGGGACATTGAAAATTTTGAAACGTTGTCAATTATAAGTAGTTATCAAATATAATATGCTTTACTCCATGCGCAAAAGTCAATCACTCTACGTCAACGTAGAATGCTGAAGAAAACTCAAACAAATAAAATATATTTCATAAATAAAATGAATTAATTGTGCAAGAGTGTGCGTACAAATCTTTGTTTTAAAACTATGCAGTAACACAAGCAAAATTATTTGTGAGTTGGTAGGTATGTAATTATAAATCAAGATGGTGTGTTTACAATTTGAATGCCGCTTGGAACATTTAAGGTATACAGGATAACATTCCACGTTGACATAAAGAGAGTATTTGATTATGCAGAACCATCGTATAGATATTCATTTTACCTTACGGCAACAAACTACACTTTACTCTAGAAGTCACATGTACAGTTAACATTAACACATATCCATCACAATAATTTTAGAATATCAGTTGTTTCTTTCGTTCAGGTTTGTTATGTGCAAGGAATTTCTACATTTTCACCTTATAATCTAATATCATATCATAATAATAAAATAGATTTTTTGAGTTGATTTGTCGATAAAATCTTTTGAGTTGACAACACCTTTAATAAGAAATCATTTAGAATGTATCTATTTAATATAACTCTGTGAGTACTTTTTATCTATTTATAATATAGTTTTGTCAAATTCTCTACGTGTTTAATATTACTCAATATCATTATATTTATTTATAATTCAAGACTACAACGAGATTATTTCGATTATAATTAAGATTTGACTAGAATTTTCAGTACCTATCGGAAACTTTAGTGTGCATTAAAATTAACTTCGTGTCAGCAATATTACATTAATTGGGTAGCTGACTTAACTAATATTTGAATGCATTATTTATTTTAGTGTTGTATTTCTCTTTTTCGTAAAGTTCGTCATTAAGGACGAGTGGGGGAGATAGATTCCAGGCATTAGTTAATAAATAAGTATATAATCTACATTGACCACATTGTCTCTGTAACAAGCCCACTGCGACAATGCCCACAGCCTTACCACAGGCAAGAACCGAACCTCCTGAATTTCTGCTTTTCTCTCGTAGGCACGTGTTCAGGGTGCTACGAATTTAAATACAATAACTTTGAAAAATTCCGTTTATTTTCATCCTGATCGTAGTCTTAAACAGAGCTACGAACATACCACACAGTGCAACCGTCTCTGGTACACGCTAAGTTACCATTTGTGATGCTACGTTGGACTACGGTGGATCCGCTACGACAAACTACCTTTTATGCAATTTATGTTACAGTATGTACAATCTTGTGGAATGCTCTTTCTTTACTTTACATTCAGTAACTTTATAATATAGGATAATAAAATTATTTAAAACACTGAGTAATAATATTCATATTTTATTCGTTGCGCAAGGTTGGTCGTGTGATGGTAGATAATTTTTCTTTCTATAACGTATTATTCTTTATAGTTACAATTTCATAAAACATCAATTAAAATTTGAGAATCCTAAGGAGATCAATTCCGCAAGTTAACATTAGTTATTATTATTACTTTAAGGTAACTTATTAACAATAATAGTGTATTATTAAATGTTAGATATCTTCTTAAAAATGTATAGTTTCTCGGTCTGGCATGGAATAATTCTGAGCCAAAGTTTAGGAACTTTAAACAGATTTCATAGAGCCACCGCTCGTTTCATTGTGAAGTGTCACGTCAAGCAAATACATAATATCTGTTTAGCTTACAATTAGATATATTTTAGATTATTGGAGATATATCATGGAGATATGTTGCGTGGTACTTGTTAAGCCAACTGAAAATAAAACCACAATGATTGGCCTGTGTAGTCGAAAAGCGTGAAATAGGTATGAAAGATTAGCCAACCCATTTAGGCCAAACGCATGTCCTAGCGCAATATTGAAGATTCTTTGGAGTTTGGTAGCGGTTGTGTTCACTGTGGGTTCGGAGGCCTCAGCACGGTGATGCAGATAGATCCACGGAGCAACCGCAGCAGGTCTATTACTTCTGGGGTTTTCATGGACGTCACGTTTTCATCGTTGACCTGAAAGTAAAGAAAAGTTACGTAAATTAAAACAAATAAATCACACATATAAAAGAAAAAGTGACCGAGGCCCCCAGTGCCTGAGGCTGGAATCGAACCAGTGTACTCTGCAATCGCGGCAGATGCCTGTATCCTCTCGGCCACCCAGGTCACAGTTGCTTTGATTTTTATTTATGACTCAAGGCCGTGAACCTATATGTATAGGAAAATAGTGTGGGAATGCCACAGTGGGACAGTAACCTGCGACTTAAAACACAGGGGGATGCGAAAATTACGCAATCGACAGTCCCCCTGCTTCTGGGCGGGCGTTCTTAGATACACTACATTCAATATTCGTCTCACTCAGTGCTGAAAACAGACTTCTTAAATATAACTCGTGAGAGGGTTTGGGCTACAGTTCCAACGCTGCTACAGTGAGGTTGAGGATTGGAGGTTAGATGTAGCTCAGCTCCGATTCTAGGTAGTGCAAGCTGAACACGGCCGGTGTTCACCGCGCTCAGATTGTAGAGCTAGCATCTAAGATATGTAGCTCTGACCCCACTCCGGGTGGCTAAATATGCTGAACCTGGTCGGCTGTTCACCGGGGTCAGAATAGAGCTAGCTACCTGCAGGATAACGTCTCCTCGCCGCAGGCGGCCGTCACGCGCGGCCACGCTGTCACTGTACACAGCTGAGATGTAGCTCTGTCCTGACTCCGGGTGACTTTGCACGCTGAAACCTAGCCTGCTGTTCCACCCCCGGTTCAGTTCCACCGTCACTATCTGGAACACCGAATTGCAATATATAAGTACTATATTTAAATCTAGAACAATATGTCTGGTAAGGGAATGATTGGCACATTTGACACATTTTGCTGAAATCATTAAGGACTCATACACGAACCAGAGAGACAATTGTTTACAGAATAATTTTTAAGAAAAAAAAAACCGCCTTCCTTTGGGGTTCTGGTGATAAATACTTTCAAATGTTGGATTATGTTATCAATTCGTTTGTATTTTTTAATGTTTGTTATTCGATATCTCCGTCATTTCTGAACCAATTTTGAAATTTGGATGATTCTGAAGTACTTACAGATGAGAATGATTATCAGAACGGAACTCTAACCAGGGGCGGCTCACTCTTCATCAGAAGTTCGTCTGCACCAAATTTCACTATTCTGGACGTAAGTGCATGCTGTTCTTATAAAAATACCAAAGTCACTATAAGTGTGCCGTTCAGATTTGAGGAGTTCCATTCTGACCATCATCAGGAGTTCCACTGCACCAAATGTCACTGTTCCGTACGTAAATGCATGCTGTTCCTTTAAAAACACAAAAATCACCATATGTATCCAGGATCCCATCATCAGAACTGGGTTCTGAGAAAAATGGGACCAATCAATTCAATCAAAAAAAAAATTTTTAAAATCGGTCCAGTAACGACGGAGATATCGTGAACAAACATTAAAAAAAAAAAAAAAAAAAAAAAAAAAACAGACCAATTGAGAACCCCTTCCCTTGAGATTTGGAAGGCGGTTAAAAACCAAACGCTGTCACCATCAAATAGTGTTTCATTTCGTTTTCATTAAACGATTGTGACAAGGGGTCGCCATAATTAAATGAAAATCATAATTAAATGAAACTCATCAATTTTTATGCGTGTATACGCGCTACAAAAGGCTCTCGAAATAGCCGAAACATGTCGAACGCTATATCGACTTAATACGTGATTAACCCGCTTAAAATATTTTTAAATATTTTTGAAAATCAATGTTTTGGTGTATACGCACAACATAACATATACCCATACCTACTAACAATATCAATATAGATTGAGAGTATGTTTAAGAATCTTACCGTAGGCTCTGAATGGTTGGTGTCTAGAGCACGTGGGTCAGGTTGTATGTTCTCCTTCTGGACGGTTTCTACCTCCTTCGGTTTCGACGGCGCCCGCGCTTCCTGAGCCTTCCGCTCGCTGTCCGGTGACAGAGCGACTGCTTTCCACTTCTTTAGTCCACCTGGAACGTAAATTAATACCGAATATTGAAACTTTCAAATGCTTTTTTTATATACTGTTCAGCAATTATCTTTATTTTTTTAATAATCGATAACCGCAAGAGTTAAGTTAACGGAATTCAATAAAAACAGGGTGTATAAAGTACAGGCCGTGCAGCAAATGTGTTAATGTAAAGACTGTAAGGTCTCAGTGCACGCTCATATTGGGCGTGCAGCGGGCGAGGGGCGTGCGGCGTGCATATCAAACATTTGAAGCTCATACAAATGTCTTGAGTCGACGCTGCATAGATTGTATGCACGCTCGCCCGCTACGTCGCACGCCCCGCCGAACGCTCCGCACCGAGCGTCCACTCAGGCCTTACGGCTCAGCAACGACATTGGCGCGACAGCGGCGAGCGACGGCCATACATTGAAGCGAGACACAGCGATGGGACTTTTCATTCGCACGTATGGCTGCCGCTCGCCGCTGCCGCGCTTAGACCAATGTCGTGGCTGGACCGTTAAGCTGAGTTTAGATGTGCAAGTTATTGCTGCAATATGCTATATGCAATAAAGAGATGCAGATATTTGCCACTCACTCTTACCCATAGGTGCGTCTCAAAACTTGCAGCAATAACTTGCTGGTCTAAACTCAGCATTACATTTAATAATCACTCCGTAGTGAACGAAAGGGGTCACTATCAAGTTTATCTTATCGCAGCCGCTAAACGACTATTTCGGCTAGATGTCAGAAAATGTAAATATACAGTCAGCATAAAGTCAATTCAGCTGGGATGACTTGAAAGTAGAACTTACTTAGAATGAATGAGTAGCCAAACGTCTGGAAATATACATAGTCCGTATGATTAGCATATCTAAAAAGTCAAAAGTGAAGTTAGTTAATTGACGTCAACACAGAACGATACAGTAGCAAAACGTCCGGAAATATAATGTGTCATGGACGTCATGGTTTATAATAAATATGTAACAGTTCTTATTAACAGTGCGAGAAGGTTTGAATTCTCAAGGCACTTAAGCATTTTAAAACCAGACGTTTTGCTAACGGGTCGTTTGGCGTTTATTCTTTTTATTTTAGCAATAAAAACATTAAACAATCCAGACTTTTTGCTCCTCGACTGTTTAGCGTTCATGTCTGTTTTGTAATACAGACATTCGAAGATGAAGATGTTTTGCAGTTAGATCATTTTAAATTGTTACGTTTTAAGATCCAGACGTTTTGCTAAAGACGCATTTAGCATTCATGTCTACGTAGCCACAAAGACATAACACAATCCAGACATGTCAGCTATATAGTCTTTTAGCGATAAGGTAAATTTGACAGTGACCCAACGAAAGGCGAGGCAGAGTACTAGTATATTATGTATTTAATGTATTTCAAAACTAGCTAGGTACTTAATTAACATATTGCTAACAATCATGTAAGTAGTAAATACTTACTTATTATTACTGATACTAGAGAACCTTAATGACGAAATAAAACTTAATAAAATCTCAATTCATCAACAAAATCTTGGTAAGAAAATAGGAATTAATAAAAACAAATTTAACTTTTCCCTTAATTTTTGTACAAACTTTTCGAGAACTGCTGTACTATCAGGTTCATAAATGGATGTGCGAAATTCAATTGCACATAAACAAAATAAACAGATGTTCTGAAAGCGAATGCTTGTTTTTCGGTTTGTGGATGTCCACAATGTCCAGCATTGATTTAAAGCATACCGTCAGCTGCCAGTTTGAAAATAAACTTTTTAACAAAAAATAAAACCGCCTAAAAATGTTTAATAGTTCAAAACACGGAAAAACTAAAAAGCCAAAAATAATAAACCTTTGAATTCAGATTTCTATCGTATTGTAATTAAACATCAAATTATAAACAAATCAATTATTTTTGTAGTCATACCAGACCTGTTCGTCGCCTTGCTATTGCCTATTTGCCCCACCCAACCATACACAGGCTGGTACCGACTCCAAAAATAATTGATTTGTTTATAATTTGGATGTTTAGCTTATTGCAATACGATAAGAAATCTGAATTGAAAGGTTTATTATTTTTGGCTTTTTAGATTCTCCGTGTTTTGTAACGCGCTTATTTTTGAATACAGCAAAATTTTATTTTTGTTAAAATTTATTTCATTTGTTGATTTTTAGTGGTTCCTAGTGATATTATATGTATCAGTCCGAATACATGTACAGTAGTGAAAGAATTATCCTTTAACTCCTAACCATTGAGGAGTTGACCTTCCATCATCAGCTCAGTTGATTTTTAGTGGTTCCTAGTGATATTATATGTATCAGTCGAATACATAGTACAGTAGTGAAAAAATTATCCTTTAACTCCTAACCATTGAGGAGTTGACTTTCCATCATCAGCTCAGCCATTAATAAATATTACCATCAGACGTAAATACTGTACCTTTGAAAAATAGACTAAAAACATTACATGTGCCTATAACATTTGAAGAGTTCCATCGATTTCTCCAGGATCCCATCATCAGACCCTGACTTGGTGCCAATGGGACCATCTCGGGGTTATACCGGTTCGATCAAAAAAAAAATTTTGAAAATCGGTCCACGATTCTCGGAGATATCGAGTAACATACATACAAAAAAAAAAAAAAAAAAAAAAAAAAAAAAATTCAGTCGAATTGAGAACCTCCTCCTTTTTTGAAGTCGGTTAAAAAGCCTACCTCATTAAGTAGGCTGTTTAATAGTTCAGCCGCAAATGTCTGCGGCTAACCTAACCTGTTGAAGCCGCGTCAGGTTTCTACTCAACATTGTAATTAAAACCATAATTTAAATGACATACCAACTTATTATCAAGCACTTACCTGAGTACAAGAAAATATTTCGATCGATAAATTAAAAACATGTAGGTATTTATGTAAGATATGTATAAATAATACAGCAAAATTACCTGCTTGTTAACATATTTCTATATCGTCTTAAATTGTTTAATTTAATTTAAGTTAAACTTATTTTATCTTACACTCAAAACAATCTTAAATAACAAAGTGTTTTTTTTTAAAAGACGCTAATAATAACAAGGTGCTAAATGTTAGACTAAGTTTAGTGAACCCGATTAACGTAAGAACGACAGTGACTTATTTAGGTAGGTAAAGAAAAAATATTACGTCATCAGTGTAATCGAATATAAGATACCGGACATAGATCTCACTTTGCCTAGTTTGAGAGCATGTTAAAACAAAAAATCTACCAAAATAAAATAAACTAACGATATTTGTAATTGTTGTCATTGTATTAAAATCAATTCAAAACAAAGAAATACTCACTGTCGTCTTTAACTTCTCCATCAGAAGTCATCAGCACGGCACTCTGGTACATAGGAGTCGAGTGTTTAAACCTCGCCTCATCGCTGGACAGCTCCGCTGGCATGGACACCGGCTCATCAGAGTCCACTGGGAACGAAGGCTCATATCTGTGGCGACTCCTGTCTTCCTGGTACGCATTGCGAGCATCTAACGCATCGTTGTCTAGATTATTTAGTTCATATGCGTGCGGCGGTACTGAAATCACAAATATACATAAGTAGGTACCTCTTGCCTGCAATGAGAGACATCAAACGCGGTAACTCGTATCATTAAGATTAAAATACGACGACTTAAGCGTCGAAGTAACGCAATAAGAAACAAAGATTGCGGGAAGACGCCAGGAATTGGTCTTTTACAGCTATTACACGGGCCATTTGCTTGTAAAGGAGTTGAATAAAATGATACGCGCTTGAATGCTAACGATCCGATAAAAAGGATTTCCTGTTATCATTTACGGTATTTTAACACAGAAAGATACAAATAGGTAATAAAATAATGTAAAAACTTAAAAATGTGCGACAATTCGGCCAGTAGTTTCAATTTTAAGTATACGTAGCTTACGTAAGGTGCAGTTTACGAGACTAAAAACTGTTGCAAGCTAGCTAGGATGGAATGTTAACACATAATATAAAGGTACGTAGTAATGGGAATCGTGCTGGTGACAGGAGCCGTAAATGTACCTAGTTTATGAGGGTCAGTCATAAAAAAGATAGTTTCATGAATGTTGAGATGGTTCGTGATGCATTTTCGATCCCTTCCTTAAATCAAAATCGGCGTAGTCTAAATCAGAGCAACCAATTTCAGAGGTAACAAGCGTCCTGAGTAGAATGACCCAAAAAAAACCGGCCAAGAGCGTGTCGGGCCACGCTCAGTGTAGGGTTCCGTAGTTTTCCGTATTTTTCTCAAAAACTACTGAACCTATCAAGAGTATCAAGTTCAAAACAATTTTCCTAGAAAGTCTTAATAAAGTTCTACTTTTGTGATTTTTTTCATATTTTTTAAACATATGGTTCAAAAGTTAGAGGGGGGGGGACGCACTTTTTTTTCCTTTAGGAGCGATTATTTCCAAAAATATTAATATTATCAAAAAACGATCTTAGTAAACCCTTCTTCATTTTTAAATACCTATCAAAAATATATCACACGTTGGGGTTGGAATGAAAAAAAATATCAGCCCCCACTTTACATGTAGGGGGGGTACCCTAATAAAACATATTTTTCTATTTTTTATTTTTGCACTTTGTTGGCGTGATTGATATACATATTGGTACCAAATTTCAGCTTTCTAGTGCTAACGGTTACAGAGATTATCCGCGGACGGACGGACGGACGGACGGACGGACGGACGGACGGACGGACGGACGGACGGACGGACGGACGGACGGACGGACGGACAGACAGACATGGCGAAACTATAAGGGTTCCTAGTTGACTACGGAACCCTAAAAAACAGATTTGTATGAAATATATGTAGTTTTCATAAAAAAAAATAGAAATGCACATCTGACTAACAATTTTGATACAGTACTTGTACGTCGTGTGAGTGTTGAAAAGTATTTCGCTAAAATACTTATTTATTTTGTAGTTTAATTTATACGCGTGCTGCGCCAGTTAGCCCGAGTGTTACAATTTAGTTAGATGAATCCAATTGTTGGTTGCTGAATGTATCCAAAGGGCACTAAATGCATGTGAGTCTGAGCGAGCGGTGTGTGGGTGTTGCTACACAGGTAACTTGCCAAGGTGTGAGAGCAGGCAATCGGTGCACGCATAGTTTTATACTATGGTTGGATTCCGTCAGTCCGTCTATTCACTGATTCGGAATATATTCAAGCTATAAGACATCTTCCACTAAATTCCACTACATCCTCATCATATATCTCAATGAAGTGACCACTTTACTAAGTTCATGATACTTATGTGTACATACCAACGAAAAATGCTGTTAACAAAGACTCGTACACAATTTCGTATTTCAAATTCGACTGCTGCGCGAGGAGGCGCACAGCTGTCTCAGTACATTATTTAAGCCGAGATTCTGGTTGTCAAAATTTGTAGTTTGAATTAAAATTTGTTGTTACAATTGATTTCCGATAATTGGCTGTATTTGTCAACATTATTTTCGGTCTGAACGGAATTTAATCTAGATGGGGTCTGAAAGTGGAAAAAAGTGAAATCCTGGGCAAAAGAGCGATGTGAGCAGGGATAGTGGCTCACCTGCCAGGCTTAGCTTTTGTTTTCTACAAGTCGGCGGGGCTGTGGGGCTGGCCAGAGCTACAGTGTGCGCCCGAGACACCCGCTTTTCCGGAGTTTCCATTTGTGACTTTAGTTCAGTTGCTTGTGTTGGAGCATCTGCGTGGAACACTTGGCTTAAGAATATATCCTTCAACTGTGCCATTGTGGTTTTTCATTGAATATAATAATATGTAAAATAGTAACATTTAAATATGAAACTTAGGTCATGTTGATAAAATGAGTCGACCGAACTATATAAAGTTATATACCCAGGTACATGTAATGCTACGCAGTAGCAATGCTCAGCTGGCGGATATAATCTTTGCATGAGTAGTCGTTTCTGAAGCCGCGCGAGTTACTTGCGAGGGTGTGAGCCTACTCGTGTTGCGGTGTCGTGTGTCAACTTATTAGTTACCAGTGATGTACGCTTGCCATTTACTACATTGTAATTACAAAGCGATGAACATAAGATATATTCAAACTTTAACATTTGTAAGTAACTTGTAATTAAATAAAATAGCGCGTAACAAAAAACTACAATAACTTCTATCATCAATAATTTACCAAAAGAAATAAATTATACAACATATCTTTCGTAAGGCCTAGAAATTGATAAATAGGTTCATATGAGATGAGAAAATTCATAGCTTTCTTCTCGTTCTAATTAGTCCCTAAGGAGTCATAATGAGACAGATGACGACATCGAGTAATAAATTAGGACCTGATTTCAAAGATCCTACCGTCTCATTTCAGATTCATCTTTGTCAGATAATTGACGCTTCTGAACCAATGAGCGATGTTGACTCATTTAGAAGCTTAAAATATCGTGTTTAACTTAATTAAAATATAGTTCCTAATTTACTTTGTAGGTAGGTAATCGCATGACATGACCTCGTAAACGCTGGTTGTGTTGTGAGTACAAAGTAAGTTTATTTTTATTATGGCACAAAATGAGTCGGTATAACTGTTTGTAGCTTGTAGGATAATATCGTGATAAAATAACAGAACTTTTACTATACTCGAACGCTTCTTTAATACGAGGCGAATCTGTAGAGGGAGAGTAATGCTTCAATTTTCATTTGCCACGAACGGTCTGAAAAGTATTCTTGAGCGTTCTGTTTCCGACTTTTCCTATCCTGAAAATTATTGATAAATTTCTGCATTCCGTTAGAATCTTGATGAAAGTTGGTAATAAATACTCATTAAAGAAAGAAAAAAAATGATTCAATTTTATTCGATTCGATTAAACATTTTCTTTAAATTGAAAGTACCTAATTATAATATAACTAAGTCATCAGGAATCCAGGAATGTTCGCCAAATAGCCTTTAAGTGTGGATTAAACGTGAGGCCTGCAAAAAAATCAACTGCTTGCATTTATTAGATGTTATTTTAGCTTTCTGCTGCCTAGCAATCTAACCGGTTCAGTATGCACTATTGTGACCTCAAGCCACAGAATTATAAGTGAAGAATAACGCCGAGACTCACGATAATGATGACGACGATCAAGAATCGACGAGCAACAAAGAATAATGGAAATTAACGAACAGAGCACATGAACCACTCAGGTCTCACTGCCACTCTTGGCAAAGAGGGGTTGAATGAAGACGAAATTGTGACATTGCAGTGTGTATGTGTTTATATATATGGCATAGCTCTTACCTATTTATAAATACATTTATGAATTGATTTGATGCATGTGGTGTTTACCTTTAAGTAATTGTTACGCTTAGCGATCATAATCATAATGGTTGAATTTATGTCAATAATGGTGTAAACAATTGTTGGTAAACCAATAAATATAAAATAAAAAAAAAATAAAAAAAAAATAAGGAATATTACGGTAATGTTCTGCCGTCAGATAGCAGTTCTATAGGTAATCCACGATAAGTTTGCAACGATTTTCTCAGCCTCGCCAGTGCAGATCTTATTTTAAACGTCAAACTTTGATGAAATTATGACGTTCACTGAACGCTTACAGAAGCGGGGCTGGCTAATAAAATATTTGCAGACTTATCGTACGACTATTCTATCCAATCCGGAAGATAAGAATACTAATATTATAAATGGGAAAGTGTGTCTGTCTGTTTGTTTGTCCGTCTTTCACTGCAAAACGGAGCGACGAGTAGACCTGCTTTTTTAAGTGGAGATAGTTGAAGGGATGGAGAGTGACATAGGCTACTTTTTGTCACTTTCTAACGCGAGCGAAGCCGCGGGCAAAAGCTAGTACCTATGCTGTATGTACTATAACATTTAACCATACCTGAAACAGTTTTTTAAGTTTTGATTATGACAGTGATGCATCAAAGCGGTTTTTTTACAGATGTAACATATCTATGTTGGTGCATTTTCACACTCGTGTGCTAATTTACAAGTGCGACAAAGGGGCTAGACTCAAAACATGGTTCTCCACAATGTGCTAGCTGCGCTCTTTGCGCAGAATTTTGCGTAGTATTCCCTAATACCTAAAATAACCTTATTTTATAGGTATAATAGGGAATACTACGCAAAATTCTGCCATTAAGGTGTTTGACTTGACGAGTATGATTATATTAAGTTTCCGCAGTAAATCGTGATTACAATTGTGAAACGTTATTAACTAATGCAAAATACGATGTTGCTTGTGCAGTTAATACGGACTTAAGACGTAGTTAGGTCATATTACAGTCTGCAAGCGTAATATAAGCCGAAGCTAAGAGCAGCATCCATAACTACACTGTGCACTGTAAGTAATAGCAAACTGGATCGAATTAAAATTCAAATTGCAACAACTATAATATGTTCAACGGAACTATTACTTAAAATATAAAACATGCAAATTTAATTCTGCTTCTAACAAACACGCCAACTATTACTTTGGCTAATTGGACATTTAGCTCACTGGTCATATACAACGGACGTTCATTTTTAGGGTTCTGTAGCCAAAATGATAAAAATATAACTCTTATAATTTATTGATGTGCATATATATTCTGTCAAACAAGTTTGTCAGTAAATAAGAACTAAGAAAACTATAGGTAACCTTTTCTCTAGCACCCTAAAGAAAAGGATGCATATAGTGTTCTTTGTTCTTATTTACTGACAGACTTGGTTGACAGAGTATATCTGGCTGTTATCCATTTCACTCAGAAACCATAAAATATATTTCAACAAATGTGGCCCATAGTGTACCTATAGATGTACTTATTTAGTTTAGGAGAAAAAGTGCCATAACTAACTATAAATATATTTTTATAAAATGAACAAGGGTAGGTCTTTAACATTAGGTACATTATAAGTAGCTAGTAAAGTTTTTAGTATGGAGAATATTTTTCCTCGAACCATTAAAAATTAAGGAAAAACTGGGTTACTCCAAATAGATGTAACTAAGTGCCGCGTTGATATTACAAAAATATTTCACTTTAGTACACATTTTTGTATTGTACGAAGCTATGGAACCCTCTCCTACGCTTAGTCCGACACGCACTTAGCAGTGTGTGCTTTAGTAGTTTGCTGAGCTTATGTTAATGTAAACTAAACGTCGCGCAGCTGTAGCTGAGAAATTAGTTTGAGAGCTTGCGGACTTTAGTCCCTCTGTTATTAACACATATTATATACTAGCTTTTGCCCGCGGCTTCGCTCGCGTTAGAAAGATACGAAAAGTCGCCTATGTCACTCTCCATTCCTTCAATTATCTCCACTTAAAAAAATCATGTCAATTCATCCCTCCGTTTTGCCGTGAAAGACGGACAAACAAACAGACACGCACACTTTCCCATTTATAATATTAGTATGGATTATATATTACATTTTAAATTATACACTAGACTGTATGCATGTTCTCGATAACACGTTACTAAACCAAAAATAAAAGACCTACCTGACTCTACCTCTAACCTGACTTATGTCTGATTCTCGATAAAACCGAGATAAAATTCCATTTTGGTCGTAAAAGCTTCAATCCTTTAATTTGACTCTCAACACCGAAGTCATAAATAAAATATAAATAAAAGGTTTATTTATACAATTCGATTCAATACTTTGTCAAATAATTGTACTTATATGCTTTGACTGTAAATCTCTAAGTTATTATAAGAAATAACTTTACAACTATAGTTATATGAAATTAGGTACCTACTGGTATTATTCGTGTAGGTAAAGGTAATGCTAATAATATACCCACAACTACAAGTTTTATGTTGGTAATATAGGTACTTAATTCGAAATTATTTTTACCAAATATGTAGGAACCGACTAAAAATATCGATAAACTTCCAGTTTTCATTGTACGTATGCGGGACGCATCGATGCAATATATATACATTATAGGTACATACAACGCCGCACGGCTATGCATAGAAGAGGCTTTTTAAATTAGCAACTAGGTTAGCGTGAAGGGAAACTAATAGTATAGTAGTTTATAATTAGATCGTACCATTAGGCTGCTCATAGTGGTTGTTGTCCTTGGTCAGTTTGCGGAACTTGCGGGGGGAGAGACAGGGGGAGCGGGAGCCGTCGACTGCGTCAGGGGTGAGCCGGCGCGCCGCTAGGTCGCACAACATCGACACCGCTTCGGGCCTGAGGGCAGAATGAATATGAGTAAACGATACAACACACGCAGCGGACCTTAACCTACTTAGATCATAATTCATAACACGGCACGTGAATAAAATTGCCCTAGTTAATGAAAATGTCTGAAATAGGTACTTAGGAATGCGTAATTTGAATATTTAAATTAAATAATACCTTTGGTCTACTTAGTAAACTTTCAGTGAAGCATTGTAATGAGTCTGTTCTTAGCTGTTCCTTTCAAACGTTTAGCTGTTTTTTCCAACCAATTAACTACCTAAGTAATATTAACTAAGTCTGTTCAGTGCATCGAAGTGCTTAAACCTTGGTGCTTAAATACAAACAAAATGTTTGCGCTTTGCAGCATGTCGTTGTTATCTCTCTCTATCGCGCTTTCGTATTACTGGGGACGCTTTAAACGAAGGGCCTGTTGTGCACGCAGATAGAAAATGGAGACTTGTGGTGGAGACATGAACGACACGGCCGTACCATTGACATGATCGACTTCGGTGTATCGTTCACCTGGTGATGAATTGTAATAGAATCGTTCAACACTTACCTTAGCGGGGGTTTAGGCCGAGGCGGCGGGTCAGAGTCGGTGGGCTCCTCCTTAGGCGACATGGGTGACAACGGTGTCGCTGCGTGGTCGCGGTACAGTCGCAGCCGCACCTCCGAGCCGCACGCGCGCAGGAACGCCACGGCCGCCGCATGCGACATGTTCGACATCGGTGTGTCGTTCACCTGCGGGTGGAAATATATTAGATAAGACAGTTATATTGCATGAGGTTTGTCCTTTTCTGAACCAAAATCAATCTATGTGCCGGATCCCGCACCAAGGCGCGCACGTTTTGTCTTAGCGCGTTGAGGTCCTCCTTATGGAGCGTGAAACTCAGCGAGCCATTCACTTTCGTCATCACTATGTTGACTATGTCGAACTCCTATAACCCATAGATAAATAACACATACCGCGACAATTCGGCCGCCAGGCTGTATCCGGCCGTTGCTGAGCGCCGGCTCCCGCACCAGGGCGCGCACGTAGTGTCCCAGCGCGCTGTGGTCTTCCTTGCGGAGCGTGAAACCCAGCGAGCTGCTCACTTTCGTCATCACAATGTCGAACTCTTAGATAAACAACCCATACCGCTACAATCCGGTCGCCGGGCTGTATCCGGCCGTCGCTGAGCGCGGGCTCCCGCACCAGGGCGCGCACGTATTAGTGTCCCAGCGCGCTGTGGTCTTCCTTGCGGAGCGTGAAACCCAGAGAGCCGTTCACTTTCGTCATCACTATGACGAACTCCTAGATCAACAACCCATACCGCTACAATCCGGTCGCCGGGCTGTATCCGGCCGTCGCTGAGCGCGGGCTCCCGCACCAGGGCGCGCACGTAGTGTCCCAGCGCGCTGTGGTCCTCCTTGCGGAGCGTGAAACCCAGAGAGCCGTTCACTTTCGTCATCACTATGTCGAACTCCTGGAACAACACAGATGAGTATATAGTCTATATACTATAACCCGGGAAATTGAAATTCACAAATTCGAAGCATCTTTATGTCGACGAAATAAAGAGAAAATGCTTCGAATTTCCCGGCCCAGATTACTCCAATTCGACAACTATCTGTCGCTTTTTTTGCGTGAGGAATCAGTTAGTCTAGAAAGCCAAAATCCTCGAAAAACACGTACACACAACTACAACCCAAACTACATTACTAGGTAACAGTATGGTATGGCTGTTATACGAGAACAATTAGCTTCCTCTCCTTATACACTTCTTTTCCTCTCTATGCATGTTCATCGTTACTTAAATGGAAAATAGAATTGCGTGAAAAAAATATATCTGGCCATTACTACTCGTAAACATAAGAAGCTGCAATTTGAAATAGATAAGTGGCACTATCATAAATGCACCTATTCCCGTGAAAATTCGTTGAGGCGTAGATATTCCAGGAATGCCTATTACATATTAATGACTATAATGCTATTAATTACATTAACGAGAATCTTCGCTTCCACGCAGTGATTAAACCGTGTACTTACCACCGATCCATCATCCTTTGAGGCGTGAACAAAAAGGTTTATTAATAGCTACTTACATGAAAATCGTAATAGGTTACCGTAGCGTATATTAATAGGCAATCGCCTTGTCCATTACGTTTTATGGCTTGTCTAATCCCGCTTGAATCACTTAGGAGAGCAAAATTACTAGATATCATCAAAGAAAATCGAGTAAAAAGAGGGTTATCATGTAAAATGAGTAGTCACAGTACAAAAATTGGCATTTTCACAACTTGAGCCATGTCCTTTAGGTATTGATACGTGTAAAAAATTATAAATATTAATACAGCCCCATCTAACCGAACATCAATCAAAAGGTGTGACGGCATATGATCGAGCATACATTTTCTTGGTGTTTCCGAGGTAAGTTTTTTTTTCTTAAAAGACTTTATTTGTCTTGTTTAGTTATGAACCCTATTTCTCTGAACTGGACCCTAAACTCATACAGTATACCCTATCTAAATATTAGCAATGTGGAAAATGTTAGGGCAATTTCCTCGTAACGTATTAGCTCAATAGAGGTTTTGCGTGTTCGAGCTAATGATAATGCGATCCTATGAGGAGCGGCCTTCATATTACCCTAAATAAGAAATAAAGAGACATACCTACACATATTTCTGACACATCACTTGATTCGATAGACAAAATTGGACACAAGTAATTACTACCTAAGTTGCCCATGCTTCCTTTGAATTATGTATTTTATAAGGTATTTTATGATCGTTAATTTGATTATTAATATCTAACTACAGGTCTTTATAGAAAAGCAAAAAATCTAGACCTTTCTATGAATTGTGCGCACTACTATAAAAGTCAACTTGCTATTAAATATTAAATAGGGACCTAGAATCTAGAATCTAGGGAGATTTGCGTCATAGTCATTCTTTTCCGTTGAACTTTTTACTTGTTCACTTAAAACTATCAAAAGTAGATATGTAGGTTGAGAATCAATACCGTTGTAAGTATTTTACTCTAAAATAAGATAGTTGTTACATGTCTGACTAAAAATCAATAACTTACTGTACTTAGTGTAGTGTACTCTCATGACAGTCATGACATACTGTACCTACTCAGTAGGTATATAATAGCAGCGCTTTTATTAAACACGAGCATTTTACTCGACTCGTAAATGGGATCACATGTACCCTACCTACTTACTCAATACAATATACGAGTATAGTGGGTAGTAGCGTTTGTATCAGATACTCGTACCTACAAGTAATTTACTCTAAAATGGGACAGTTATCACAAGCACTTCGGTAACCATACGAATCAGGCACCAGGGAATCATAACGTTGCTAGTAGTATAGTCGTATTAATCTCCTCACCCCGTACTGAATATCGTAGACGGGGAGCGGTCGGTCGAGGTCCGGAAGACGTAGCTCGCGCCGGTCCGGTTCGGGGCTCGCCTCGCGCCGCCCTCGCCCTTCGGACGACGAGGTGGTGGCACTGCTGGTTGTTGCTGATAACCTGGTATAGAAAGTTTTGTTATTAGTCTTGAAATTTTAAAATTGCTAAAATTAAAAACTACTATTTTATACTGTGGAACGTGGATTATCTATTTGTCTCTTAGTTCTAAGACGCTGTAATTAATTATTAAGTTCACTGTTCGCTACTAAATACGTTAATTTCAAGCTTCGCGATAGGTACCTAATAATAATGTATTTTTCTACTCGTCGACTTTAATCTGTTAATTAGGACACCACAGACTAAACTATATGTGCCAACTTTTTCGTGTTGGATAGTCTTTGACACTTATTCAACTATAATATTTCATTACACTTTAGTTAACCTAAAAAAAAACAAAAATAGAACTTCATACAAGTGCTATACTAATTTGCGATACCTGGCAAATTTTTCTGCATCTCAAACACAATTTTTTTTTAATCTATCGCGTTATCGACCAATCAGAGACGGTTATTACAAACAATTGGTTGCTAGGTAATTCGATGTAGATACAACGGTGAACGACGCGAATATTAACATTAATTTTAACTTGAATGATGATATTTTTCGTCCATTGATGATGAAAATGATGACTCATAGAAAAAGTATTGTATACAATAGTGATATAATTAAGCTTTTCACTCTCGTACCGTACTATTAGGCCACTCAGAAAGCTTCGTGGCTAAACATGGTACTCGACTGAAAAGCTCTGTATTATATCACGATTGTATAAAATACTATTATTGTATTTCATCGTATACATTTAAAAAATAAAATAATGAAAAGATATTCAATACTTGTACGTGTCCGTCATCAATTCATCATACTCGTGGCTAATACTAGCTACTTTTGACTTTGCTTTACGCGTGTAAGTCGTTTGTCAAAAACCGGCCAAGAGCGTGTCGGGCCACGCTCAGTGTAGGGTTCCGTAGTTTTCCGTATTTTTCTCAAAAACTACTAAACCTATCAAGTTCAAAACAATTTTACTAGAAAGTGTTTATAAAGTTCTACTTTTGTGATTTTTCTCATATTTTTTAAACTTATGGTTCAAAAGTTAGAGGGGGGCGGGGGACGCACTTTTTTTTCCTTTAGGAGCGATTATTTCCGAAAATATTAATATTATCAAAAAATGATCTTAGTAAACCCTTATTCATTTTTAAATACCTATCCAACAATATATCACACGCTGGGGTTGGAATGAAAAAAAATATCAGCCCCCACTTTACATGTAAGGGACTACCCTAATAAAACATTTTTTTCCATTTTTTATTTTTGCACTTTGTTGGCGTGATTGATATACATATTGGTACCAAATTTCAGCTTTCTAATGCTAACGGTTACTGAGATTATCCGCGGACGGACGGACGGACGGACAGACAGACATGGCGAAACTATAAGGGTTCCTAGTTGACTACGGAACCCTAAAAAGGAATGAATGCTATTAATTTCAAGGCAATTAACACCTGATTTATAAACAAAGGGTATAAGCAAATAAAAATAATTACGTGCAGGCTATTTTCAGTATCAAACGAAAATAAATATAGGAAACCTTTTAGCAAAATGTCTAAGGAAATTTCTTTGAAATAATAAAGTACACGGTCGTGTATACTGAGCCGATATCTACAGTCAATGAAGTGACTCTTTTCCTCATTCTTATTTTGAACTTTTATAAAGAAATCCAATTAGGGAACAAATTATTTTATAATTATATTTTTAGATTTCTTTCAACCCCTTTTTGCCAAGAGTGGCACTGAAACTTGGTAGTTGATGTGCTCTGCCTACCCCTTTATGGTATACAGGCGTGATTATATGTATGTATGTATTTTTAAACCTACTAGTGTACAGTAGATATGTATATATAAATCTTAAACTAAATAAAAAAGATACATATCATATCACATACCAACGTAAAAGAATGATCAAGTCAATTGGTGGACCAGTAGACTTATCGCTTTTTCTTTCGTGTACGAGATTTATTTTAGTTTACAATTTTATACCTAAAGAAATGTATTTTAATAGAATTTTAGGTGCAAGGTGAATGTCGTACCTATAGCGAACAAGAATTTTTGTCTGAGAGGCCCTTGGAGGATTGAATTCGGACCAATAACTGACATTAGGAACATGATATTTACATGTAGTTCATTATTTATGTGTGTATTGTATCATGCGTTTACGTCGCGCGTGTCAAGTTACCGGTCTACGAGATGTCAGTCTGAATTGCTATCGTAGGTTTTTAATTTATGTAACTCGATTGCGGAGAAGTCACGGAAAATGTACCTACTTAAGTATATAAGTATGTACTTTTTCTTTCTAATATGTACCTAAGTCATCGGAGGCGCTATTCATCTCTTCGAATGCGAGTCATATTATATACCGTGTGTTTATGTCGCGTCAAATAAGATGTGTCAGTCTGATACAAGAGTACGCTCACAGAACTATATTTAGATAGAAGAAACAAGTTCATCTATTTGTATAGGGGCCAAGCGTGTCAAATTTTGTACTGAAGTTGTTTCTTGCCTGTAATTTTAAATATGTCTCAGGCTCTTGATTGTTCATAGTTTTTGTGTGGTTGCAATTGAATATTACGTAACGAGGCATTTCTTATGTTTTGATTGACTTCAACTTACAAAAATTGACGCCCGAAAGCTGCAAGCTGCGATTAAAGACGGACAACTCAGTGGATTTCACTGAGTTCATTTGACACGCTAAGTAGATACGTTTGCTTGATCTAAGGTATATATGACATCTGTGAGTACGCTCGAGTTGTCCTGTTTATATCTTGTAAGTAAGTATATAAATATGAAGGTATACATTTTGTGGGCGTTCGTAGTACCTACTTATGTAGTTAGCATGTCGGGGAACACGCGTGTTCGTGTCGGTCTGAAAAGGGTTTGAAGGTTACGCGCAACTCGCGACAGGTGAATTTTAGAAGTAGGTAGACAAATAGTTCTAATGAACTCATGTCATGTTATAGGTACAGGTACATATAAATAAGACCCTAGAGGAAAATAAGTCACATAATTATACAAAACATAGTTTACAAATATAACTCTATGTATTGTATTGTATAACCAACTTACGAGAATTTATTCATCCTGTTTTATCGTGCTAAAGTCATATGATTTATTTTTCATAGGTGTTAGGATTCAGTCTTCAAAAGACAAAAAAAAATAGTTTAAAAAACACTAGAAAAACACGCTTTTATAAATGCACGTAAAAGCCAAAAATAACTACAAGACTTTTCTAAGAAACCCAAAAACAGCTATGATACGATGTTCCATCATGTACCTAGTTCCAGTTCATATCTTCCGGCTCCATCATCAAATCAGTTCAACAGTACCATATTATTGTACCTATTGTCATCAGAACTACATACAGCTGCCAATTTTCATTACGCTACGATCCCTGAAAAATGGTTAAATTAGCTACCTTAGATTTCATTACATAGTTAGTTACATACACGACGACCTAATAAAAGCGTGTTAATAAAAACGGAATCCTTATCACTCGTGCGTCTGTCTGGCATAGCTAAGTTTCCCCTAGACTGCTGCCTATAGTGCAAAAATTTGTATTTATTGACAAGGGGCATTTGTAGACTAAAGGATAATCATAAATCATAAGACATAAATATAAATACATGATTACACACTTAAACTTTCATGTCAAATCCGTACGTAGCCTATAAATCGTTGTCTACGTCATGTAGCTGAAATGTTAAGATTCCTATGTACATATGCTACGTTTGCACCTATTCATTCCCCATAGCATATGCCAAAGTATGACAAACGACGCGTCAATCGATTCGTCTTAATAACACCCATGTCGCGGGCGACGTCGCGTCACTTGGGAATTTATCGATTATATAATTTACGAGTTTGTGGTGTAATATTATTGACATTATTGCAGGGTTTTTGTCAAACAAGAGCATGTGCCTCGATTCGTGTTGGGTTCCGCAGGCTGTTAGAAAGTTTCTAAATGTTGTGTATCATGTGAAGTCAGTCGTAGAGAAAAGTGATCCCCTTGCATGCACTTTTAGGGTCTCCCCACATCTAGCGTCTCGCGAGCGTAGCGTCGGGCCAACTGTATGGGCAAAGCTTGACGCCGCGTCGACGTCGCGTCTTTTTCCATACAGTTGGCCCGACGCTACGCTCGCGAGATGCTAGATCTGGGGGGACCCTTACTTATTGATAATATTTTAATCAGCTCACCTTGCGTGCATTGGATGACAGTTGAGCGGATCTAATGGCAGATGCTGCGGCAGCGGCAAGTGTGGCGGGTGCGGGGTCCTGGCAGGCGGCGTGGGGGGGTCGGGAGGGGTGACGCTCTCCAGCACGTCGTGCGGCGGCCGGCAAACCCGCAGCTCCACCCGCGGCGCCGCCGTCCGGAGCACCTCCAGGGCTTCCTGTTGACCAATACGGGGATTATGGATTAACACGTCAACTGTTAAGTTTACCGACTAGTGTATCTTATTGTTTTATTTTAATTTTTTATATCTTTAAACGAGCAACTTTTGTACATTTATTTAAATATACAGCGAACTTGGAAACTGATCTAACGATTTCCTTGAAATTTGTTGTGGGGGTTTTCGGGAGTAATAAATCGATCTAGCTCAGTCTTAGGTCCCGGAAAACGCAAATTTTCGGGTTTTCATGCGGTTTTCTTTCGCATTAATAAACGAAAAATACGATTGTGCATAGCTCCGTCGTAAGAGCGTCGGTCTAATGGTCGCAGGTGTCAGGGTTCGAATCCCGGCCGGAAATAAAGTATTTTTTAAATATATTTATACGAGTTTTTTTTAAATCTTAAAACGCGATATAAAAGGCCGTCGCCCAGGTCCTTGAGTACTTATAGGCAAATGCTGTAGCGAACCAGCGCAACGGTATCCTCTAGACAAAAATGACTTTTCGCAGCTGGAGAGCGCACTGATGCTGGTTCCACTCAAGATCGTCTCGCAGACTATCTAAATGAACTGACAAGGTATAATTGATTGGTTCATTAGTATACATGTTACACAATAGTGTTTGTTTATTTGGTGGGTGTATGTAATCAATTGCATTACGTATGCAGGGAATTAATAGATTAGTCATTAAGATATTAACGGCGACAATATTATGACATTGTTTTAATATTTAATTGGTATATTTTAATTGTATTTAAATTTGATATTGTTAATTAATTATTGATGTATCATTTGTAACTTATTAATAGTCATTAATGCATGTTAGACACTAAGTAATATATAATGCCAATTAGCACGTAAGGTTAATCTGTCAGTGCCGATTGATTGTAATAAATAAATATAAATATATATAAATATATACAATTGGTTTTCATTTCGGTGAAGGAAAACATCGTGAGGAAACCGGACTAATTCCAATAAGGCCTTAGTTACCCTTCGGGTGGATAGGTCAGATGGCAGTCGCTTTCGTAAGAACTAGTGCCTACGCCAAATCTTGGGATTAGTTGTCAAAGCGGACACCAGGCTCCCGTGAGCCGTGGCAAATGCCGGGATAACGTAAGGAAGAAGAAGAAGAATTGGTTTTCATTTCCAAAGGAATACTTATTTAAGTGACATTGATATTCAGACATAGTTTTAGTGCCGATGAAACTTTAATATTAAAAGTGCTAAATCAATTCAGCCTAAAAGTTGGCAACATAATCAATGAAGAAAACCATAAAATTTCGCATAAATTATTTAAGTGTTGGTCCAGTTCTATATATCAACAAATTAAATTTCTGTGAAGGCACCAAACAGTTAGAAAGATTTATACTGACGCTTCGTTTATCTATTGACACTGAATAAGTTATTTACTGGCTTCCAAAAGTCCACATGGAAAAGCGTTAAAGGGAACGTTAAACTTCAATGTTTCCGTCACGGTCCGTCAGGCTGTCTACACCGATTAATAGTTTAATATAGAAAGGGACATGACGCTATATATTGGTTTTGAATTTCGGCAGTCCAGCGCATGACGTGACCTAAAACATTGCGATGCCTAGCTGGCTGAACGCAAATACAGGCTACGGAAAATAGTGAATGTTCGTTTCACCATTCGTTTCGTAATGTTTCTGAAAATAACATCATAGTGTTTTATGAATGCTACTAATATTATTATACCTATACTCGTATAATATTCATGACTGTACAATGTGTATAAATAAATTTAAATAAGTGAGTAATGTTTATCATTATACCTAACTTTAGATATTCAAAATAATATGACAATACAAGAGACAAAATAACAAATAGGAGTTTGGTTAAGACTTTGCCAAGCTCGAAAACTTTCCTCGACGGCACAGTTTCTTCACAGTTTAGAAACCAATTAGTCAAATAGTCCCGAGACCCGACAAGGCGTAATTTAACAAGGACAGATAAAGACGACAGCAGTTGATTGGGGTTTCGGATTATTCACATCAACTTTTATCAAATGTACCTATGCTTGTGTACAATATAATCGTAATCTTATATAAACGTAGTTAAACAAGACTTTAAAAATTGCTATAAAACTAGAGATTATTAAAAAATTTGAATATATAGTTCAAATAAAACCAATATTCTATTGCAAATCGGAATGGAATTCCCCGAATATAAGTATCGTGCGACCATTTTGCCAAAATAAAGATCTTTGAAATACAATAGGTAAGTACTTTTCTTTGTATTTCATTTCCTTAGGAAATATACAGAGCGGAAGATCGGCCTGTAAAAAGCAGGCTCTACAAATCACGCCATGCCATAAACAAGAAAGGAATGGGGAGACCATGACGTTCTAGCCAGCGTGATGCAAAGAATTATATCTTACCAATACATGGGTTTTATGTATGCACACATCATCCACCTTGCGTTATCCCGGCATTTGCCACGGCTCATGGGAGCCTAGGGTCCGCTTTGACAACTAATCCCAAGATTTGGCGTAGGCACTAGTTTTTACGAAAGCGACTGCCATCTGACCTTCCAACCCGACGGGTAACTAGGCCTTATTGGAATTAGTCCGGTTTCCTCACAATGTTTTCCTTCACCGAAAAGTGACTGGCAAATATCAAATGACGTTTCGAACATACGTTTCGAAAAACTCATTGGTACGAGCCGGGGTTCGAACCCGCGACCTCCGGATCGTAAGTCGCACGCTCTTACCGCTAGGCTACCAGCGCTTCACATGCACACATTGTACTAAAGTATTTTTTATGGGATTAGATTTCCGCTTTCAAATAGCATTCTGGATACTTTCGCCGCACACCATCTCTTAATACATATATTAAATAGGAAGTAGGTTAGTACGGAATTATCCATACTAATATTATAAATGGGAAAGTGTGTGTGTCTGTTTGTTTGTCCGTCTTTCACGGCAAAACGGAGCGACGAATTGACGTGACATAGGCTACTTTTTGTCTCTTTCTAACGCGAGCGAAGCCGCAGGCAAAAGCTAGTACAATATATAAACTCCTGAAATGTATTTGAAGCATAACTTCCGACCCTGTAAAGCCTCAAATAATTCTCAACTGGTATCTCCCGGCATAGCATGTGCGTAGTTAATACGAGTATGTACTTAATCAAAAGTTCAAATAATAAATAAATATTGGGGACACCTTACACAGATCAACTTAGCCCCAAACTAAGCAAAGCTTGTACTATGGGTGCTAAGCGACGATATACCTACATAGATAGATAAATACATACTTGTGTACAATTGTACATAGAAAACATCCATGACTCAGGAACAAATATCTGGTGCTCATCACACAAATAAATGCCCTTACCGGGATTTGAACCCAGGACCGCGACTTAGCAGGCAGTGTCACTACCGACTGAGCCAGACCGGTCGTCTGGTTCAAGAATATAAAGTGAAGTGAGTTCGATTTTTCAATTTCGTATTTCCATACGAACATTTTTAAATACTTTTAAAACATTCATTGTAAATGTTTGTACTTTTACTTCCTAGTCCCGTTTGTTTCGTTTGTTTGTACTAGGCAATCTCAACCCAATCGTCAATTGAGTGAAATTGTAGCATAACATCTGTTCGTAACGGTGGCACCCTGCGGCATAACCGACGGATACGGAAATAATTGAATTTCCCAAACAAAATTGAGTTAAAATGGGTCATTCATTTTTTATTATATTTTATTATAGGGCCCTGTGTTCGCGCGAATGAATAGCGGTGCCGTTGACGCTCGAGTTTTCATTTTATTTTCACATTAGGACTTCGCCTTGGGTTGTTTTTTGAGTCGCTATTAAAAGTCTACGTAGTGTACACTAAGGTCAACCTTTACCTAAGATTGGTTACCGTGTAATAGAACTCTAATAGAATATAAATTTCATACAGAAAGGACGTCATTCTCCACCCCGCCATAAATGAAATATTTTCATCTCTGCAGCGGTAAATTGTCTACATACCCAGTGGTATTGACAGAATTTCAGTTTGATTAAATAGCAAAGCGATGACCAAAATTTCCCATACAGGTGTATTGAGTGTTTGTCCATTACAGTAATTATAGTAAATATTTGTCTTGAATCCTTGATTATTTTAAAACCGAATAGGTTAATATAGTTTCTAATAAATGAATATGAATAATACGGTCTCAACCGTACCGTACCGTGAGACCGTACGTCGCACTGAGCTCGACACAAAGCGAGATGAAGTTAAGGCTCGGCCGCCAACCTCCATTCCCTACAACTATGTTGGTGGTATGCTCACGTGTCCTAAATGCGCGCGAGTATTCAACAGAAAGATTGGATACGCGAGTCATCTTAGGGCACATCAGAGAGCGGAAAAGAATGATAATAACCCAAATTAAAAATTGCTAGCACCAGAACCTACAGTCGCTGTGGCCGAAACCGGTCAGGAGGAGAATAGATGAATAATAACCAAGGGTCCTTCCCCCCATTCAATTATTTCAGTTTATCTCAATGTGTAGCTAGAATTAAATACTATAAATATGTATCTTTTTGATAAACCCCTTTCCTACCCCTATTTAACGCACGTACACGGAAGCAAAGTACAAAGCAGGTTAACATAATTCGATACCTTTGGGTTCAATTGGCGTAAAGGACAAAATGCAGGTTTTCAGGAGAAGCAAAAAACAACTTTTTTTTTAGAAAAATGTTTATATCTTTTTTGTTTTTTGACCTATATTTGTGACGTATATAGAAAAATATGTAGATTTTTAGTATCCTTAACCTAGTGTAGCAACCGTAGTGATAAACTAAACGGTTTGGAAGTTAGATGGTTGTAAAGGACACGTCAAAATGCTATGGACGTCCTTTACACCCACGATTTTTTTGAACAATTAGAGTTGATAGGGTCGTAAATGACGGTCTTAGATGATTTTTATACAAATTCAGGGCGTAAATGTAACCGGAATGGTACAAATGGCAACTGTTTTTAGCTTAGTTTACAGTGGAGAAACTTGAAAAATTTATCAAAACGTAGTTAATATGGCATATAATAGCCACATTAGTGTTACAGTGTATATTTATCTAAATATTTAGCAAAGACAAAGAACAAGACTATTTTATATCCAGTTTTGCAATAAAAAAACAACATTTGCTTAACCCTTAATTTGGCAAAGTCCGGTGGGACGGACAGGTGATAAAAAAAAATATTTCGCTTTTTAAGTAGAATTTTATTTAATTTAACATATGGAAAGAGACGCTTTTATGATACATGCTTTGTATAAAAATACTATTTGACCACTGTCAACACTCGTTTGACAGTTACTCGTCAAGATGGCACCGCATCAGAAGTCAACTGTTTTTAGCAAATTATTTATGCGTTTTTCTTTTGGTTTTTGTAAGAACAGGGTATTTCTGTTGTATAAATAATAAAATATATTACATAATAGTTGCAAGTGGTTATGTTTTCAATTTCTTTCTCAATTTCTAATACTCATAATCATCATCTAAACAAGTTGTCCGCCGCACCGGACAGTGCCAAATATATACTAAATACGATTTGTCCGCCGTGGCGGACTATGCCAATGTTGCGGTGACACGTGTTGTAACAAATTATTATATTGTTTTGTTTATTATTTTGATTTTCTTGTTTTGGTGGCCTGCTTTTATGCTTAGATTTTTTATTTAATCCAACAGCGTGTGGTGCTGGCACCAAGCAGTTAAAATTTTGGCACTTTTAGGTATACGTAGTGCGCGGATATTGTGAATGTTACATGTCGCGCGAGGGGCAATAAACATTAAAGAAAACCGGGTAGATCAAAATTTATAATTTCTTTGTCTGCCCCGAACATTGATATAATTAATTTCGGGTAGTTTTGTGTTGTTTACATCTTCGACGACATTTTGCTGGGACATCACTGTCACATCAGTCTGTCGTGATCACGGCCTGTGCAACCTGGCCAAAAAGTCGGAAAAAGTTAAAATAATGATATTTGACTATAAATATGTGTCAATTTGATTTTCATACAAAATTATTATATTCGTTAATTTTTAAAATAAATATATGTTAAGACTTGTTTATTTTAAATGACCGTATGTTTGGCAGTGTCCGCCTCAGCGGACATATTAATTTATCCCAATATTTGGCAGAGTCCGCTGTGGCGGACATATTTTTTTTCCAAAACTAATAAATCTAGATTTTTTTAAATATTTTTCGGACGCTTTAAAAACACCTGTTATTCAATATATTAAGTAAAATCGGAAAATTTATGTCACCAGAGTCTCTGCCAAATTAAGGGTTAAAAACTATCTAATATTTTGGAAAGTTATTATTTTAGTACTCGCCGCTGTCTCAATATGTTACGCATTCAGTATTTAATTCTAGCAGGGAAACGCTTTCGTAGTTTAAGTAAATATAAAAACACTAATGGTAATCATGTAAACTTTAATCAGCAACTGTGAACAGTAGACTATATTAATACGACAGTAATTTTAAGTCTAAAGTAGAAAGAAGTTCTAAGAATAACTAAGAGTTAAGTACCTATTTATAAACGCAAGTTAGGACGCGTATACAAACTGTGACCAACTAATAAATAATAGTAACTGTAGTCAAGACTACCTATTATGTTGATTCATACTTGTTTTTGATAATTTTAAAACAGAGGATTGTTATTTAGTCTTAAACCTGTTAAATAAGAATAATCTTAATTATGAGTTCAATCCTAGAAATATTATAGTCAATGCTTTAAGTACCTAGGTACATAGCCAAGTCACCAAACGCTAACGCTCATTCGCTAGCGAAACGCACCTGATCTGTTATTGTCACACTAAATGTTAGCATAGTCTACTGTTAAAGTTTACTGCCAGCGTAGGTGAATGGCAATCGTCGACGCCAGACGCCGACAAAAATGCAGTCGGGTGCAATACGCAAGAGCGATAAAGATATATAGCTACGAAATAGATATTATCGTGAGCGTTTGTGCATATGGGTACGTACTCGTACCCTGATTACCATAGTGTTTTTTTAATTACCTACATCTCGCCGCAGTATAATAATACAACGAAAGCGTTTCCCTGCTATAATTAAAGGCTGAATTCGTAGCCTAATACTGACTATTCAGACAGCGGCGAATACTAAAAAAATAACTTTGAATTTGTTGCCAAAGTATTAGATAGTTTTTAAGCAAATATTGTTTCTTTATTACAAAACTGGATATAAAATTGTCTTGTTCTTTTTTGTTGCCAAGATAGCTTAGATAAATAATACACTGTATTAAACTAATGTAGCTATTCTATGCCATATTAAGTACGTTTTGATACATTTTTCCAGTTTTTAATTGTAAACTTAGGACAACATTTGTATCATTTCGGTGACAACTACGCCCCGACTTTGTATAAAATGAAAATGAAAATGAAATATTTATTTTTCAAGTAGGCATATTACAATGCGCATATGAACGTCAAATAAAGCTACGCCGGCTCTAACCCTACGCCTCAGCCTCGAGAAGATTTCAGTCCCCCCTCAGTTGGGAGGGGGGTATCCACTATGGGACCGGCAAGAAACTCGGCGGGCAACTTCTTTTCAAAACATTACATCTTATAATTAACATGCATTAAATAACAACATACAATTTAACATGCAAAAGTATTCATCAAAGAATATGAACAGACTAGGTACTCTATGGAAATCAATTTCAATAAATTATATTATTGCTTAATAATACGTCGTTCTTCTTCAGAGAAAACATATCAAATTGTCATAGAAGAAAAAGATAATATGAATCTCAATATCATTAAATATGTAATTTACCTACACAACATAAAATATAAAATATTTGATGTGCTTTCTTATCTGAACTGTGTCCTCTATACATAATACAATTATTTTAATTGCTATTCGTTTTTTGTAGTTTCTGGTTCGGGCCATGCATGTTTGTCTGTCAAATAGTCCTCGACTCTGTAATAAGCCTTTAACATCAATGATTTTTTTAAGTAGTTCTTAAGAGCTGGGAGGGGTAATCTCAAAGCAGTGTCAGGTAACTTATTATAAAAATGAATGCATTGCCCAACAAATGACTTCTGTACTTTACGGACACGAAACTTCTTTATGGCAAGCTTATTTTTGTTTCTAGTGTTATAATTATGGATATCAGAATTCTTAGTGAAACAGTCTAAATTCTTAACAACATAAATTATACTATCATAAATGTATTGGGAAGCTACAGTTAAGATATTAATTTCTTTGAAGAGTTCTCTTACTGATTCACGTGTTCCTAAGTTGTAAATAGAACGAATGGCTCTCTTTTGTAATACAAAGATAGTCTGTATGTCAGCTGCTTTGCCCCAAACCAGAATACCGTATGACATTACACTGTGAAAATAACTATGATACACTAGGCGAGCTGTCTCAACATTAGTCAGTTGCCTGATTCTCCTAACGGCGTATGCGGCTGAACTTAATTTGCTTGCTAGTTTCTTTATATGAGGACTCCATTGTAGATTTTTGTCCAATGTTAAACCAAGAAACAGTGTTGTATCTACCATCTCTAAGCATTCATCATTCAAAAGTATTTTTGTATCGATTGGTTTAACATTCGGCAGAGAAAATCGAATACATTTGGTTTTCTTAGAATTAAGAAGTAAATTGTTGACAGTAAACCACTGCAGTACATCAGCTAACGTGCTATTAATTACATTGTAATCCGTAGATTTTCGGTCAACATTAAAAAGCAGTGATGTATCATCAGCAAAAAGTACTATTTCACAAAAGTTTTTCACTATACATGGCAAATCATTTATATAAACCAAAAACAGGAATGGACCTAAAATTGAGCCTTGTGGCATTCCTAATTGGACTACAGTCCCGCTAGAGCGAGTTTTGTTAACAACTACTGTTTGTGTTCTATTGCTAAGGTAAGAAGACATAAAGTTTAGGGCATTTATAGACAAACCATAATGTTCTAATTTCAAAATGAGCGTTCCATGATCCACACAATCAAAGGCTTTTGAAAGATCACAAAATATGCCAATTGCATCACAAGAATTTTCCCAAAAATTATATATATGTTTAATGAGTACCGAAGCAGCATCGGTCGTGGAACGGCCCCTTGTGAAACCGAACTGTTAAAAAAAATCATCTAAGACCGTCATTTACGACCCTATCAAATCATGGGTGTAAAGGACGTTAATAGCATTTTGATGTGTCCTTTACAACCATCTATCTTCTAAATGGTTTAGTTTATCACTACGGTTGCTACACTATAGGTTAAAGATACTCGTAATCTGCATATTTTTCTTATACACGTCACAAATATAGGTCAAAAAAACAAAAAAAGTGGGTTTATCTTTCTCTTGGAAACCTGCATTATGTCCTTTACGACAATTGAACCCAAAGGTATCGATTACAGTTGCGGATAAAATATTTTTAGTGCTGGTCGTAAAGGACGAAGAACAAAAAAACTTGTCCTTTACGCCTAACTTTACCACACTACTATAGAAAGTGATTCTTAAAAAGTAAGGGCTTAAAGGGCAACAATATATATCAAGGTGACTTACGACTATATTTTTATTTGTAGATTTCCTTTATGACACAAATAATAATTTACGCGCCTTGACTTGATATTTACGCCTCTTCAGAATAGCTATTTTTGCAAGTCCATATTAGAAAATCTTGGTCGTAAAGGCAACTTTTTAAGAGATATCGAAATTTTAACTACACAGATCGATAGCGCTTGAAATTCTGAACAAAACTGTATATATAACTCATTTTCGCCAAAATGTCCTTTACGCCAATTGAACCCAGAGGTATCGTATGTGCAACGTTACGCTAACAATAAAAGCTCATAACGCTCTATGAACTATACGTATAAGTGCAACACTTATGCAAATTAAATTTGTTTCACTTTACCCGGCATACCTGTTACCGTGAAATGCTTTTAAAACACGTGTAAAAACAACATGCAATTTTATACAACTTTGTGGTGGACATTTTACAGTTTATTACGTTTTGTCCCGACCCGCCGTCGTCGGTGTTTTCATAAAAGTTTTTATGTTTATAACGTAGCCTTTGGACCAGGGAAAGTGCCTCAGCAAATGACATTTTTAAGATCATTTCATGTTTATATTTTTAGGGTTTGTAGGTATCTTTCATAAAAAAAATATACATAGGTCAGATGTGATATTTATGAGTATATAACAAATGTTTACACAAATATATTTATCTGTAACGCACACTATACATTGTATAATATTTTGCTCTTTTTTATTATTTTCCAGTATACGCTCAAGCCCAAACTACAACAGGTGTCATCCATACCCAACTACTTTCTTTGTTCTCAGGTTCGAGTTTTTCCAAGTACGAGAAAATATCAGACTTATAACTTGCAGCTAGGAATGTAGGCTTAGCTGAGTAATATTGCCGTGTTCTACCCGTATCGAAGTTATTAGTTGCGCACGATCTTTGCGCAGGCTTCATTTCTAACGGATTTCCGCGCCAACATCCGGCTTGGATAATCTGCATGGAGGTTTAAGCCCCGGGATTCGTTTCATAAAACTTTTTATTTTTATATAAAATCTAAATTTGAGTAGGTAAGTGTTAATGAAATATGAACGATTATCTTATTTAGAAAACGGAGTGAAAGTATAATTGAAGCGATATTATCTAAATACAATCTTAATTATTCTCTAATACTCGTGTACGTACGTTTATGAACACTTTTCTTAGTTTAGTATTAGATATCTCTATTTTACATTTTCTATTAGGAAAGTTATGTCGAAGGAACCAAAACGCTGCGAAAAACAATTTACCTCTGACTTGATCCTCTGAAGTAAATATTTGTGTTTAATCAAGTGTAATATCGATAGGTATCTATATCATATTAGTTGTTCATTGAGAATTCTCCATGACAGTTTAGGAATGTTACGAAAATTCTGAATCCTGGTTCTGAAACGGTGGTTCACTAATTAAGATAATTAAATTAGCTAATATCTAAAGAGTCTGTGCGTATATAGAAGAGTCGTGAAATGTAAGGAACCCAATAAATTCGACGACTCAATCCCATTTCGTACACGCTCCACCAGTTTTTGCCTTATCAATTATCTTTTCACATCCCAATTGACTGAAATGTAGGTACGTACATCGCAAGAAAATCATTTCCTTTTACCAACATCAAGGAATCTTACTCATCATTAAAATGAATCATGAAACATGCCCCTAACATGTTTCCTAATTTTAAAATAAATACTGTGATTTAAGCGAAAATCTGTGGTAAAATACGAGAGTTTCGAGCTTAGATTAAATATTAATGTGAGAGTACGTTTACTACGGACCCGTTAGTCCCGATTCGTCCCCTCCTTCTATTTCCGCCATTGATCTTCGAAAGATTTAATTATAAATGAACTTCAGAATCTCACCTTGATTAAATTACATCTTTCTGTAGGTTTCATTTATGGAGCCGACATTTTTATGTTGCTGTTCCGCAAGTTGAGTTGAGATCTTAAAGTGATGGAGTTGGTATTTACTGTCTAAAAATGAACTAAATACTTACAAATGTTCTTGCAGTATATAATTTACTAGTAATAACTAACGCGAAATCAATGGAAAACCGCTGGGATTTGGGACATATTGAGAGCCAAAGCCCCTGTATTTCATCCGAAAACTTGTGTGTTTCAAAAACGTCCCATTTGGCGCGCGCTTTAAATTCCCATAGAATAAATAATAATAAATAAATAAATAAATATTATAGGTCATTCTTACACAGATTGACTGAGGCCCACGGTAACCTCAAGAAGGCTTGTGTTGTGGGTACTCAGACAACGATATATATATGTATAATATACATTCTTATTTTTTTTTATAGCCTATATTGTTTCCCACTGCTGGGCAAAGGCCTCCCCTGTTTTCCGCCACTCATCACGGCTCTTTGCATGCTCCCGCCAATCGCCACAAAATGAGTCCAGGTCTTTCCGCCATCTCATTTTTGGCCTACCTCGGCCTCGGGTAATTTGTGGTGCCCATTCGGTCGCTATTTTGGCCCATCTGTCTGGAGGCATCCGACAGATGTGTCCTGCCCAATCCCACTTGAGCTTGGCTGCCTTTACACCCACATCTGCGATACCTGTTTTGGAGCGCAACTCCGTGTTCCTTATCCGATCGATTCTGCGGACTCCGAGTGTGCTGCGCTCCATTGCTCGCTGGCAAATCTTGAGTTGGGACATACATTCTTATATACATAGAAAACATCCATGACTCAGGAACAAATACCTGTGCTCATCACACAAATAAATGCCCTTACCGGGATTCGAACCCGGGACCGCGGCGTAGTAGGCAGGGTCACAACCGACTGCGCCAGACCGGTCGTCAAATAGAAAATGAGGCTTATCGATATTACGTTCAGGTAAGGCGCACTTTCGGATCAAATTATACATTACGGTGCTGTTACACAGGCAAAACAATTACCAGCAATTCACATACCATTGCCGCGTTTGTTCAATACGCACCAACTAACTATGGATCATCTTAAAGGTGCTGTTAGTTACACGGGCAACACAATTGCCAGCAATTCATATACCATTGCCGCGTTTGCCCCATAGTTAGTTGGTGCGTATTGAACGAACGCGGCAATTGTGTTGCCCGTGTAGCACCTTTAGAGGTACAGCTATCTCATCTACACTTACATAAGTGCTTAGCCCAGCAAGCGGCACGCCGTTGGCCGCGAGCAGGAGATCCTTGGGGGCGAGCTGGCCGGTCTTCCACGCTGGCTGCGGCGGGTACAGCCGCCGGATCCGCACTAGGCCGCCGCCGCCGCACACAGACATGCCTAGGCCTCGCCCGTCCTTCTCCACCACTACGGTGAATGTATTTTCTGGAACAATCAAGAAAGAGTTGTTAAAATCGCTGCCATACCAAAGCAGGCCTACGTCACTCGCTCGCGGTCGCGCGTTAAGTACCTACACGCTAGCCGTTCATTAGAATGAACAAGTAAATAAATAAATAAATTCAACACTTTATTTGCTACGCCGTCTGAGTTACTTGAGCAGCTTCATGTGCTCTGCCTACCCCTTTTGAGTAAATTTACGTATGTATGTGAGTTCTTAAATAAATAAATGAAATTAACGAGATACTCAATCAATCCGTTGTAGACATCGGGTCAAGATTATATTACATACATACATACATACATACATACAATCACGCCTGTATCCCATGAAGGGGTAGGCAGAGCACATGAAACTACTCAAGTTTCAGTGCCACTCTTGGCAAATAAGGGGTCAATAGAAAACGAAACGGTGACATTGCAGTGACAGGTTGCCAGCCTCTCGCCTACGCCACAATTTAACCCAATCCCACAGCCGCCTTCTACGACACCCACGGGAAGAAAGGGGGTGGTGAAATTCTTAACCCGTCACCACACGGCACGTCATTATATATCTATTATTAGAAAAAATGCTATATATATGTAGGTACCTCAGTAGGTACGTCTAAAATCTCATCAGAACGTATGATTACAAACATAGGTATCTTTCGAATTTACCATTAAATTCCCGATTAATTTTGTCAGCTCAAAGAGATGATATTACACGGTGCTGAATGAATCGGAAAGCTACTCCTTAAGATCTAACTTTTAACGCGCAAAAGGTACAGAGCCAGCATAAGCCGGGATAATCGCCCAATGACGTAATGGCTATACCTTTAAAGCATTAATGTTTTGGCAAACATACTTATGCTGCTGATATTGTTCAAGGTTTTTTGCCAAGATAAAGATATATAAAGATATTTGAACAGCACACAATTATGAACCTAATCGATGTCGTCTAAAATGGATTGTCTGGACTGAAACGCCAAAATTTTTATTTAAATAAGGGCTTAGTGTTTATTTGTATTTATTATTAGATCTTAATTCTAAATTGCAACATTAGTGCTGCACGTCATGGGCATAACGAGGAGGCCGTGTATAAAACATGGAGTAATAATTAATGCCGTAATAAGGAGAACCCTGCGAAATATTTAATATGGATTAGGTGGGACAACATTAGTGCTGCACATGGGCCCGTGCATTTCCGTAGTATAGTAGATCCAGGTGAGGCTTACGCTGTCATGAGATTTAATATCTCGGATTTTTTTGTTCCTATATACCTACACTATAATGTACCTTCCTTTGTCAAGTCACTTAAATGTTTCAGTTTTGTACTTAAGTATAACTTAGCATTGAATCAATTTTTAAAAGTCAATGTATTTAAACTCGCCGTCAATAGAAATTGTCAACAATGTAAACAAACTATTATATAAAATATCAATAATTTAGCACAATTTTATTATTTTAAAGGTTGAGGATCATAATGTGAGATGATTTGATTAAATAACACATGGATTTAGCCAGTATCTGCTAGGATGTAGGAGTTAGGATGGAAATTAAAGACATTTTGACTACAAGGTTTGTTTACATTGTTCACAAATTCTATTTATGGACAGCTTTATTACATTATGGAAAGCTTTTCACAACATATTTTCAGCATCAACTTACCTCCTTTTTATTTATTTAGGCTCATCTCTCCTCTCTCAGAAAGGACACAATACCGTCATTATATTAACATCGACTCCCTCAGCCAATATGAACTCCCAAAACTCTTTTGTAGTGTGGTAGGTAAGTAGCTATTGGGTTGGTAAGAAAGTAATGAGCGATCGATTGAATTCCACATAAAATTTTTGAGAGAGTTCTAGAATCTTCTATGGTCGAAAGTATATAAAGGGCGAGTCGCACAGTTTCTCGTCAGTCATTCACTAGCTGTCGCCGAGCTAATATAAGGAAGAAAATGGACGAATTAAAAGTGCATGTAAAGCATTGCTTACTATATGAATTTCAGTCTGGCCATTCAGCCGCCGAAGCAGTGCGTAATATATGTCAGCGTGTTGCTCCTGAAGTTGTGTCTGAGGCCACGGCGAAACGATGGTTCCAGCGGTTTCGTAGTGGCGACTTTTCATTATCAGATCAACCTAAGTCTGGTCGACCGGTGAAGATAGATGTAGCCAAATTAAAAACCTTAATTGAAGGAGATCCGAGGCTAACGAGTCGTACTCTTGCTACCGAGTTAGGCTGCTCTCATGTCACCATAGAAACACATTTACACGAGTTGGGAAAAAACTACAAATACAGTGTTTGGATACCGCACGAACTTGATAGAGATCAACTAAACCGCCGTGCCGATATCTGCATACAACTTCTGTCTTTTCGCCGCACATTCAACTGGTTGGACCATCTTATCACTGGAGATGAAAAATGGGTCTTATATATAAATCACACACGCAAACGTCAGTGGCTAGCTCCAAACGAAAAAGGAATAGAGGCACCAAAAATAGAGCCTCACCCGAAAAAAGTTATGCTGTCCGTTTGGTGGGATATTCATGGTATTATTCACTGGGAACTCCTACCAAGTGGAATGACTGTTACCGCATCAGTATACTGTAATCAGCTTGAAAATTTAAACCAAAAAATCTGTCAGAATCGTCCACAGCATGCTAAAGTTTTTTCTTACACGACAATGCTCGCCCACACATTGCAAAAGTGACTCGGCTAAAGCTATTGGAGCTAGGTTGGAAAGTGATACCTCATCCACCGTACTCTCCAGACTTGGCACCTACGGATTACGCATTGTTCAGATCGCTAAGCAATGCCTTGAATGAAAAAAAGTTCGATGATCAAGCCCATCTACGACAGTACATAGCTGAGTTTTTTGAATCTAAACCTAAGAACTTCTTCGCCGATGCTATTCATTCTTTACCAGAACGATGGAGACAAGTAGTAGATAACGAAGGCCGTTATATTTTTGATAAATGATTAAAATAATAAGTAAAATAAAAATTACAATATTGGTTATGATTCGCTCATTACTTTCTTACCAACCCAATATTACGAATGTCATTAAACGCGGGTTACCGACTTGTGACCGGACAACTTTGCTAATACGCCAGCGGCAGCTGCTGCACTCAGCTGTTGTCCTTCCAACTATTTGGCAATTGGCTTTTTGTTATTATTTGTTTGAAGATAATATGAATTTAGTTTCACTACAGATAAATTGACGGTTAAGCCAGATTTACACGAGTTATCGTCATCAACATCATCCTTCTCTTTACGTTATCCCGGCACTTGCCACGGCTTTGACTACTAATCTTAAGATTTGGCGTAGGCACTAGTTTTGCGAAAGCGACTGTCATCTGACCTTCTAATCCGAAGTGAATAAGGCCCTTATTGGGATTAGTCCGGTTTCCTCACAATGTTTTCCATCATCGAAAAGCGATTGTTATGTTCCAACAAATTTATTCGTATTACGAGCCGGGGTTCGAACCCGCGACCTCCGGGTTGAAAGTTGCATTCTCTTACCACTAAGCCACCAGCCCCAGAACATACAATATCCATTTATACCAATTAAATAAGACTATTGGCTCCAGAAAAAGCAAATTGGTTCATTTCAATTGGAAATATAAAGGTGAAGTAGATTAATATCAATTTATCTTCACTATCAATAAAACAAGAACTATTTTCCCATATGCCATAATTAATCAGGTTTCAATATTGCAAATGAAAGCAGGATGAGTGTCGATTCACGGTCAATTTAAGTCCCTTTTCGGCCAAAAACGGACGTTCAGAGCGAGAAACATGAATTATACATTAAGTCGGCCCTGCCATTCGTAGTCGAGAGTGATTTTAGTCATTTTGTACCCAATTTCCGACTATAAAGGAATTCTTTCTCGCCGGAAGAATTCTAGGTAAATAGTATCGCTTTATTAAAAGAAAAAGACTGTTTTGCGCCAAAGGTACAATTTTGGTCTCCAAAATCAACCAAAGCAATTGTTTGTGGAACGGGACAATATTCTTTAACTAAATCCGTAATTGTTAATACAGAGTTAATTATTACTAAATCGGAATATGGAATCGGTATGATCCCTAATAAGTTCCAACTTCGATATAACCCGTGTCCTTGTTAATAGCCCTGCAGTTCGGATTTTCACCTATTCTGCAACTGACACCCAAACCACAGGGTCTATATAGAGCGCCGACCGAAGAGATTTCAGAAATACTCTATTACAAACAAGAATACCTGACACCTGCGTTTGCCAAAACGTCCCGCTGAAATATTTATTGACAATGGCTACCAGGGTAACGGTGTTGCTGCGATTTTAACGAATCTGTATTACTCGGAGAGCGGACTGCAAAGGTGATTCCAGCGTGAAAACAATTCTAGTCTGCAGAAATAAACCCACATTTCAGGAATACGGGAAATGGCTAAGCAATTTGGCGGATATCCGTAGAACCCGTCTAAACTAACTAATCGTGTATATGTATAAAATTGTTCAATTACTTTTTTCTTTGTCTACTCTTCCGTGGGAATATGCTACTGACCGTGAACTTGTTTTCACTGTTCACCTACTTTGTCAGTTGGCTTGCGTCGCACTACAACGCCCGAGGCACCCTAGTCTAGCCCCGAATGTTAGAATAGTCCCGGCCTCCACTTCAGAACACAATGTTTAAATGGATTTACCGTAGTGTCTACTCTCTCTATGTTTATTTGTTTTGTGTTCCGTCCCATCGTTATTTTTAAGTCGTTGACATAGAAGTTACTTGCATGTTAAAAGGGTGTAAAGATCTATTATTTTAGGCGCGTAATGTCAATAAGGATCGGTGTGGTACGAGTGTAAGGAGGGTAAGTGTGCCTGGCCTTCACATTAGGGTATGTTAGTGTTACTCAATGATAATGATAACTGTTTGGTGAGTTCATATGTGAAAATGAACTGTCCACATTTGCTATTTGCGTGTTAGTAGTGGTACTTAAGTACTTATTTCCGTGTTTACCTTATCATTGCTTAGTTGCTTACGTACTCATTCGATTGTTTGTTAGTTTGCTAGTTTCAATCAAAGTGGTAAATATTCGAAGAGCATTAAGTAGGTATTAAATATATACTTAGATTAATTGAATTATTTTCCATTATATCCAGATGAACTCGTTATAAAGCTACTAATCACTTAAACAATCAAACTACAACTAATTAAGCAAGTTCCTCTACATTCTCACCTCAGAGCATAATAATAAACGAACTCTAACTTGCTCTATAAACAATATCTGTTAAACTCGCGTTTGAGATATTTATCTTTGCAACTAGGGACCGGACCCTTGGATATTTATAATATATTATCATATAGTCATAACTATTCTTGTTTGCCTGAACATGTTGAAAAGAAAAACACCACAAAATATGTCACGATATATTTTTATACTGATTTGAACTAACACGATTTTCCCTTATATTAGGGCATTTTCAGAATTTGGGTCCCCCCAATTAGCGAAAAAGCAGTTTTGTGACGAAAATTAAGCATGAAATCTGTCTAAAAATTAACTTTTTTCACATTCTGAATGTAGATTATCGCTTAAAGTTTATGTAATTAACACAAAAACAATATTTTCATTGAAATTTCATTCTTAATTATCGATACAAAACTGACAGTGAGTGAATTTTTGTTAACAACTTATGCTAATTGGGGGGTCCCATTCTGAAAAAAAAGTTATTAAATTAAAACGGGACGTAATCGCGTACTACTTACGTTTATATTTGGCCCGACATTTCGGACGTGACACTACGCCCGTGGTCACAGGCAGACTCCGCCTAAAACTCGTGCAAAGACTGCCTGTGTTATTAAATATTTCTGTAAGCGAAAACGAAAAAAAAGCTGGGCATGAATAACAGATTGAGTTACGTCGAGTCCAACAAACAAATAATCTCTTTGTACATAAAGGATATCTTTCATTAATTTCAGCCCAAACGTTTGTTCAAACAATTCCTAGGTACCTTTTTCAATTCTTTATGTTTGTTCACAATGTTGGTTTGTGTTCGTGTTTGTTTTTTTTTAGTGAACAGTGAAGTTTGAATTGGGAACGTCAAACACGTTATACCTAATGGTATCAACCTAAATGTACTTATAAATATTGCTTGGTACAGTACGAGTACTTAAGTAGTTATAGAAATAACTTATTTAAATAATAGATTCCTATAATACTTCCTCATACAATAGATTAAAAATTGAGATGTTGAATAATCTGTCCAATTGAAAACTTATTTCGATTATGATTTACACTGAATAATTTTTATTAATAAAAATGATAATTGTATCGACCATCACGGTTATCAACGTAGATGCATACGCCCATGAATCATACAATGTAATTGCCAGTCAGTTATAGCTCGGAAAAAAAGAAATGTAGTCAAATGTAGTGTAGTTTAGCTGGATGTAGAGCGACCGTAGATCCGGGTGAACAATAGTCGCTTGCGCCAGGGCTGTCAACCGCGAGAGCGTAATCCACGAATTGTACATTGTTCTCGAATATTATTTGTGGCCTGGATATTGACATTGTCACAGGTATTTTATGTAAATATGTATGAATAAAAATATTTTTTATAGGCATTGCCTAATTAATACGACATACTCGTATTTTAAGGTTTTTATATAGTTATACCTACTTTTTGTAGGTAGCTATATGTCAAGTTTGTAGGATAAAAACACTTAAGTATCGGTAAGTACATACTTCCTTCGCAATAAGGTGGATGTACTAGTGCTCGACGCGGTACTAGTACTCGTCACCCATGGTTTAAATAGCGATTAATAAGATAAGATTACCGTTACATTCATCGCAATTAGATTTATTAGATGAGAAATGTTTGTAGCCTTCACATTTCATACGCCATATTATAAAATATAGAAACTTTTTTCAATTAATGAATAATATATGTGATGACATTGTCATGAGCAATCAATCTCTCAATTTTGTTAGCGATTTGGTTAAGCTTTGCTCGTATTTGCTGACTTATTTAAAATACTTTCACGGTAAGTTGTGAACATATTCTATAACTGTGTTGGTGCTAGAATGTGCGGGAAGATATTTAAGTAATTAAATGTCGATTTCGTTCATTGTTACTGTGATAAACAAGCGTGTCATTTATTAGGACTGAAAACCGTCGCAAGTCTAAAACTCGACACGGCTGGCATTTATTGGGACTGTTACGTTATTTTCCAAGTCCCAATGTTTGTCGAGCCGTTTTTTCATGATATCACGATTAAAGTAGCCAAAACGAATCGTTTACAGTTTCATATTATCAGCATATTTTTCTGTAAGTCACATTAACTTTACTGAAAAAAACAAATTACATGCACATAGACAGTTTTTTGTATATCTTTTACGGTTTTATTGATATGTTTTCTCGTTAAATGTAGTGAAATCTGTATAATTTCTTTGGGTAGTGCTTGACATGTCATTTTTCACAAAACATTTTCCTGGATCTGTTCTTCGTGATGCTTCCAGATACAGAGGTGGATTTAAACGACGAAGAAGTGGAGCCGGCAAAGTATTGCAGAACCTGTGGAATACAATTTTTATTTTGGGGGAATCCCTATTTTAGTTCATTACATAATTTATTTTGCTCAAAATGCGGAGCCGACTTATTCTATTTTATTACATATATGTAACACGTAAAAAGTAAATGTTATCAACAGAATACGTTTTTTTTTATTAAATTATTTAATTTTGTAGTAAATTTTAACCCAAAACACTTGTTTTTTACTGTTTTTCCTGAATCATACTTAGATGTCATCTATTAGGACTGCCAGCAAAAGCACCTGTCAGTTATTCGGACAAGCGTATTGACTTACGTTTTATTTAATTTTAAGATTTTTTTATATTATCACTGTATGAAACTAATTGCATTTAACAAAGTTAAAGGTCACATCTCCCAAAAAAGATGGATATGTTTTGTATAGATGGGTAAATTATCGTAATATCACGAAACACATAAATATTTTCCCTTAACCTGTCGAGCAGTGGTACATCCACCTTATACTTAAGTCGATAAGATTATTTTTTTACCTACTTCAAGAAAAGTACGGAAACGAAAAACAGGCACGATATGTTTCGTGGCGGAGCTCCGGCGGTACAGATTAGCGATTCTTAAAGCTTGGCCACACATGCGCGTTTTGATAGCGTAGGCGGAGCGGTAGCGGAGCGTCAGCGGAGCGCAACGATAGCGGTGCGCCGGACGAACGCTGGCCTTGCGCCCAGCGGAGCGGACGCCGGCGGGAACTAACGAGCGCGGATTGCAAGCGGAACGCTAGCGTTCCGCCGGCGCACCGCTATTATTGCGCTCCGCTAACGCTATACTATCAAAACGCTTTATGTGTGGCGGAGGCTTTAGTCTTTCTGGGAAATTAGACACAATGTATGACGATTTATGGAAAATAGCCAGTAAAACAACTAACATGCTTCGGTAACTCATCTAGCTCAGAGCGATTACATCCGTGCTTTAAAAGGTTGTAAATGGGCATTTTTAGAATTTGGGATACCCCAATTAGCGTAAGTTGTTAACAAAAATTAACACGCTGTCAGTTTTGTGACGACAATTAAGCATAAAATTTGTCGAAAAATTTACTTTTTTCACATTCTGAACGTAGATTATCGCTTAAAGTTTATGTGATTAACACAAAAACCATATTTTTATAGAAATTTCATGCTTAATTATCGTCACAAAACTGACAGTGAGTTAATTTTTGTTAACAACTTACGCTAATTTGGGAGGTCCCAAATTCTGAAAATGCTCAAGTACCGATCTTTTCCAAAGGCGAAGCGCATTAAGATGTATCTGCTTGATAAGAATGGTTTATTATTTAATAATAAGTAACTAGTGTAGTATGGCAGCCCTAACGCTAACGCGTCTCGGTAGCGCACGCGCACGAGTTCAACGATCGCCCCCCACCCCGCCCTGTCCCTGTACTCACCCGCCGACCGCTGGTTTTACAAATATATGTACTGATAATATGTATTCAATATACAATACATTTCGATCTTCAAAGTTGCACAAGGGTTACGTGAAGAGAAGAGACAAAGAGTAGGTAGGTTCTCAGTAAAAAGGCTTTGGTTATCCTGAAAAAGAGAAAAGATGGCGGGCGCCCCGAAGCTACGTGGTGGAAAACCACATCCAAAGACCTGGAATGGGCTCGGCTGGATACAAAGGTCAAGGACGAGGAAAGCTAATCACAAATGATTAAGGGAAAACGAACAAGATGATAAATTTCTATCTCGAACTTCAGTCACTGACGTCAGTTGCCGGACTTTGATTACGAACCTAATTATTATTATTGGTCTACATATAATACAACATATAAGAGTAAAGCCAGAGGTTCTAAATAATAACAGGAGATTGTGTACGGAACCTTGGCAGGCAACCAAGTGTAGTCACTTCGGGAATCCAACCTGAATGGAAAGTACCTATTGCTTTTTATTCCGACACGTGTTTGTCACACGTTTGGTGATATAACAAACTTAATCGAACGTTAGATGGTCATAAAGTGACAGTCCATAGGTTGTCATATTGAAAAAATAAATCATAAGTACATAGATAGGTGCACAGTTGAATGGATGCATAGTATATAAATAAGATTGTATCTTTACTTGAACGAATGCTTTTTAATAATAAAGATTCGAAGAAATGAATGGCCTTGGCTTGTTTTAGCAAGACTTTCATATTTGGGAAATAGCATCCTATTTCTCACCTATTAAACTTCTGCTATTACATATAATATTTCATCAAATACACGCGACTAGAAACTTACAATTACAATTTATTATGGTGTAAATTTTGTATTCAAGACTTTCGTTTTACGCTCCAATCTAACGAGTTCTAACGCGAAATTGTAATCCAAGATCGAACGTAAAAGTTCAACAAATCATGAAAGCCCGTAAACGCTGTCCTATTTACATATAAAGCACCTCGAGACTTGTAATGTCAGAACTTTCAAGAATTGGCCTTATGGGTGCGGTACTAGGTGCTATAACGTCTGCATTGTGGGTGGACGTATCGCGTGTTCTGGATCAGTACCCACCGCACAGTGACGTGATTGCTGGTGCACTGCATACAGCTAGCCATCGGTATCGGTAGAACGGCATTTGTACCACATACATTTTTATATACATAAAGGTATACGTACTCATAAAATGCACTAATTAATGAGGCAGCCTTTAGTGGCATGAAAGAGTAATCGATTTCGGATTCCATTCGAACATGGTATGACCGCAAGTACCTAGATAGTAGGTAACTACTATTACCTACCTACTTAATTACTATAATTTATAGTAACGGCAAAGAAATGTTTTTGACGTAAGTACGGAATCAGAGTAGTGTTATTTTCACAAATGATTTAGTACCTTTGTTTGTGTCACACGCCGAAGCGAAGGTTTGTTTAATCGTTTGCACACCATCTTACAATAAATATAGCTCGATTGTATAAGGAATAAAGTTTTGTTTCCACCGAGGCGAGGCAGGGGAAATTTAGAACAGATGTGATGTTAAAGCAATAGGGAAAACGCGGTCTTGAGGGTACGACGCAGGTACGACGTGGCCAAATTGAGACAATAACTCACTGTTTGTACTTTATTAAATTAGCACGGCATTTACGCTTATATGAAAAATGTCTTTATGATAGGTCGGTAGGTAAGGTATAGTGGTTGTGACATACTTTAGGAATATTTCATATACATATCACATTCACAATTTAGTTGTCTTTTTTGGAAATATACTTATACAGACGTGAGTTTATGTATGTATGTATTTGTGTACAGCCGTTATATACACTGCCATATAAATCCATACTTATTAATGTAAATGCAAAAGTGTGTGTGTGTCTGTTTGTTTGTCCGTCTTTCACGGCAAAACGGAGTGACGAATTGACGTGATCTTTTAAGTGGAGATAGTTGAAGGGATGGATAGTGACATAGGCAACTTTTTGTCTCTTTCTAACGCGAGCGAAGCCGCGGGCAAAAGCTAGTAAGTTATAAAACCATTTTAAATTATAAAACAGCAGTATAATGGAAATGGTGCTAATTTCACACTTTTTTCACAGTCGCATTAATAGATATTTATGAGATACGAAGATTGTTTGATAAAATACCAATTGACAGACAGTTCAAACGAGTGGATTATAAAGTGAATCGTAGTGTAAGAGTTAGTTCACAAAAACGTCTTAATACTTACTTACGCCGGAGAGGTATCATAACAAAAGCATTTCACAAAATATATATTTTACGCTTACTTTCACGTTCAGTGATATTTTTCAAACAGTTATGTGCTGGGAAGTAACCCTTCCTTCTTGGTAAGGAAATATTCTCAAGGGAAATTCACAGACTAGCGGAACTGCAAAGCGGGCACCTCATTAAATAAGGTATCAACTGGTAAAGCGGGTATTAGTGAGGTTTTAATATTAATGCAAAGAGCTGAAATTAAATCTTCATGAAATTGGAAATACACATTAATTTTTAAATTAAAACTATAATTTTGATTAAGATACATGAAAGAAAAAGAACCATACGGAAACTGGAGTGCCGTGGGCAGACTACTAGGAAAACTCTTATTCATTTATTTCCAATTTCATATTATTACTCCGCAGTCTAAAGCATAATTTTAGTAACTATAATATTGAGAGATATTGCCGACAGACTTAATAAGCGAAATTTTAATCAGAAGTTAGTTAGTTATTGAGAAAAATCTTCTAAATTCAACATGACGTATTTGTGGCAATCAGTGCTATTCTTTCATGGAAATTGCCAATAACACTGTTCAAAGACGGCTAAAAAACAAGCTCAAATATCGGTCTGTGGAGCCGGCTCGAGGTGTCGATCGATCCCGGTGACGTACGTGCTGTCGCCGTGACAAATCCCCGTCCCTGGTGGCTGAGGATGCACAATTTCATGTGCGATCAAATCGTCCGGGACGTGATAACATAGCCGATTGATAGTCAACATTTATCATATTTTTTAGTTTTTCATGAAAGGCTACAAATATTTTCAATCAACTATGTTTTGAAAATTTCGGTTGACTTGTTATCTACATGGAAATATTGCAACGCAGAGGGTTCATATTTCTATAGCTCTAAAATACATAGTATATATTTTTATAGAAAATATTTGATACCCTAAAACAAAATAGTAATGTAACCTTATCAAAATTAAGTACAATTTTACGAGGAACGGAAAAATAATCGTCTCGGATGTGAATATAACGTGATATAGCAGATCGATAGTAAAAATTTATAGATTTTTTTAGTTATTCAGTTAGAGCTACAGACATTTTTCAATCAACAACTTTAGTTTGTAACATTGACTTGGATAAATTGAAACACAGATGAGTTATTAGTATTGCTCTACAATAGTAAATTTTATTGGTATATATTTTTTATAGATATGTAATCCACGATTCATGCAATATATTTACTGTAATGTCATCGTATCCAAAGTACGTGCATAATACATACATGAGTATTAAATACAATAATTAAACAGCCTCTGCAATAGCGGTCGTGTTATATGTCGTATTAATCTAACGTTCCGTACAACGACAATAATTGGTAATCGCGTTAGTTGCGGATTATTACTATAATACTAATACATGATTCTGCTCAAATAGCATTTACATGCCAAACTATACCGGCTGATGTTATGGAGTATTTAGCATCATTAAATGAGATATTACCTATGTGTAGGAATAACCTATATCGAGGATATGAGTGGAGACCACAGTTTAATAATAGTAAATTACCTACGATAGAAGTGCGGAAAAAATTAAGTTCGAAACGAGTGGCGACAAATTAAACACGACCGAAGGGAGAGAGCACGTGTATCGTACGACGTTTTCAATACAGACGGCCCTATGAAGTTTCGACCTGACCAATTAATTACCCACTGCTCGCACTAGTGTGATAAAAAAGCACCATCAGTGGCCCGTTTCTCGAAAGGTACAAGCTTTGTATTACAAGTGTGTTTCGTGTTTCCATAACAACCCATACGATTTGACAGTTCGCGCACTTGTAATACAAGTCTTGTACTTTTTGAGAAACGGGCCCCTGTACTGAAAATTGTACTTTTACTTTACCTGAAAAAAAAATTGTGTCTTTCAATCTTCTTCGAGACGCGATCCTGTTGACGTGAAATATTTGTGTAATCCCCCTTGAAATGAAACAAGTTTTCCTGATCTCATCTCACTCACTGTTGTTTGAACGCTATTTGGTTGTTTTTTCTTTACTAAGGCTTTGTGAGAATGTAATCTACAATCGTATCTTTGACTAAATTAAATGTGTTGATCCAAATATATCACAATAAATAAAGATCGTTTACAGTATTATCGTACCTGTTTGTCACAAAATGTATGTTTTAAATCTACGTTTTAAATTGTAGTATTTTTAGTAGTGTGAATTATAAATTTAGCCCCGCGCAAAGTTGAATGTCTTTGTCTTCAAATGAGACCAAAGCGAAGTACCTAATGCTGACTTCAACAATTCTTTACTTTAAAATAAAATTCACAAGTCAAAGGCTTTGGTTTCAGAAGTGGGAAAGAGTGGAAAGTGTTTCTTATCCGAGGGCTGATCCATCCATTAGATTGGACTCGTGTGTAGTGTAAGTGTATTAAACTAGGGTTAATCCGAAAACCGTTTTCCTTCAGGCGCACACACACAATGTTGATCTGTAAACAGGGAAATTGATATTTATTTACTTAGCCAAGATTCACACGATTCAGAAAGAAGTTACTGACCCAGATTCGGTATGTTGCATGTTTTATGTACATTGACTTTCTGTTAGTGCAGCATGTTTTTAAAAATATTATTCACGTATCAGGAACACTTTGCATTAACAGTCAATTACTTGACCTATTGTTATACTAAACAAAATCCAAAATATTTAAATTATTACATATAAGCTGTTAGACCTTTATTTAATACTCAAATTTTTCATTTCCCAGTAAAGAAACCTTTAACTGGGTTACAGCAACCGTCAAAAGTAATAGATTAGTAATCCTCTGCGTACAAATATGTCTACACATACAGAGTCCTAAGCTACAAGCTTGAATATCTTATCATTTCTAAGGATCTAAATTATATTTAAGCACTAAAACAGTTGCGAATCTATCACTTGACGACCGTGCATCAATCATTCGTCAGGCTCAATCAGTTCAATCACCGCGCCGTCGTAAATAAGTTCGTCTCACACCACGAGATCCGAAATGCTTAAGGCAAACGGGACTCCATAATTTATCAGCTTTTGTAAATCGACTTGCTCTATCCGATACCCATCGCGTGAACTGGCTCGGTAATGCGTTCGCGGAGAATCGATAATGTGTTCAAT